>NC_086181.1:5703329-6057945 GCF_023053635.1 Elgaria multicarinata webbii
CATGAGTTTGGAAAATGTTTTTTTTAAGGAAGGAGGGAGAAAGGTGGGTTGAAAGTATAGATAATACTTTCTGAAAGTATAGATAATACTATACTGAAAGTATAGATAATCCTGAGGTCTCAATGGGAAATTTGGAGTAAAGTTAAAGGGAAGCTGCTTCCGAGCAACTCTCCCTTGTCACCGGTAATAATGTTAAAGAATTTCCCAGAGGAACTGAAGGGTAGATTAAGTAAAATATTAAAAGAGAAAAATAAAATGAAATTAAAGGATTGGTTAAGAGATATAAATACAAGAGAAGATATGGAAGAGCTGTTAAAGGAGAAAAAATTATCTTGGTTAGAGTATAGGCAATTAGAACAGTGGAATAAAAAGTGGATTAAAGAAAATAGAGTTTGTAGAGAAATGACGAAGTTTGAGGAGTTAATAGTTAAAAAGGAAAAATGTAAAGGAGGAAGTTTAGTCTTAAAAGGGTTAATGAGCGAAATATATAAAATATTGTTAGAAAAAGGGCTAATGGATAGTTCAGGAAAAATGGTATGGGAGACAGATTTGAAGGTACAAATAGGGCGACAGAGCTGGGAGGGACTGTGGAAACAAAGAGTGTTGAGAAGTATGTCAGTGAGAATAAAAGAGAATTACTTAAAAATTTTGTGGAGGTGGTACCTAACCCCGATTAGATTGAATAAGATAAATAATCAGCATTCAGCAAATTGTTGGAGAGGTTGTGGGGAAAAAGGAACGTATTTACATATGTGGTGGGAATGCAAATATGTACAAAGATTATGGAAGATGGTGTTTTTTGAAATTGAAGAAATAGTGGGAATGAAAATAGAACAAACACCAAAAATTGCATTACTGTCACTATTTGAAGATTTAAAATGTGGAAAAGAAATTAAAGAATTGATATCGAGTTTGCTGACTGCAGCACGATTGATGGTAGCTAGGAACTGGAAGCTTCAGGGGAAATATTCTATTGAAGAATGGTATAGAGAAGTTTGGGATATAGCTATTAATGATAAATTGACTTGTAATATTAAGTGGAGGAAAGGTATAACTAAAATAAATGAGTTTGAAGGAATTTGGAAACAGTTCCTAATATTTGTGATTTCTAAGGGAAGTGGGAAACCGCCAGCGGAAGAAAGCATGAGATTTTGGAATCAGGAATAGATCCCGAGGTGGGGGGTGCACTTATATGTTAAGAATGATTATATTGTATGATAGGATAGGTTATAGTTAATATTTACTCAATATATATGTATTCAACATTTATTCAAAATGTATGTAGTATGTTGTGTTGTTTCTTTTTTGTAAGATGTTTTAATTTGTGGTAAATAAGATTTTAAAAAAAAAGAAAAGAAAAGTCTGGGTTCTCTTTGTCATAGAAGAAAACATTAGTGGGGGTACATGTGGAAACCCCAACATTTTAAATTCAGTTTATGTATCTTGAGTGTTAGAAGGGACAATATGGGGAATAGAAAGTTGTCAAATGCAAAAGAGAATATTTTGATTCTATTCACAAAATAGTTTTTGACATTCAAAATCAATCATTTCCCCTCCCTCAATGAAGTGACACTCAAAACAGGGGAAACTCAAAGTTGACAAAGAGACTTGCCTTTTCTACTGCAATTTTACACTGTATTAGCCTGCGTACAAAGGTGAAACCTTGTACTTCCTATTGCAGAAAGTATGATCTGGATACCAGCCCAAGACTGTTCAATGAACGCCCCCATATGAAAAGGAAGATGCCATCTCATGGGCAGCAGCAACATCTGGGGTTAATTTTTACTTTGTTTCTGCCTTCCAACTGCATTGATCTGCTTATCTGCAGGAGTGGATGATCGGCAAATGCTGTGATAGAATTTGTTATCATACTCCTGGAGTTCTCGGGGTGTCAAGAGTTCCTGGCAGATATTCCATGACCAGGAGTATGTGGAGAAGGTCTGGTAGAAGCTGGGGTTCCCTGTCTCTAGTCCAATCTCTCCACCGCGCACTCTCCGCCACAGCTTCAGTGACTTATTGCGCTCCCGGACTGCAATTGCCCTCCGGTAGGAATCTGTTGCTTTCTTCACCTGAGGAGAGAGACAGAGGCAATCAAAGAGATTTTTTTGCCTGGCACCTAAATGATAGTAAAGAAGAGGCCAACTGGGCTACCTTGGAGGGGCTATTCTAGTTGTACTACAAATGCATAGGTGTGCACATGGGGTGTAACCAGGCACACCCTAATATCTTGGGGGGGTGTCCACTTTCCCATCCCCCCACTGCTTCCATCGATGATAGATATAGGTGATAGGTTGTTTCAATATAGGTGATAGGACTTCTTAGCCCAGTCCCTTGATAGCAGTTTAGCTGCAGTGTTTTGAGCTCACTGCAATTTCTGAACTGTTTTCAATGGTAATCCCACATAAAGTACATTGCAATAATTCAATCTATAAGTTTATTTATTTATTTTTATTTATTTATCTATTTGATAAATAAGATAATGGTGCTCAAGGCACCTAACAATCATAGGAAATAAAATTTTAAAATAAAAGCTTAGTTAAAACAACAATAAAACAAAGATAGTAAAAACTGTAAAAGCACAACAATAACAGAATAGAAATAGTACCTAAACCAAGGGGCGGGGAGGAGGGAGATTTCACCAGCATAGTAGCGCTGCAGGCAAAAGGATACATGAGCTGAAAGAGCGCAACAACACACAGACATGAAAGTGCCCAGCTCTGGACTCGCTAAGGAAATGGAGGGGGAAAGCTTGGATGAAAACTGGATTAAAAAAGCAGGTGTGATGGAGCTCTGAATCAGAGCAACAAGCAGACACAGATGCCACGCTGGAGCTTGTCACGTTAATTAAGAGGGAATTAGCTCAAGATTGGGCTAAAGCATTACTATCCCTAAGAGAAGATTTAACCACTTTGAACAAAACAATAGCAGAGACCTCTCAAAGTGCAAATGAAGCCCTGGAACAGAGCTTAAAAAACAAAACTTCCCTTAAAATGTTAAAATGAGCCCAGGCTCACTTCAGGCTTCAACTTGAGGACATGCAGGATTGTGATCGACGTCTTAACATGCGTTTAAGAGGACTTAAAGAAAGCTTTGGTGAGAATTGTAATGAAATTTTAATAAAAGTCTTTAGTAAGTGATGGAATTCTACTAGAAGACAGTACAAGCTGGAATGTAACTGTATGCGCTAAAATGTAACTTATGAGCTGGAATGTAAATTGATAAGCCTCTGTCTGTGAAACTGTTCTGTATGTGAACCCTGTGGGAAACATTTAAAGTGCTGTACAAGCTTTTGGCTGAGAAGTAGAAAGCTGCTAGCGCACGCATGGAAGTAACTTAGCCTCATCGGTGTAAACTAAAACCAGATTTGTTAAAATCACAGAATGATCAATGATGACAGCAGCTTGGTGGGAGTCTCTTCTCCTGGCATGACAAAGAGGCTCTGCTGCAGCATGTGTTTCTGTCTTACTGATAAGAAATAAAGGCTTATTGGGCAAGAAAGCAACCTGAGTTGTGTTTGATGTTCTGAAATTTCACAACAGATCAATTTACTTAACACTTTTATCACTTGGATAAATTCTTTACTCCCTGAAATTAACCTCCAACCTGAGGTGATAGAAAGAATACATAGAGCGATCCGTCCAAAGCCAAAGCAAGGGGAACCTCTTAGAGATATCATAATGCGCTTTAACAACTATAATATCAAAATGACCTTATGCTTAGACTTAGAGCTCTTGATAAAATTGAATATGATGAAACCCCTGTGGCAATCTACCAGAGAAGGAGGGATTCTGGACCATATACTACAGCCTTACGAAATGTAACATAGCATACAGATAGGGCTTTTCTTTCAAATTGCTCATAACTTATAATGGAGTTACCAAATCCATAGCCACCCATCTTGAGCCTAAGAAACTATGTGCTCAACTTGATATTCACTAGGAACTTGAGAAGTCAGCCCAGGAGGAAGAACAGGAATCTGGAGAAGAAGAAACAGATCAAGACACTGCTGGCTGGCAAACTAGGCAGAAAAAGAGAGGGAAAATGAAAACCAAAAAGACTTCAGGGAAAAGGAGAAATCCACAGGATGGTTCCTACTTTGCTTGAATACTATTATCTGGATTTTGGCTCAGCTATTGCAAGCATACTGCTTTTTCTTCCATTTCAATTCTCTGGGACGGGGTGTGTGTGGGATGAGCATGATTATTCATATTACTCACCTCGTCATCAGGTCTATTTGAAACTGGACTATGTTCTGGTCTCAGAGGAGTGGACATCTTTAGTCCATTCCCCTGAAATCAGGAGATTAGGAGTCTCAGATCATGCCTTAGTCCGGGCATCCCTACATTGTGAGCCTTCACAAGAGGCTTAGTTTGGAGACCAGACCCTTGATTGGCTCAAAACAAGCTAACATAAGACAAAATGAAAAAAAGAAACCCCAGAATTTCTTGCAATTAACGACACTGGAGCAATAATCTGGGAAACTTTAAAAGTTTCAAACTACTAGGGCCCTATTAATCACTGAATGGAGAAGAATTAAAAAAGAGAAAGAGAATCAACGACTATCCATGATAAAAGAGATCCATAAGCTTGAAACCAAACATAAAACCACACTGAACAAACGTGTTTATCACAAATTGCTTTGGAAATGTTCAGAATTGAATTCATTGGAGATACCTAAAATTATAAATTCATTGCAATATTTAAAACAGCATTATTTTGAATTCGGTAACAAAAATTCCAAACTTCTCGCCCACCTATTAAGAAAATGCCAAGCCAAAAAGACAAGCTGCTCCTTAAAAACTGGCAATGGCAACAAAACATTTGATAAAGATGGAACAATGCATGAATTTGCTAACTTCTAAAAACAACACACACTCCAGAATGCTCTAATAAGGATAATATAGCTCAATTTCTGAACAAAATAAACTTCCCAAAATTCCTACAAGCACATAAACAATACTTAAATGAGCCATTTACAGAGGAGGAAATACAAAATGGAATCAAACATTTAAAATTCTTGAAATCACCCAGACCAGACAGATTTACAGGGATTTTTTTTACAAAATGTTCTCTGATTAAATATCACCCATTTTACTAAAACTATTCCTGGATGTTCAGAACAATGGCCAGATACTAGTATCTTAGAAATCCACAAACGTTGTAGTAATACTTAAACCGTTCAAAGATACTGAGTCTGTGGACTCATACTGTCCTAACTTGTTAATCAGTGTTGACGCAAAACTCTTCACCAGTTTACTGGCACACAGACTTTCAATTGTTGCACCTCCTTATGTTGAGCATGATCAAACAGGATTTCTTTGACAGCACTCAATTCCTTCCCTATCTGTCATATTTTGGACACAATTTACTGGGGACATCAACACTCAGGCCTGACAGCAATAATACAAAAGCATTTGACTGCCTTAATTGGAAGTTGCAGTTTGCTACACTAGACAAATTTGATCTGGGCGGACCTATGGAATCATAGAATAGCAGAGTTGGAAGGGGCCTACAAGGCAATCGAGTCCAACCCCCTGCTCAATGCAGGAATCCACCCTACAGCATACTTGAGAGATGGTTGTCCAGCTGCCTCTTGAAGGCCTCTAGTGTGGGAGAGCCCACAACCTCCCTAGGTAACTGATTCCATTGTTGTACTGCTCTAACAGTCAGGAAGTTCTTCCTGATGTCCAGCTGGAATCTGGCTTCCTTTAACTTGAGCCCGTTATTCCGTGCCCTGCACTCTGGGAGGATCAAGAAGAGATCCTGGCCCTCCTCTGTGTGACAACCTTTTAAGTATTTGAAGAGTGCTCTCATGTCTCCCCTCCATCTTCTCTTCTCCAGGCTAAACATACCCAGTTCTTTCAGTCTCTCTTCATAGGGCTTTGTTTCCAGACCCCTGATCATCCTGGCTGCCCTCCTCTGAACACGCTCCAGCTTGTCTGCGTCCTTCTTGAATTGTGGAGCCCAGAACTGGACGCAATACTCTAGATGAGGCCTAACCAGGGCCGAATAGAGAGGAACCAGTACCTCACGTGATTTGGAAGCTATACTTCTATTAATGCAGCCCAAAATAGCATTTGCCTTTCTTGCAGCCATATCGCACTGTTGGCTCATATTCAGCTTGCGATCTACAACAATTCCAAGATCTTTCTCGTTTGTAGTATTGCTGAGCCAAGTGCCCCCCATCTTGTAACTGTGCCTTTCGTTTCTATTTCCCAAATGTAGAACTTGGCATTTATCCCTATTAAATTTCATCCTGCTGTTTCAGCCCAGCACTCCAGCCTATCAAGATCACTTTGAAGTTTGTTTCTGTCTTCCAGGGTATTAGCTATCCCACCCAATTTTGTGTCATCTGCAAATTTGATCAGCGTTCCCTGCACCTCCTCGTCCAAATCATTAATAAAAATGTTGAAGAGCACTGGGCCCAGGACTGAGCCCTGCAGTACCCCACTCGTTGCCTCTACCCAGTTTGAGAAGGTTCCATTGATAAGTACTCTTTGAGTCCGATTCTGTAGCCAATTGTGAATCCACCTAATAGTTGTTCCATCTAGCCCACTTTTAGCTAGTTTGTTAATCAGAATGTCATGTGGTACTTTGTCAAAAGCTTTGCTGAAGTCAAGATATATGACGTCCACAGCGTTCCCACGGTCCACAAGGGAGGTTACCTTATCAAAAAATGAGATCAAATTTGTCTGACAGGACTTGTTCTTGACAAATCCATGTTGGCTTCTAGTGATCACCGCATTGATTTCAAGGTGTTTACAGATTGACTTCTTTATAATCTGCTCCAGAATTTTCCCAGGGATGGATGTCAGACTGACTGGTCTGTAGTTCCCAGGTTCCTCCTTTTTGCCCTTTTTGAAGATAGGGACAATGTTAGCCCTCCTCCAGTCGTCCAGCACCTCACCTGTCTTCCATGATTTTGCAAAGATAATAGACAAAGGTTCTGAGAGTTCATCACTAGCTCCTTCATTACTCTAAGATGCAGTTCATCGGGCCCTGGAGATTTGAACTCCTTCAAGGAAATTAGGTGTTCTTTGACCATTTGTTTATCAATCTCAAACTGTAATCCTGCCCCCTCAACTTCTGCTTCACTTTTTTCCAGACCCGCTTTTGGGAGAAGACTGAGGCAAAGTAGGAATTGAGCACTTCAGCCTTTTCTTTGTCATCTGTTATCAATTTGCCATCCTCATTAAGCAGTTGAACCACCATTTCTTTCCTCTGTTTTTTACTACTCACATATCTGAAGAAAGCCTTTTTATTGCTTTTAGCATCCCTTGCTAATCTCAGCTCATTCTGAGCTTTAGCCTTCCTGACGCCATTTTGGCACTTCTGCGCCACTTGTCTGTACTCTTCTTTTGTAGCCTGGCCTTCCTTCCACTTCCTATATTCTGCACTCCTTTTCTCATTAAGCTCATTTGCCATGGGACCTTACTTATCATAGTTCTAAGTTTATTAAAATCAGCTTTGCTAAAATCCAGAGTACGTGTATGGCTACACTCAACTTTTGTCTCCTTCGTAATCAAGAATTCAAGTATGATGTGGTCACTTTCCCCCAGAGTTCCCGTAACTGCCACTTTATCCACTAAGTCATCCCTATTGGTCAATATCAAGTCAAGGATTGCCGATCCTCTAGTTCCTTCCTTGGCTTTCCTCCCCTCAGCATACTCCACTTCTGCTTCAGCTGGCTGTTGCTCTTCAATCCCGTGTGCTTCTTGTTGCTGTTGCAGTTCCACCGTTCGGTCTAAGAACTCCTCGTCTTCTCTTATTCTTTGGAGGGTGGACACTCGCCACTCAAGTCCTCTCACTTTTTCTTCCAAAAGTGCCACCAGCTTGCACTTGTTGCAGGTATATGCCATGTTGAGCTCAGGCAGAAACATGAACATTGCACACCCTTTGCAGGTCACCACCTTGAGGGGCTCCTTTCCATCCATATTGTCTATTTCTGCTTTGTTTCTTCCTTTCTGTTTATAGTGGAATTGCCTTTACTTTGTCCTATCCTCTCTGAAGGTACACAACTATATGAGTATGTCTTAAGGGAAAATAAGATTTTTTGGTTGTTGTTGTTGTTTTGGTTTTGTGGGTGGGTGGGTTTCTCTTTATGTTTTTCTTTGTTTTTTCCCCCTCATTTTTTTCTTAGAGGCCTCCCCCTTGGCCTCCCCTGCTGAACTCCCCCTGTCAAACTCCTGTTTGCTCTTCCTGTTTGCTCATCCTGTTCGCTCGCTCCCTGGGAACTGGCTTACTTTTGTAGCTTCTACTTGATCTGGGCCAGCTGCTCTTCCCTGCTTCTGCTCAGCTCCAAGTCAGGAAACAGACTGAGGTCACTGGGAGGCCAACAACAATCAACAGCAATCAGGCCACTGATTGCTGAGTACAAAGTACAATCAGCAATCAGGCCACACCCCCTTCAGGCCCTGCAGCAACTCTCCACACCAACCCTCTTCACTCAGCACTCAGGAGAACATGGCAAGCACACGGCCTCTTTGAATTGGCAGCTTCTTGGATTTCCTTGAGGCTTCTCTTGTTCCCCTTTCCTTGGTCTCCTCTTCCCCCACACTCCCCCTGTCAAACTCCTGTTTGCTCTTCCTGTTAGCTCTCTCTCTGTTCGCTCTCTCTCTGGGAACTGGCTTACTTTTGTAGCTTCTACTTGATCTGGGCCAGCTGCTCTTCCCTGCTTCTGCTCAGCTCCAAGTCAGGAAACATTCATTGGCCTTCTAATAAGGCTTTATTAGGGAGGCTCAGCTAGAGTCTTGGGCAGGATCTACACTACTGCTTTAGAGTGCTTTATAACAGTAGTGACAACTGTTGGGGCCCAGGACACACATCATATACAGTTTTCAAAAAGTTTTCAAAGTGCTTTAAAGCGCTTTAAAGCAGTAATGTAGATCCCCCCTTGGTGAATGGTATGTGCTCAACTTCCTTTGCCATTGGCTGAGGCACAAAGCAGTGTTGCCCTTTGTCTACCCTGCTTTTTGCCCTGGCCATGGAACCTCTGGCCATAGCTTTAAGAACAGATCCCGATATCCAGGGGTTGATGGCAAATAACAGCAGCCATCTTGTAAACATGTTTGCAGATGACATAGCCCTAATGTTGTATTTCCCAGACTCATCCATCCCAGTGGTCATGAAGCAATTACAAGACTATGGAGAGGTTTCAGGGTTTTTCGTGAATTATAGTAAGTCTGAGCTCATCACCTGAATGACAACTGAAATGGCAGAAGCAAACATTAAACTTTGTAGCTCACATTTCGGTTATTTGGGAGTGATCATCCCAAAAAACCTGACCAAACTGGAAAAGCTTAACTTCACACCACTTATTGCAGAAATAGTTCAGAAACTTAAATCCTGGACTAAGCTCATATTGTCTTGGCTGGGCTGTGTCATGGCAGTTAAAATGATGCTACTACCATGCCTCCTTTATTTGTTTCAGGTTATTCCCATAACTATTGCTGAATCAAAACTTAAACAATGGCAAACGTTGCTGCAGAAATTCATTCATTTAAGCAAGAAACCCCGTTTACCGCAAAATACTTTGTACAGACCTATCGCACAGGGAGGCATGGCAGTACCAATGCATGATGCTAATAGTTCAAGGCTTTGAAAAAGTAACGTGGCTAAATATGGAATACGAAGGGAACCATGCAGCCTTATGTGGCCTACCTTTCCAATACCTAAGAAACAGCCAGGATCCAACAATTTCATTGATTGATTGATTGATTGATTGCATTTATATATCACCCCATAGCTTCAGATCTCATAATATGGAAACAGTGGGCTAGCAAGCTATGCCCCCCCTCCCCGTTTCACCATTAACACCCCTACTTTTCCATCCATCCTTCTGTAATAAAGATAATTACATACTTTTGGGAGCTGGGAAACGAAGGGGTTATACTGGATCAGAGACTTTTATAAAGCCCCCAAATCACTTACTGGTCTAGAACTCCAGACACAATTAGAAGGTTTAGATTACAACTGGATTACCATTCATCAAGGTATTCATCTCAAAGAGCAACCAAATTCGTACATTAACCATTTTTGAAAATATAATCTTTACTTGTAATCCACTGAGTAAGGGGCTAAATTCCCAGATTACAAAATTATAATTTCTGCCTCATTGACACCCTTAAACTCACTCAAAGCCCAATGGGAAAAAGATCTAGATGAGGAAATTGATGAAACTCTGTGGAATAAAATTTGGGACAAAACACCCTTTAAACAACTTCTGCACGAATCTGAGAGAATGCCCTGGAGGTTATCCACTGATGGTACATGTATCCACAACTTCTCGGTAAAATTAACACAATTTCAGTATCTTGCTGGAGGAATTGTGGTAGCAACATTGGTTCTTACTTCCACATGTGGTGGGATTGCCCATTCGTCTCTGTATTCTGGGAAGAAATCTTTCATGAGGCTGAACTCATCACTAACCAAACTAGTCTACGCAATCCTAAAATTGCCCTCCTATCAATATATGATGGGGCAGCACTAGAGAGCTTCGGCTATGGGGGCAGTATATAAATGTAATAAATAAATAAATAATAGATCTTACCCCAAAGGGCCTCATAACTCACCTGATGACAGCGGCAAGACTCACCATAGCCAAATGCTGGAGATCCCTGGATGGAGATTTATTTGAAATCTGGCTGGCAAAGCTTTGGGACTTAGCTCTTATGGACAAATTAACAAATGAAACCCGAAACTGAAGAAGCAACACAACTGCCACCACTTTTTATAAAACTTGGTTTAATTTTATTTCTTACATGGTTACTAAGGAACATGGATATCAACCTCCAGCCACACATGGTGATCTTTGGAACACTACTTTTATTTAATTGGTGGAAGACCCTTCCCCCTTTTGTTACTTTAAACCTTATTTTGACCTTGCTATCCATATTATTTAGTGGTACTCTCATGGGGTGGGTGGAGAGGGAACTGTTGTTTATTTGTATTGTTTGACCTAAAATAATAAAATATAATTAAAAAAAGAAAAGAAATCCAGGACCCCTTTGTTCCACAGCCTGGGAGCAGCCACTGAGAAGGCCTTCTCTCATGTTGCCACCAAATATGCCTCTGAAGGCAGTGGTATCAAGAGAAAAGATCTTAAAACTAGGACAGCCTTGTATGAGAGAAGGTGGTCTTTGAGGTAACCAAGCTGTATAGGGCTTTTAGGTCATGGCCAGCACTTTGTGCCTAGAAACTGAATAAGCAAATGAATAATAGGAGTGTCCAAGGCATTCCTCACATATATCTCCGTAACCTTTAGAATAAACCTGTAGGATAGGCCAGTAACAAACAGCCTCCATCCATGTATATTGTGAAACTTAATAACCAGAGATTGTTTAGTTATAGGTGAGAGTTTTAAATGGAACACTGAAGCATTGACTGTTCAGCCATCACATTAAGTCAGGAATTCTGGGTTAACAGCAGCAGGACAAGCCCTCTCACCCCGAGATGGGAGAAGAGATGTTGTTGCTCCTGCTCCCACCCCAAAATCCCCCAGCTGCAGTCTCAGCAACCTTCCAGTAACCCACTCCAGGGAAATGACAGTGGGGAGCCCTCCTGGGAGGGAGTACACAATTTGCCATTCCACTGCCTGAGGCAGGGGATTCACCTCACCTTACAGAAGAGCCAGCCCTATGGCTTAATAGACCATGATGTGAAAGAATAATCAGTGCACACAGCCTGGTCATTCCTCCCTTCACATGAGTCGGTAAACAAACCAGGAAGAGTGTAAACCTCACTTACAAATCCTGGCTTGTTTGAGTGTACAACCCATAACCCTGGGTTCAGGCAAAATGCAAAGCTGAGAAGAGCTGAGGCTGCAGGGGCCTGTTCTCTGTAGTCTCTTCCCCCACCTGTTGAACATCTGCTGAACAGGTGCTACGCCGTCCTTACAAGTAAAGCTTCCAGTATGCCAGAGGCAGTGCCTCAGCGCGCGCCTCAGCGACACGCTGAGTGCGTACTTGGCACCGCACAGAGAAGCCACCTTACTGTTTGTACCTGTTTGGAGATCACCAGCCAATCAGCAACCAGCAGCAATTTGCAAAAACCGTTTTATCAATGTTTAATATGTGCCTGGGGAGCTCTGGGGGATATGGGGATGCCCGCATAACTGTGGTCACAGGTAGGGGGAGGTATGGGCTGGGGGAGGAACAGGCCAGATGAGGAGAAGAGGGGCTAGATTCCTCACAGCTATCCCCTCTTCTGGTTCTTCCCCCAACCGGATAGTTCCTGGTGGCCTTATCAGCTTACTCTTGGGTCTGGTGCTGCTGCTGCTGCTGAATGCCAGGTCAGTCCAAAACAAAATCTCCCTCATCCATGATCTGATTGTGGATGAGGGGGCTGACCTGGTATGTATCACTGAGACCTGGGTGGGTGAACTAGGGGCAGGGTACTCTCACTCAGCTCTGCCCTCGTGGGTACTCGGTGCAGCACCAGCACAGACTCGAGGGCCGGGGAGGGGGCGTTGCAGTGGTCTATAGAAATAAAATCTCCCTCTCTAGGCTTCCTGTTCATTCGAGTGCTGGTCTTGAGTGTTTGCATTTTGTGTTGGGTACCCGAGACAGATACGGGATTCTGCTGGTGTACCATCCACCCCGCTACCCTACAGTCTCCCTGCCTGAGCTGACGGAGGTTGTCTCAGACCTGGTGTTGAGGATTCCCAGGATGGTGGTTCTGGGGGATCTCAACTTCCATGCCGAGGCCGCTGTATCCAGAGCAGCTCAGGACTTCATGCCCGCCATGACAACCATGGGGCTGTCTCAACATGTCCCAACGCATGTAAAAGGACAAACGCTTGATCTGGTTTTCTTGACTGGACAGGAGGATGGTGATCTGAAAGAGGGGAATTAACATCCACTCCCTTGTCATGGTCGGATCACTTCCTACTGAGGTTTAGACTCTCGGCAGCCTTTCCCCTCTGCAAGGGTGGGGGCCTATTAATGGTCTGCTCCTGGAAGCTAATGGACTCCGATGGATTTCAAAGGGCTCTGGGGGATTTTCCTGCTGATATGGCCGGTGCTCCTGTCAAAGCCCAGGTTGCTCTGTGGAATGCAGAGATGACTTGGGCGGTTGACACGATCGCACCCAAGCACCCTCTCCCTCTGAGCAGAGCCCGGCCAGTTCCTTGGTATACACCTGAGCTGAAGGCAATGAAGCAAGAGGGGAGACGATTAGAATGCAGGTGGAGGAAAACTGGTGCTGAGTCTTACTGAACACAGGTTAGAGCTCATTATCGAGCCTATTCTGTGACAGTGAGAGTGGCAGAGAAACAGTTCTTTTCCACCAGCGTTGCATCTTCTCAGTGTCGTCCAGCAGAGCTTTTCCAGGTGGTTTGTGGCCTGTTACACTCTGGGCCAGGGCGTGAGATGGTTGAACCCTTGGTAGCACGCTGTGACGAGATTGCATGGCACTTTGAAGATAAAGTCGCTCAGATTCTTCTTGAGTTGGACACCACGCTTAATGCAGTTCCACTAATAGAGGCGTTCAGAGCGCCATCTGGGCCAGTTTTATTGGATGAGTTTAAGTTATTGAGGCCTGAGGATGTGGACAAGGTGCTTGCCCAAGTCCGGTCGACCACCTGTGTGCTTGACCCTTGCCCTTCATGGCTCATTACATCAAATAAGGAGGGGATCACCAGCTGGGTCCAGGAGGTTGTAAATGCCTCCTTGAAAGAGAGAGTGGTGCCAAGCTATGTTAAAAGAGGTGGTAATTAGACCACTCCTGAAGAAGTCTAACCTGGACTGGGAAGATGCTAAAAACTATAGGCCGATGACGAACATCCCCTTCCTGGGCAAGGTACTTGAGCGGGTGGTTGCAGGACAACTCCAGGCACTCTGGATTATCTAGATCCATTTCAATCGGGTTTCAGGCTGGATTTTGGAATGGAAACTGCCTTGGTCGCCCTGTGGGATGACCTCAGCCGGGAGAGAGATGGGGAGTGCGACCCTGTTGGCTCTCTTGGACCTCTCAGCGGCTTTCGATACCATCGACCATGGCATCCTTCTGGATAGGTTGTCTGAGCTGGGAGTTGGAGGTACTGCGTTGCAGTGGTTCTGTTCCTACTTGGATGGCCGTTTCCAGAAGGTGGTGCTGGGGGATTATTGCTCTGTGCCGTCGCACCTAAGCCATGGGGTTCCACATGACTCTATTTTATCCCCCCATGCTGTTTAACATATACTTGAAGCCGCTGGGGGAGGTTATCCGGAGATGTGGACTGAGGTGTCATCAATTTGCGGATGATACCCAGCTCTACCTTTCCTTTTCATCAAACCCAGGTGAGGCAGTGGCTGTTCTGAACCAGTGCCTGGACACGGTAATGGACTGGATGAGGGCTAACAAACTGAGACTCAATCCAGACGAGACAGAGGTACTGTTAGCGGGTGGTTCATCTGTCCGGTGAGGTGATGTTTACCCTGTCCTCGACGGGGTTGCACTCTCCCTAAAGGATCGGGTCCATAGTTTGGGGGTGCTCTTGGATCCAGAACTGTCACTTGAGGCACAGGTGAACTCAGTGGCAAAGAGCACCTTTTATCAGCTTAGGCTGATATACCAACTGCACCCTTATCTGAATGGAGATAGCCTAGCTACAGTTATCCATGCTCTGATAACCTATCGTTTGGATTACTGCAATGTGTTATACGTGGGGCTGCCTTTGAAAATGGTCCGGAAACTTCAGCTGGTACAAAACAGGGCAGCCCGTTTACTAACAGGGACTGGCCAGCAAGATCACATCACGCCAGTCCTTTTACAATTTCATTGGATGCCAGTCCAGGTCTGGGTCCCATTCAAAGTGCTGCTATTAACATTCAAAGCCCTAAAAGGTTATGTGAAGGAACGCCTCCTCCCATATGTGCCTGCCTGGACCTTAAGATCATCCATAGGAGTCCTTCTCCATGAGTGCCTGCCAAAGGAAGTGAGGCAGGTGGCTACTAGGAGGAGGGCTTTCTCTGCTGTGGCACCAGTTGTGGAACGAGCTCCCCAGAGAGGTTCACTTGGCGCCTACAGTGTGCGCCTTCCATTGCCAGCTGAAGACCTTTTTATTTTCTCAGTATTTTAATGCCTAATTTTACTTAAATTTAAACTTTGCTGTTTTAATTCCATATCTATATCAATTTCTGCTGTGTGGTTTTATTCTGGTTGTATTTTTTATATTGTGTTTTTTATTTGTGTTTTAGATTGTTTTTATGCTCTTCATGATTTCAACTTTTGGTGAACCGCCCAGAGAGCTTCGGCTATTGGGCGGTATAAAAATGTAATAAATAAAATAAAATAAAATAAAATAAAATAAAGCTATGCCTTCTTGATTTGTTCACACACTGAGGGGAATAGGGAACAGGCTGTGTACACCAGCACACTGCTCATTCACAACATGGCTTATTAAGTTCTGGCTTAATGTGATGTAGGGACATGGACATTGTTCCCCCCTCCCTTTGTTGTTTATTCATTCAGTTGCTTCCGACTCTTCGTGACTTCATGGACCAGCCCACGCCAGAGCTTTCTGTCGGCCGTCGCCACCCCTAGCTTCCCCAAGGTCAAGTCTGTCACCTCCAGAATATCATCAATCCATCTTGCCCTTGGTCGACCCCTCTTCCTTTTGCCTTCCACTTTCCCTAGCATCAGCCTCTTCTCTAGGGTATCCTGTCTTCTCATTATGTGGCCAAAGTACTTCAGTTTTGCCTTTAATACCATTCCCTCAAGTGAGCAGTCTGGCTTTATTTCTTGGAGTATGGACTGGTTTGATCTTCTTGCAGTCCAAGGCACTCTCAGAATTTTCCTCCAACACCACAGTTCAAAAGCATCTATCTTCCTTCGCTCAGCTTTCCTTATGGTCCAGCTCTCGCAGCCATAGGTTACTACAGGGAATACCATTGCTTTAACTATGCGGACCTTTGTTGTCACTGTGGTGTCTCTGCTCTTAACTATTTTATCAAGATTTGTCATTGCTCTCCTCCCAAGAAGTAAACGTCTTCTGATTTCCTGGCTGCAGTCAGCGTCTGCAGTAATCTTTGCGCCCAGAAATACAAAGTCTGTCACTGCCTCCACGTTTTCTCCCTCTATTTGCCAGTTATCAATCAAGCTGGTTGCCATAATCTTGGTTTTTTTGAGGTTTAACTGCAACCCAGCTTTTGCACTTTCTTCTTCCACCTTTGTCATAAGGCTCCTCAGCTCCTCCTCGCTTTCAGCCATCAATGTGGTGTCATCTGCCTATCTGAGATTGTTAATGTTTCTTCCTGCGATTTTAACTCCAGCCTTGGATTCGTCAAGCCCAGCACGTCGCATGATGTGTTTTGCATACAAGTTGAATAGGTAAGGTGAGAGTATACAACCCTGCCGTACTCCTTTCCCTATCTTAAACCAGTTCGTTGTTCCGTGGTCTGTTTTTACCGTTGCTACTTGTTCGTTATACAGATTCCTCAGGAGGCAGACAAGATGACTTAGTATCCCCATACCACCAAGAACATGCCACAGTTTGTTATGATCCACACAGTCAAAGGCTTTAGAATAGTCAATAAAACAGAAATAGATGTTTTTCTGGAACTCCCTGGCTTTCTCCATTATCCAGCGGATATGGCAATTTGGTCTCTAGTTCCTCTGCCTTTTCTAAACCCAGCTTGTACATCTGGCAATTCTTGCTCCATGAATTGCTGGAGTCTACCTTGCAGGATCTTGAGCATTACCTTGCTGGCATGTGAAATAAGTGCCACTGTCCGATAGTTTGAACATTCTTTAGTGTTTCCCTTTTTTGGTATGGGGATATAAGTTGATTTTTTCCAGTCTGATGGCCATTCTTGTGTTTTCCAAATTTGCTGGCATATGGCATGCATCACCTTGACAGCATCACCCCCCTCCCTAATAACTCTTAAAATCCAGTGCAGAGGGTTTCATCAGCTTGTAGAATGCCAAACCCAGAGGAAAATGTTATCTTATATTCCCACTCCCACTATACACATTTTCCGTGACTAAATTAGTTGCGCCTCAGTACCATTGAAATTAATGGGACAAGTTAGCCATGACTTAATTTAAGACCCACTTATTTCAGTGGACCTAAATGCAACTAATTTAGCCTAGATCCAACCCAGTGAGTAGTATAAGTTCCTAACTGCTTACTTCTCTTCGGATCTCATCCAGGTTGTCAAAAGTCAAATGCCTCCTCCTTTGTTTCAGCTCTGCTGTAAGAGCGAGGGAAGGTTTGAGGGCGATGGAGGATTTAGGCTGTACAAAACAAAAGGCAGAAGCAAAAGAAAAGATTAATCATCACCTGGGAAGACTAGTGATAGAAATATATGTCATGTAGAGTACATTCCAGGGTTACATCATGGGCTTGGAAACAGATGCTGGGTTGAGCCTGGCACAAATGAAATTCTGCTCTCACCTCCTGCTTTAGCCACCTCTTCTTATGGAAGAAATGGTCCTCAAAAGACGAGATGGGTTGCATCCTCCTCTGCTTATGGAAATCCTTCTTTGGTTTTCCTTTCATCATGCCATCATTGTTGGGGATCATGGGAAAGATGGGCACCTGAGCATAGGGACTGTCTGAAGGAGTGATGGTTGCTAGCAAAGGAAAGAGCAAAAGGTAACCAAATGTCAGGATTCCCCTAGCCAAGGATGGTCAATGCTGGATGGTCAGTGCTTCCAAACCTGTCAGGACTGGAGCAGTAAGGGCAAAGAAAAAGAGGAGCAGAGGTACAAATGAGCGTGAGGGAGAGGAAGAAGCCAATGTGAGGGGCAGAAAGCCAGACAAGACTGCACTGACTCACCACTACTGCCAAACTAATTTGGCTTGGGAAAATATGATGTTGGCAATGTATGAACACATCTCTGTTTGTTTTAATCTTGGCTAAAAGCTGTTGCCTAGCAGTGGGGGTGGCAAACAGCACAATGATTTTGAGCCATGGGATGGATAAACACCTTCCTCCACCCCACAGCTCTTATCCAAATTGCCCCCTTCTGTTGCTATTATATGGGAGGAGGACAATAATTTGGATTGGAGTCATGGTGGGTTTTTTTTTTGTTTAAACACTTACCCCCACATTACTTCCCCTTCTGCTGCTATTATAACAGCATAATGGGCACCTGGATGTTTCCCCTTCTGTAGCTAACAGAAGCTCTTGGAGTGGGGAAGGGGTTCACAATGGAACATGGATTAGACAGACGCAAAAGCTTCTCTACCCTGTACCCTAGCTGCAATCAAAGCTGGGACCCCCTGCGACTGATGTTAGCAGAAAGAAAGAAAAAGAAGAGACATCACATTCAGTCCGGTCCTGTGCCTCAGAGTAGGTAAGTTATTCTGCTCACTCTGCTATAAGCAGTTGAAGCCAAAGCAGCTTCAACTTACTCAGCTACAGCTGCCCAGCTCCACTCCTCGTTGCCCCCTGCAGGTAACTTAGAAATCCTAGTATGTGTTTTAGCACTGAAAGAGATTTATAATGTGAAGCATGACGTAAAAGACATTGCTAAATAAGAAGGATGGGTATTTTTTTACTGGATTGAATTCTGTAATGTGCTTTCCCACCTTCCACTCCTGACTCAGCAGAAGCAGTCACTGCCCTTGGCAACTGAAAGTGTGTATTCAGGGCAAAAGGGCTTGGGAACAAAGGAAGATGCCTTATACGGAGTCAGACGCTTGCTCCATTTAGCCCAGTATCGTTGACACTGACTGGCAGCAGCAGGCAGGAGTTTTTCCAGCCCTTCCTGGCGATGCCAAAGATTAAAACTTAGACTTTCTGCTTGCAAGGCATGTGCTCTGCCATTGAGCTATGGCCCTTTATGGCAGTGGAGCATTCATAACGATATTCCCACCATTTGAAGAGCAACTCATTCAAATGTTCAGTGCTATCTGCTATCAGGCAGAATTTACCAAATGGTTGGACCGCTGATTAGGGCAAAAAAGAAGGGGAAGAGGTGCCTGATGTAGGAATGAAGCAAAGTCAGGACTGGCTTGAGCAGGAAGGCCAACATGGCATGGGTCTTGGACAGGGGAAGGGGTGTAGGTCTCCTACCCCCTCCAAAAATGTTGCCATAACAACTTTCTCCCTACTTGCCCCTTATGCCCAAGACTGCCTCCCGGAGTACCTCCATGGCACCATGGATCTATTGTTTATGCAGCACATGGATCGTGCTTCATAATCAGTAACAACAAACATGGAACCACGCCACTTTCCAGGGAGAGGACATGCTCTAGGATCAGACTAGTGCAAATATGGACATGATGATGAAGGAGATAGCATGTGGTTTCTGTCAAAGTATTTGAATTCCCGTGAATCTCACCAAGTTAATAGTTCTTATGGTGAGTTTGAGGACTTTTTTTTCAGAGCAGCATTGCAGAGGTCAGCATAGCACCTTATGGCCGTTAGTTCCTGTTTTACAGTTCATGACCCAACCTTGCTCTTAGAGGCTGCTTTTATCAGCCGTGAACTGAGCTGCAGAGGCATTTTTCACCTTGGAGCTGTTCCACATATGACTCCAGTTCCTTATCATTCATGACGCAGATGTGCGCAGCACCAGCAAAGGCAGACATGGTGGTGGACTTGGATTTTTGCAGACTCCCTTTCTTGGGGCAGCGTTTCCCCTTGCTCTCCGCATTAATGCTATCGGAGCGCCAGGTTCTCTTGCCGGTAGACTCCAGAAACTTCTGCCGGTAGTAGCTAGCAGACAAACAAGGAAGACACACATTAAAATCTGAACATTATAGGACAAGAGAGCAAATGTGACTAAAACATGGCTTGTTTTTATTTTTTGTTTTTTTAAATATAACATCTTTCCTATAACGATTAACCAACATTATGAATAATGGGAGGAGTTGGCAGAGTAGTGGAGAGGCCATGTGAGGGAGTTTCCCTCCTCTGCTCCCCACAGCCAGCAGCTAGGAGAAGGGTGACTGGCTTCTGGCTTTTTCTGGTAATTGGTGGTGGTGAGTTCACTGCGATTTCATCTTTTTTTTAACTGAGAGGAGGCAGCACTTGCAGACATTTACGCTGCTGCAAGCTCAAGCCATCCTCCTCTACCCACCCAGCATCTCTGAAGCATGGGTCCATGGGTTTGAGCTCTCAGGTAAGAGAGAGTGTGCCCCCCACTTCCTTCCATTTTTCAAAAAGGGTTAGGGTTACGGTTCACCCGGCTCCAGGTTCCCTACCATTAGGCGAAGTGAGATGGCCGCCTCAGGCAGCAGGTGCTTGGCCACCCCCGGCTGTTCCCCTCTGTGGGAGGATAGAGAGAGCGGTGTCTTCCACATGGCCTGTCCTGGGCCAGTTCAATTAGCTCCCTGCTTTGGCTCTGGTGGAAGATGTTGTCCCATCACCAATGTTAAGAAAGATTAAGCTGCCAGTCCAGCTGGTTTCTGTATCTGGAACAAGGATCTTGTCCCTTGCTTCAGCCAGCAAAATGTCTTGAGCCAAGGACTCCTCTGCCCTTCTGAAGTAGGGTGGCCATATGACCGGATTTGCCCGGATTTTTGACGGCAAATCCGGGAAGGGGAGGGGAGATCCAGATTTTTCAAAGAGCAGCCCTAATGGGAATTAACAAAAATGCTTATAACTCCATCATTTTTTAAGATAAAGACATGAAACTTGGCACAATGGTAGCTCTTAGGAAGGGCTTTAATCAGACAAAATTTGAAATAGATCCGTTCATCCATTGATTTTTTAGGATTTTTTAAAAAATTGAGGTTTTAAAATTATTATTATTTAAATCATCATTTTTAAAGATAAATAGATGAAACTTAGCACCATGAAAGGATTTAGGTAGAGCTTTAGCCACACCAAATTTGAAACAGATCCATTCATCCATTGATTTTTTAGGAATTTTTTAAAAATTGAGGTTTTAAAATTATTATTTTTAAAATCGTCATTTTTAAAGTTAAAGAGATGAAACTTTGTACCATGATAGGATTTAGGCAGAGCTTTAGCTACACCAAATTTGAAACAGATCCGTTCATCCATTGATTTTTTAGGAATTTTTTAAAAATTGAGGTTTTAAAATTATTATTTTTAAAAATGTCATTTTTAAAGATAAAGAGATGAAACTTTGTACCATGATAGGATTTAGGTAGAGCTTTAGCCACACCAAATTTGAGACAGATCTGGGGCCAGTAGCAAACCCTGTTAACAACAACAGCAGCTTGCAATGAGTGAAGATACAGTCAGAAAAGATATTTGAGTGAAGGGGAGATGTAACACCCAGAGTATAGCAAAAGCTTCAAAGTACAGCAAAACCTACAAAAGTAGGAGTGAGTGAAGTTAATTTCAGATACATTGAATCTCTCACTTGCTCTTTATTTCAGTGATTTTAACATTAAGATGTTATGTAGAATAGATTTGTCTTAAATGTGTGCTGTAAAATCAGACATGTGACCAAGGCTATGTTCGGGTGGGCACGCCCCCTTGGTACTGGACACGCCCCCTTGGGGGTGACCATGTTGTCCTCCTTTTTGGTTTCCAAAATATAGTCACCCTATTCTGAAGCTGGCCACAAAGGGAGGATGGTGGGCGTGAACTGTGCCTCTGCACGACTCCCTCCAACCTCCTTGTCTACAATACAGCTGATTTATTCAGTCACTCACTTGTTCATTTTCTGCCATCCTCTGCCCTGTAGCTTTTCTCAAAGGATGTGAGCTTTGCCCCTCTCTTCTCTCAGGCTCCATGGCTCCATAGCTGCTTCTGATCCCACACTTTCCATCTCCCCCTCCCCACACACCAGCCATAGCGGCTTCTGCAGCTAACACATACTGTACATCTAGTGTGTTGAGATAATAAATTTTTAAAAAATGAAAACATGCAATCTAGCCATAATGGAATGTTAAAGGTATGGTAATACAACTTGTATTACTTGCATGGCAATACAACCCCAACAGGACTGTACACCCAACAGCAGCACCAAAAGCATCCACACCTACAGAGAGTATGCCGCTCGTCCATCTTTTTTCATTTTTTTATTATTTTAAAGAAAGTCAGACTTCCTGCAGTCTGAAAGGACCACTGGGAAAACACATGAAAGCAATGATTGGATTACAATGTTGCATAGATGCCCTGCAAAACTGAGTGAGCGAACCGCAGCAGTTGCACACTATAAATATCTAATGTGAAGATACACAACATTTTCGTCCATCCCTAAGCTTCGCAGGGCTGGCCTACTCCTCCCGCTGGAAAAACAAAACTGAAAGGGGACCCTGCCCATTTGCTCCAGAGCTCCAGAGAATAGGCTTGTACAAAGATAGTTTTGTGAGGCCTGGTAGGTTTTCAAATTATTGTAAGAATGAAATAGCCAGATTTAAAGCAATGTCATTTCCACCCCTTTGTCACCACTGATTCACAATAGAGAGGTAATGCTTTAAATCTTAAATTGTTGTTATTTGGCAGAAGTGGGAATCAACTGATTCCATTTGAAACCATAGTTCATTATCCATGTGCACAGGAAACTCAGACTGGGCCCCCATCTTGATGGCAGTGCTTTGGCGCCATGAGGTGCCTTGTGCTACACTTGCGGTCATTCCCGGCATCTGCACCAGAAGGAACACAAGTGCGAACTTTCCCTCTCTGCGCAGAAACAGATATATTTTTTTTTAAAAAAGTGGGAGGCGGGGAGGAACAAGGCCACCGAAGGAGGATGTGTGGAGAAGGACTCCGGGCAAACCACCTCTCCTCACTCTGGCTGCCCTTTCTCCCCTACACCTGATTTTTAAAATTTTTATTATAATAAAATTTTAAAAGGTGGAGGGAGAAACAACACTGTTCCTCTCCTCCCCCCATTTTTTTTTTACTTTTACAGAGGTGCGGGGCCGCTCCCTTCCCTGTCCAGCCCATGGCGGCCAATCAGGGGGCACCATGGGCTGTGACAAGCCTCCACTGCCAAAAAGGTCGGGGTAAGTGACCGACTTTTTTGGAGTGGAGTTTCCAGTGTTTGCCCCTGGATGGCTTCACAATGGCGGCTGTGTCATGTAGATGGTGTGCTGCTACTGCGAAGCCAACTGGGGCAAACCCTTCGTGTAGACATGCTCTGGGAAGTGGGTGGCCTATGGGTCTTAGATGCACCTGCTTCTCACAAGGATATCAGGGCTTGGATCCCAGGCGCTATTGGTATTATTTATATACATCATCAGTATGCAGGGTCCTTTACAAAGTAATGCAAGGAAGGGGCAGGTCCTTACCCCAAGAAGCCTGCAGTCTAAATTTTGACAGTGAATTAAGGGTTACTTAAGAAAAACCAACTTTTTTAGTAGTCTTTGGGTAAAGAGCATGACATGTAAATGTCTATATTTGGGATCTACTTATTTCTTACCTGACAATATTCACAGTGGTTTTCCTTGGCAGCATCGATGTCTCCACCAGCTTTGATAAGAGTTCAAAGAACAAGATCCCCCTGGCATCAACAGTCTCCATGTCACCTTTCTTGGGGGCTGACAGAAAAAAGGATGCAGATGATAATGCTGATTACCCCACCCAGCTACAAAATACCCTAGGCAGCAATTTCTCTGCTAGTGCACCGTTCCATATTTGTTTATTCCAATAAGGGCATCATCAGATGAATGTTTTATTGCACGCTCGTTCCTGGGCACTCACGGATTTTCACGGGTCCCTCTCACAACATGGTCTGTGTCCTGCGCGCCTCCTGCCCTTTCTAGCCCTCTTCATGAGTAAAAAAAATGCCCCAGTCCAACTTATCTTTTGAGATGGAACTTGCCGCTATCTCACGCTGGGTGCAGGAGAAGCAGCAGGATCAAAACGGCCCATTGAATGGGCCATGTGCAGGTTGTTTACTTCCTCTTTTGAAAGAGGGACAAACACACTGGCAGAGAAGCGATAATAGGGAAATGCGATTCCTCCCTGTGTGATGACGCTCTAAGGCAATTGAAGCTCTGCATTTGCCTTCCAGGTTTTGGCAGCTACAAACATAAATGTTCCTGTTTCTTTGTAAGGTAAATTTTTATTTGGTCTTTCAAATATAGAAAATTATGCTATTTGGGGGTTACACTGTATTTTACTGCATTCCTCAAAAATGCTACAGCAACATTTGTTCTAAAAACTCGTATTTCCACCACATGTGGAAGTAACTTCCCTTTGTGTTGCACATCCTCCAACATGTAGTTTTTATTGTACTGCCAATGCAACATAATACTACGGCTGGTGATACCATCTATGTATTGTTTTTTTTGCATAATCTCAAACTTTTACTGAAAATGACTTGGAAGACTTTTTGCTTCTTGTTTTGTTTCTTTCGCGGGTCTCTCTCATGACATCTGCCTCCTGCATGCCGCCTGCCCCTTCTAGCCTTCTTTGCATGACGAAAAAAGACCCTGATAAGTCTGTATTATTTTTAAAGATGGAAGTGTCATGATAAAGACGACCCCTGAATGGGTCATGTGCACTTTTTACTTCCTCTTTCAGCTCCCTAAGAGAAAGAGGAAGTATTGAGCAGCAAAAGTGGAGGCGGAGAAGAGATGGTAGGCAAGCGTGATTCTGCCCTGTCTGATGAATACAACCTTAGGTGTTGTATTGAATAATTTTTGTGTGTTCCATGTATGTTGAGGTGTTATTCTTGATTGCTATGTATCATTGTCATAATTTGTTTTATTTGTATGCCTCATAATACCATTTAAGATTCAGATACCCAGTCTGCCTTATTTTGTGTTCCCGTACATTGTGTTTTGTCTAATTTGTTGTTGTTAGAGGTGGTCATGGTGTATAAAGGCATTCAATATATTTACCATGTAGTGGAAGGAGTTTCTGTAATTTAAATTGGTAGTACATGAAATAAATGTGTAAAAGAATGATAATCTTTATGGCAGCAATCTCTAGCCAGGATAAATTTAGTTTTGCCTGTTTAAGACTTGTTAGGTTTGTTTTGTAATTGGGTTAAATAATTTTCATTATTTATTTCAGTATTATGTGATATATGGACACCTACGTATATCACATTTTTGTTACATAGCTCTATCACTGCTTTTATTTTTATAGCTGCTTGTGAGCTTTTTTTTTAAAGTGAGCAGAAGCCTTGCTGCATCAATTAATCAAAGAATTCAATTAATTCTTTAGGTCTCATTAATAAGAGAGCTATATCAAATTAATTTTGTGTTGAGTTCCATTAAGTGTGATATCTTTAATTTTAGTATTATTTTTAATGCTGGTTGCTAGGAGTCCCGAAAAATGCAAATAATAACAGTGGTAAAGCAGTCTTGCTTTGTGCCTCTGTGTATATTAATCAAATCTGAACCCAGTCCATTAATTCTTATAGGTGCTTGGCTGTTATTATATAATTAAGGCTGTAATCCTCCATCCACTTACCAGGGAGTAAGTTCCATTTAATTTAATAGGACTTACTTCTGAGTAGACACACAAGATTGGTCTGTAAATATTCCTAGAAATGTATTCCTAAAGTACATTTATTTTTTATATGTCACTCAAAATGGCCATTCCAATTTATCAAAAGCCTTGATAGTATCTAATGAGAATATGGTTGATAGTAATTTATTTGTTTTGCTAGAGTATGTAATATTAAGTAATCCTCTGGGAGTTCAAAATATATCTATTTTTAAGCAATCCTTTTTGACTTCTGATAAGTATTTTTGAGCCAATTTATCTCATCAATCTGTCTGGATTCCTGTAAAATTTCAGAATCTTGATAAATTAAGGTCTATATGAATCCATTTATTTTGTCGTTTTGATATTACTAGTATGCCACATGTTTACCGTGATTATTGTAAAATAGGTAGCCTACACCAGTAGAATGAAAGAATAACTGATTTATTTCTTCATACATTTCAGTTTGGTGCCCATCTTGTAACCACACCCAGAAGCACAGTCCTAAGCATGCTCAGTTCCAACTATTCTAGAAGAAACACTTTTGCTTTGTTACCATTAGGTGGCAACACATAACATATATTACACTCCTTCCCCTTTAGTTTCTACTATTAGCATATAGACAAGAAGAAAATGAAAATACAGAAAATAAATTAATATCTGGGTATATTGCACTAGTTAGTAGATACATTGGTCAAGTCCTTTGTTTTTACAAATTCAGCCTCTCCCTGGGCTTGGGAATTCTCTTTGAATTCTGCAGAGTAACTGCAAGTGTTCCTGGCTCACCCATAGGTGTCACTGGATGTTCCTCATCTGGAGACACACCTAAATCAGTGGTATGATCTGAAGCAGGACTTGTGGTCATTTCAGTCTCTCTGGTTATAGCAAGTGGTTCCATGCCTATTTGCTCTTCCACCTCAACCTGTGGATCCTCTGCTGCTCTTCTCCATAGTTCAAATGGAGTTGATTATGACGTTGCCAAATATATTATTATTATTATTATTATTATTATTATTATTTTATTATTGTTATAGTTATTTGGATCCCGCCTTTTGCCCAATGCTGGGCCTCAAGGCGGCCTTACAAAGTTTAAAACATACATGGGGGGGAACAAAACCATAAACATTTAAAATACACAACAAAATTATAAGATATTAACATAGATGGAGGGCCAGATTATTCTCCAAAGGCCTGCTGGAACAAAAATGTTTTAACCTGCTTCTGAAAGCCCATCAAGGATGGAGCCAGCCTAGCTTCACTGGGAAGAGAGTTCCAGAGCACTGGAGCAGCCACCGAGAAGGCCCTCTCCCATGTTCCCACCAAGAGCGCCTGTGAAGATGGTGTGACTGAAAGAAGGGCTTCTCCAGAAGATCTTAAAGCACGGGCAGACTCATAAGGGAGAATACGTTCTTTCAAATAACCTGTGTAAGGGAAGGGTAGGGGTTAACTGAGATCTGGGACTGAAGTGGTTTTAATTGCATTTTATGGTTTCATAGGAAGATAAGGATGCCAGGCCAGCTGTCTGGGGGAGAAGAGGCCAGAGCCAGACCGGCCATATCTGTCACTGGCCTTGAGTGATTAAGCATCCCGGTCGAAAGGTGTGAAGACACTCCAAGAATCAAAGCTGGAGGGAGGGGGGGAAAGGAGTGAAAAGAAAGTATAAAAATCCCCCTGTGAAAGCAACAGGGCGGTTGTCGGCTGGAAAGAGAATGTGGGTAACGTAAGAATTATTAGAGTTAGTTATATTGCCTGTACTGGGTTCTTATGTATGCATGCTTTTTATTGAACTTTTACCTTGCCTGTCCCATGTAATCCTACCCTTTTCCTAAATAAAAAGGTCTTAAACCTCACGTTGTGGACTGAGAGTGTCTATGCCTGGGGATCCGTGCTAAATCCAGTAAGAAACCAGCTGGGTGCTGGGCGCTCTTTCTTTACATGGTGGGCAGCGCTGGGATTCGACACGGATCAGGAAGGGCGAGACGCTGGTAGGAGAAAAGGGGATAGAGACGAGGCATAGGTACAAACCCAGTGACAGGCAATATTGAGCAACAGCCGACAATGTCTCAGAACCAGGGAGCAACTGCTCCAGGTGTGGAGTTGTTGGGGGCAAGCCCCCGAGAAGGGGCGGAAGGGGACCCCATTGCAGCCACAATTGAATGGGTGGTGGAGGGGATGCCTGGCTCCATAGAGAGAGCCTGGAGGTGACACGTCGCGCAGCTCTGGACGCCCAGTGAAGGGCAAGGAGAGGCGTGGCACGACGTCCGGCCAAGGGTCCCATACCCTCAGGGGCTGGAGGGCGGAAACGGCCCCAGTGTTGAAGTGGAGGAAGAGGGCAGAGAAGCGAAGATTCATCGAATGTATACTGAGTGTCTGGAGTTGGTGACACACCATTTGCAGCTGGCCAAGCTGAAAGAAGGAAGAGATGGGGCCGTGAGCAACTGCCAGCAGGGCCATCAGGGCCCCGATTCGACAGGTGGGATTTCCCAACGTTCCAGGAGGGAGATGATGTGGGGGCTTTTCTGGCTTTCTTTGAAGATACTTGCGATGAGTTGGGGGTTCCGGCCACCCAAAAAATGAATTTGCTATGCCCACAAGTTTCCGGGACTCTGAGGGAGTTGATGGCTACGCTCCCCCGAGAGCTGCGGCTAGATTATGAACATTTTAAGTAGGTGGTGAAGGCGCAATATGCCCTTTCGGCGGAGTACTGCCGCCAAAAGTTTAGGCAACTGACTAGAAACCTGGGGGAGACATTTGCGACGTTTACCACACGCATGTTGACAGCAATGGAAGCCTGGCTGGAGGCAGAGGGAGCCCATGACCTTAAGGCTGTCAAGGACTTGATGGCCAGGGAACAATTCTATAGGCAATTCCCCAAAAAGTACGACGCCTGGATGGGAGGAAAAAAAACCCAAACTCCGATGGCTGCTGCAGAGATGGCAGACCGGCTGCATGCTTTTGAGCGGAAGGGCATTGGAGGGAGCTGAGTGGTGGAGAAGGGGCCGGAAAGGAGTCCAGGAGGAGCGTCGGCGGAGAAGAAGGCAGTCTGGCCTGGGAAAGATCGGAAGGAGAAGGGGAGCGAGTGGGGGGGTGCTTCTATTGTAAGGAGGCCGGCCACCTGAAGAGGGAATGCCCGAAGCAGGCGGGGACAAGCGGCGCTCTGGCACCTCGGGCGTTGGTGTGGGCGGCGGCTGCCCCACCACCACCAGCATCGCCGATGTCGAATTGGAGCGACGACAGTGAGGGAGAAACCGCTGATTTGGAGTGGGAGTATATGAGTGCTGGGCCGACGGGAGCGCTGAAGGAGACCGCAGGTTCGGGGAAGCAACAGCCGACCTCGGCTGTCGCCATGCACCTGGTGACCCCCGTGCAGCTCCAGTGGAGTCAGAAGAAATTCTGTGAGTGTGTTGTAGTCAATGGGAGAAAGGTGCGGGCTCAGAGGGACTCCGGAGCAGACTTAAGCAGTATTTTTATGGGCCTTCTTAAGCCGGGACAGAGACTGCAGGGTCAAATTGTGGCAGTCACTCCTTACGGAGCGCCTCCCTTTGAGGCCCCACTAGCCCATGTAAATATTGAATACCGGGGGTGGAAAGGAGAGCTGACCATCCTTACACACACGGAAGGCCTGGCTTTTCTATTGGGGAATGATTTGTGTTTCAAAGCCACCCAACTACAAGTAGTTACTCGGGGGAAAGCCGCAAGGTGGGGGGAGAGGCCAGAGGAGGAAAAGGAGGAAGCCCCGCACAGAGGGCAAAAGGAGGCCGGAGGGGAAGAAGGAAGCCCCGTGCAGGAAAGACTGGATACCTCTGGGTTCCGCCAAGAACTACAGCAAGACCCCACCTTACAGGGGTGCCGGGATGCGGCTGGGGGGCGGCTGAAGGAAGGGGGAAGACAAGTGTGGCTGTTTTTGTATGGGAAAGGGGCTTACTGAATCGGTTGTTTGTGCCCAAAGGTGAGGGAGGGGTGGAAAGGAAACAGCTGGTGGTGCCCCAATCATTGCGTGCGAAGGTGTTAGAGGCAGCTCATGAGTTGATGGGGGGGGCACTTGGGTATTCGGCGGACCTTAGAGCTCGTAAGCCGGGATTTCTACTGGCCGGGGGTGGCAAGGGAGGTGCAGGAGTTTTGCTCCACCTGTGAAACCTGTCAGCGGGTAGGATTTCCCAGGGATCATCCTAAAGCCCCTCTCCGCCCCTCTCCTATTACTGAAACTCCGTTTGAGAAAATGTGGGTGGATATATTGGGGCCGTTTAGCCCATTGACCTGATCGGGAAAGAAGTACATCTTAACCCTAGTAGACTATGTTACCTGATTTGCGGAAGCCATGCCCCTCTCAACAATTTCAGCCCCTCAATTGGTGAAAGCTATGATGACCATCTTTACGCGCATGAGGGTCCCCCGAGTCTTAGTAAATGCTTTGGGAGGAGGATTTATGTCCCAGCTTCTGAAAGAATTGTGGAAGTTGGTGGGAGTTCAGCAGTGCACCTCCGCAGCATACCATCATGAAGGAAATGGGCTAGTGGAACGGTTTAACCAAACTCTAGGGAAAATGCTGAAAGCATATGCGGTTCAGCATGCTTCGGATTGAGATCAAGCCTTGCCCTATCTCCTGTTCGCAGCACGTGATGCGAAGAGCGATAGTTTGGGGTTCTCGGCGAATGAATTGGTGTTTGGGCGAGATCAGGGGACCTCTGAAGCTGCTGAGGGAGGGGTGGGAAGGACAGACCAGTCCCACCCGTTTTGGTAGTAGTGTATATGCAGGATTTACAGAACCTGTTGAGAGAGGTGGGGGAGGCTGCGCAGGAGAACTTAGCCCAAGCCCAACGAGTTCAAAAGGGGTGGTACGACCGAAAGGCAAGGCAGTGCGTGTTCCAGGAGGGGGACAAAGTGTTAGTGTTGAAACCTTTGAAGCCGGAAAAGTTAGCCGTGAGGTGGGAAGGCCCTCTAGTGGTGGAAAAGAAATTGAACTGAGGTGCCAGACAAGATGGAGGTACTGTTAGCGGGTGGTTCATCTGTCCGGCGAGGTGATGTTTGCCCTGTCCTGGATGGGGTTGCACTCCCCCTAAAGGATCGGGTCCGTAGTTTGGGGGTGCTCTTAGATCCAGAACTGTCACTTGAACTGCCAGGTGAACTCAGTGGCAAAGAGCACCTTTTACCAGCTTAGGCTGATATACCAGCTGCGCCCTTATCTGGACAGAGATAGCCTAGCTACAGTGATCCATGCTCTGATAACCTCTCGTTTGGATTACTGCAATGCGTTATACGTGGGGCTGCCTTTGAAAATGGTCTGGAAACTTCAACTGGTACAAAACAGGGCAGCACGCTTACTAACAGGGACTGGCCGACGAGACCATATTACGCCAGTCCTTTTCCAGCTTCATTGGCTGCCAGTCCAGGTCCGGGCCCGATTCAAAGTGCTGGTATTAACATTTAAAGCCCTAAACGGCTTGGGGCCAGGTTATCTGAAGGAACGCCTCCTCCCATATGTACCTGCCCGGACCCTAAGGTCATCTTCAGGGGTCCTTCTCCGTGAGCCCCTGCCAAAGGAAGTGAGGCAGGTGGCTACCAGGAGGAGGGCCTTCTCTGCTGTGGCACCCCGGCTGTGGAATGAGCTCCCTAAGGAGGTTCGCTTGGCACATACATTATATGCTTTTAGACGCCAGGTGAAGACCTTTTTATTCTCCCAACATTTTAACAATCTATAAATACATTTTAACATGGTGTTTTAAATTTGTAATTTTGCATTGCTGCTGTTTTTATCTGGTTGAGCTTTTATATTGTATTTTATATTATGGTTTTATACTGTTGTTTTATATTATGAATGGTTTTAATTTTTGTGAACCGCCCAGAGAGCTCCGGCTATTGGGCGGTATAGAAATGTAATAAATAAATAAATAAATAAAACAAAGTTAACTATTTGTTGAAAGATCTGAAAGCCCAATGTCGCTCAAAAGTTTACCATGTGAACATGATGAGGCCGTTCCAGGAGAGGGTGGTCCGTGTGTGTCAGGTTGAAGGGGAGGCTCACCTGGAAGTGCAGGCTGGGATTGATGTGCTAGCAAGTTACAGGGGAAGGGAAGGGCTGTCTGAGATTCAGATGCCCAAAGAACTGACCACCAGGCAGCAAGAGCAATTCAAACAATGCCTGAGGGAGTTTGAAAGTTTATTTTCAGGATTGCCGGGGCGAACTACGCTGACTAGGCATTCCATTTCCACCGGGAACCACCCACTCATCCAGTCTCCTCCCCATAGGCTGAATGGCAAGCAGCTAGAAGTAGTGAACAAGGAGATTGAAGAAATGTTAGCAATGGGAGTTATAAAAAAGAGCCAGAGCCCCTGGTCCTCCCCCCTCGTATTAGTGGCCAAGAAAGATAACAGTATTAGGTTCTGCGTGGACTATAGAAAATTGAACAGTATATCCACGGTGGCCTCCTACCCCATGCCTCGCACAGACGACTTGATAGAAACCTTGGGGAGGGCCAAATTCATCTCTACACTAGATCTAACCAAGGGATACCACTAGATGCTGCTGCTGCCTTGAAGTCAGCCTTCTCCACCCCTAGGGGGCACTATCAGTTCACGGTCCTCCCCTTTGATCTATCGAATGCATCTGGAAGCTTCCAGAAACTTATGAATAGGGTTTTAGAGGGGCTGGGGGCCTTCTCCTGCGTTTACCTGGATGACGTCGCGGTGTTTAGTGAAAATTGGGAGCAGCATTTGGAACATCTGGCCCAGGTCTTAGGACGACTGCGGGAGGCAGGGCTAACCATAAAAGCCTCCAAATATCAGTTCGGGAGAGGGGAAGTGACATATTTAGGACATCGGGTGGGGCAAGGGGCTTTAAAACCCCTGGAGGCCAAGGTAGAAGCAATTCAGCAGTGAATCGCTTCACTGCACTTCACCCCCCCAAACCAAGAAGCAAGTCCAGACCTTTTTGGGTCTGGCAGGCTACTACCGGAGGTTCATCCCCAACTTTAGTAATTGGTCGCCCCCTTGACAGATTTGTGCAGGAAGAGGCAACCTGTGAAGGTGCAGTGGACAGAAGCTTGCCAACGAGTGTTTGATGGGCTAAAGGGAAAATTGAGGCGAGCCCCTATCCTCCGGGCACCAGATTTTGACAAACCGTTTGTGGTGCAAACGGATGCTTCGGAGGTGGGGCTGGGTGCAGTTTTACTTCAGGAGGGAGGGGGGCAGCTGCAGCCTGTAGCCTTTATCAGCAAAAAGCTGATGCCGCACGAGAGAGCCCTAGCTACCATCGAAAAAGAATGTTTGGCCATCATGTGGGCAATTGGGAAATTATGCCCATACCTCTGGGGACGGCCGTTTCAGATACAAACGGATCACTCTCCGCTGTGCTGGTTGTCCCGGGTAAAAAATACTAATCAGAAGTTACTGAGATGGAGTTTGGTGTTGCAAGATTATGAGTTTGCCATCACCCATATTAAGGGCAAAGATAATGTAGTGGCTGATGGGTTGTCCCGAAGTTTTGGGAGGGAATGAAAATAAATGAGTGGTGTGAGAAACCCCTGCCCCTGCATTGGCGCAAAAAAGAAATAAAAGAAAAGGGGTCAATGTGTGAACCAGGGATTAAGGGAGAGTTGGGGAGATGGAATTTTCTAGAAATTCCATCTTAAGGGGGAGGGAAGGGTAGGGGTTAACTGGGATCTGGGACTGAAGTGGTTTTAATTGCATTTTATGGTTTCGTAGGAAGATAAGAATGCCAGGCCAGCTGTCTGGGGGAGAAGAGGCCGGAGCCAGACCGGCCATATCTGTCACTGGCCTTGAGTGATTAAGCATCCCGGTCGAAAGGTGTGAAGACACTCCAAGAATCAAAGCTGGAGGGAGGAGGGAAAAGGAGTGAAAAGAAAGTATAAAAATCCCACTGTGAAAGCAACAGGGCGGTTGTCAGCTGGAAGGAGAACGTGGGTAACGTAAGAATTGTTAGAGTTAGTTATATTGCCTGTACTGGGTTCTTATGTATGCATGCTTTTTATTGAACTTTTACCTTGCCTGTCCCATGTAATCCTACCCTTTTCCTAAATAAAAAGGTCTTAAACCTCACGTTGTGGGCTGAGAGTGTCTATGCCTGGGGATCCGTGCTAAATCCAGTAAGAAACCAGCTGGGTGCTCTTCCTTTACAACCTGGACCCAAGCCATATAGGGCTTTGTAGGTCATAACCAGCACTTTGAATTGTGCCCGGAAACAGACTGGAAGCCAGTGGAGCTGTTTTAACAGGGGAGTTGTGTGCTCCCCATACACCTGCCATCTGGCAATTCCATCATCAATGAAAGAGGCTCTGGTTGTGCTATGATACCACCTGACAGCCAACGAGGTCCAGTCCCAAAATTGAGGGCAGAAACTGGATTACCTACTGCTAGTGCCCTTGAAGATGCTTTTAAATCATAATAGATTTTGTGCTTCCTGCTTCTCACACACTTAGTAGCCTCATCAGGGTGCAGAGTGTCCAGGTCTGTTCGTAATTGCCTGCCCATTAGCAGTTCCACTGGTGATTTTCCAGTGGTGAAGTGTGGTGTGACACGGTGGTGCAAAAGGAACCTGGCCAACTTAGTCTCTAAACTACCACATGCCATTTTTTAAAAGTACAGTTCTTTTTGCTAAACCATTTGAAGCTGGGTGATGTGGTGCAATTTTTACATGCTTGATGTGATTTTTCTCCAAGAATTCTTGAAAAATTGCACCTGTAAACTGAGGCCAATTATCACTTACCAATACCTTTGGCAATCCAAAAGTAGAAAAAGAAAGGCAGAGCTTATCAATAGTAACTTCAGTAGTAATTGATGACATTATGTGCACTTCAAACCATTTAGAATATGCATTTGTTATTATTAAGAACATTTCCCCCATAAACAAACCAGCATAATCTACATGAAGTCTTGCCCAGGATCATTGTGGCCACTCCCAAGGGTGTAAGGATGCTTTTGAAGGAGCATGGCGATTAGATTGACAAACAGCACACTGCTGCACTACTGTTTCAATCTGTTGGTCTATCCCTGGCCACCACACATATCTACATGCTACCCCTTCATTCATACAATGCCAGGATGTGCTTCATGTAGCAACTTTAGCACAGTAGACTCCCTGTTGGTACCATTATCCGAGATCCCAATAACAGACTTCCACCCTGGACACTCAAGTACCTTCTACACTGAGAGTAGGGCTGTAAATCTGTGCTCCCCCCACACACACTCTATCCATTTATGACCATTTTTCACACTCTAGGCAACAGAGGATCTTGGTCAGTCTCCTGTTTAATCTTTGCTGCATCTGTTAGAGATGTGGACATCATTTCAATATGAAGAATGGTTTCAGTAGGCTGAGGTACTGACTTAGGGCAATCAGGTAATGGAAGTCTGCTAGGGGCATCAGCATTACTCATGGCGTAACCTGGTTTATATTCAAATGTGTAGTCAGAAGCAGATAATGTTAATGCCCATCTCTGGATTCTAACAGATGTCGTTGAGGGCACTGGCTTGTTCAGCAGACCCTGAAGAGGTTCATGATCTGATAGTATGACAAAATTTCTGCCATATAGATATGAATGGAATTTCTTTAATCCAAAAACCACTGCTAATCCTTCATGTTCAAGGTATGAATAATTCTTTTCTGCAGGAGTGATGCAAAACTAATGGGGTGTTCTGATCCATCAAGCATCCGTTGTGATAACACTGCTCCCCCTCCCTATGGAGAGGCATCACAAGATAAAAAGAGTTCTCTACGGCTATCATAATGAATAAGGAGAGTCGATGATTTCAACACGTTCTTTGCTGCTGTAAAACCTATTACCTGTGCTTGATGTCAATGCAATTTTACCCCTTTTTCAAAAAGTGTATGTAAAGGGGGCCAATACTGTGGCCAAATTGGGTAAGGATTTGCCATAATAGTCTGTCGCTGATTTTGGTACCAGTGCCTCAGTAATGGCACATACTTTCTCTTTCACAGGATGCACACCAGCCGCATCAATTTTGTGTCCCAGATGCACAACTTCTGGGGCTTGAAAAATACACTTTTCTTTCTTGAGGAGCATGCCTGCTGATGACAGCTTTGACAGTACTTGGTCTAGGTTGTGCAAATGTGCTGCCTCAGTTTCTCCTGTAATCTGTGGTGCTTCAGTTTGAGGGATTAAATGGAAAGGAGCAGCAGCTGAGCTTGGGGGTGTTTGGGGACGTGGTCCTTCACAGGAACAGGCAGAAGCTAGCTGAAGGCCCAGGCAGCTGATAACAATCCCCAATCACCACACTCCCCATAAAAGATTTCCCGGAATTCAGAAGCAACTATTGTTTTGGTGCAGGGCGTAGGGGCAGTTATACGGACAACAGGGTTTATCTTTCTTCTTACCTACAGCCTGGATGAAGCGCTTACTGTCTGTGATGATGTTAAGGAAATCTGTGAAATTCACCTTTCCATCTCCTGCAAGACAACCCCCACAAAAAAAAAAAAAAAAAACCACACCAAAATCAGTTGATGAGCGTGCCTGAAAGAGCTACTCCAAACAACACTTTATTCCTAATACTTCCTAGTACTGGTGGTGACTAGACAATCTTGCTATGCTTAGGAGTCCAAGATCATTCACCAGCATGCTGTAGCCTCAGTTCTGGCACAGTGCTGTGGTTTTGCCACTCCTATCCATCAAAATAAGAACAGGCTTAATGCTTCTGAAGTGTTCTGGTGTCTTTATTTCTGCAAAATGCTAATTTTGCTAATTTTTGCTAAGTAAAATGCTAATTTACTTAGCAGTGCTAAGTAAATCTTAATTTCTTCCAAAGTTACTTTCAAAATTGACTATCTTTTAAGCTGTGAAGGTTTTATTTTAACATTTCAAATTGGCTAATGAGAAGTTGGTTGCAGTAAATGACACTGATGGAGAAGAAAAACTATTGACATTTGAAAGTTCAAATTAGATGCAGGCGCTTCGAATAGTAACCTTAAATCTTGTTAAAACCTAGGACCCACCTGTTAACCTCAGTCTCCAACATTGAGTTCACTTGCCATTTTTTCCTCATGTATGTTTGTCTTTGTCCTTCCGCCTCCCTCCCAATGGTATTGCTAGTTATGTGGAGGAAATGGCACAGCAATGGACTGTTGCAAAGGCAGATTAAATTAGCCAGGTCTTAGAAATAGTTTTTTGTTTTTCCTTTTCTTCAGGGTAATTTGTAGGCATGTGCTCCGCTCCGATTAGGAGCGGAGAAGCAGTAGCGGATTGGCCTGCTCCGCCTTACCCAGAGGCGGAGTAGAAGCGGGCCGCGGACCCCTAGAAGCAAGGCGAAGAGAAGCGCCCATTTTTCGGAGCTCCTAGTTCAGGCGGAGCACTCCGGTCGCCATCTTGAAAACATTTCACCATAGGATTGCATTGCGGGAAATAATCGCGGATAACTAGGTTGTTTTTGAAGCTATCGTTCTGGAAATTCTTGTGCACAGAGAGTCGTGGATGGGGGTCATTTTGAGACTACTCTCACCTCTCTGCATCGCGCGGGTCGCGTGCTATATTTTTTAAAAAATCGGGTCAACAAACAGGGACAGCGCAGCTCAAACGGCGGTTTTCGGCTTTTCGCCCATAGGATTGCATTGCGGGAAAGAATCGGGGATAACTGGGTTGATTTTTAAGCTATCGTTCTGAAAATTCTTGTGCACAGAGAGTCGTGGATGGGGGTCATTTTGAGACTACTCTCAGCTCTCTGCGTGGTGCGGGTCACGCGCTAGAATTTTTTAAAAAATCGGCGGGAAAAATACCTTTTTCAAAGGGCTGAGGGGCAGAGTCAGCTCCCGGTCATGATCACATGATCCCAAAGTTAGAGGAGGGCATAGGCAAAACGGGTAACTTGGGATTCTGGGAAACTTCTCTTTCTTAATCTGAACGGACTTTTCCCAGTGTTTTTTAACACAGTAGCCCCACCAAATGCACAAACACAACCTGAAATCATATACTAAGCCAAGAATAAGAGAGCACTGCTACCCACCCTAACTTTGGGGAACAACTGAAAAGATGAGGTGCAAGGGGATGAGCTCCCCTAGGGCATCTCATCGTGGATGTGCCCCCACTCTCTCCTGTACTGGAAGGCCATCAGAGCCTTCCAAAGAGAGTAAAACGGTGGAGCAATGCCTATCATGAGTCGAAGTGAGCGTTTACTTCTTAGTGGTGGAGCAATGCCTATTATGAGTTGAAGTGAGCGTTTACTTCTCAGAGCTGTTGGTGAAGCAATGGCTTTCTTGAGCTGAACTGGCAGCTGCTTCCCTCTCCCCCGGGCACGTCCCCCTATTACTGGTAAAAGACAGATATAGCCTTTTTTAAAAAGTTCTTCTTGTTGTTTATTCAGCAACACTGCTGCTTTTAATTCCACCCCTCCTTCGTTTATTTATTTATTTATTTATTTATTCCATTTTATATGCATTACAGGCTTATCCTTGGCTCACTTCCTTATGCCCCCAGAAATGTCTGCTGCCTGCCTGCCTGCCTTCCCTCTCTCCTCCCCTGCCCGCCTTGCAGGGATGTTGTGTGTGTCTGGCTTTGACTCAGGGGAGAAGTCCTTCCTGTGCTCAAGTTCCAAATCCATTTTTCAAGTGTGGAAGAAGATTCATATAGGTTGATCTCTACTCCCCAATTCATGGCATGTTGGGATTTCCTTTGAAATGGCCCCATTGAGAGGTCTGCAGGTTTAAGCCCCGCCAAAAAACAGGGGATGATGGGACTGCCTTGAGTCTCAGCGTGCGGCGTATGTATCCCTGGATAAGCTGTCATGATGGTGAGTTTGAGGTTTTTTTTTAACGTGCAAATTGACGGAGCTATTGGAAAGGGGTGTGAATGGGTGTTGGATTTTCATAAATTCCCCAAAAATCAGGGGATGATGGGACTGCCTTGAGTCTTGGCGTGCGTATGTATCCCTGGATAAGCTGTCATGGTGGTGAGTTTGAGGTTTCTAACGTGCAAATTGACGGAGCTATCGAAAGGGGTGTGAATGGGGTGCCCGATTTTCAAAAATTCCCCAAAAATCAGGGGATGATGGGATTGCCTTGAAACTTGGCATCCATGTGGACACATGGATAAGCTATCATGGTGGTGAGTTTGAGGTTTCTAACGTGTAAATTGACGGAGCTATGGAAAGGGGTCTGAATGGGGTGCCTGATTTTCAAAAATTCCCCAAAAATCAGGGGATGATGGGATTGCCTTGAAACTTGGCGTGCGTGTGTATACCCCCATGAGGTGTCATGGTGCCAAATGTGAGGTTTCTAACTTGAACAGAAAAAAAGTTGTTTACTTTTTTAGCTTTCAATGCAACCCTATGGGGGGGGAACGGAGCTCCGATCCGGATCCGGAGCTCCGAGCGGAGCGGAGCGGAAATGGGCGGAGCGGGGGTGGGGCGAAGCGGCCCGCTCCGAAAATCACGGATCTGCAAGTGAAGCGGAGCGGGGGGGTCCGTGCACACCCCTAGTAATTTGTCGACGTACACAAGGATAGAAATAGACTATCCCATCCTGATTGGGGTGGCTTAGGTCTCGAGTGGCATGAGTCAAGAACTTGGGTGCAATTCTCTCAGACAAGCCAGAGAAATCATATTGCTTTCCTCAAGCAAAAGTGTGGTCACAGCCAGGTGGTGTACTCTGCCGTACCTAGTTTATGTAGGGTCAGTGTGTTTATGTAGGGTCACTGTGTTCCCCAGCACAGTGCCCTCCAGATGCTGAGGACTTAAACTTCCCTTTGGGGAAGGCTGATGTAGGCTACTCTGATGATCTCAGTTGCTTGTCAAGTGATCCTGCAGCTAAAGTCTAGACAATTGTTTTGAAAGCCTTTATGCTTAAACATGTAATTTAACTTAAATTTAAACCTTGTTTTAATTCTGTATTTTAACCTATATCAACTTTTTGCTGTGTGGTTTTATCCTGGTTGTGCTTTTTATATTGTATTTTGTATTTGGGTTTTTAGATTGTTGGTTGTTTTTTATGCTCTTCATGGTTTTAATTTTTGTGAACCGCCCAGAGAGCTTCGGCTATTGGGCGGTATAAAAATGTAATAAATAAATAAATAAATAGTCCATCCCATTTAGTATCCTGCTTCCAACAATAGCCTGTCAGCAGCTTCTGGGAAGCCCACAGGCAAGCCATGAAGGCAACATTCTACTACAACATGTCTACTAGGAGGAGGGCTTTCTCTGTTGTGGCACCCCGCCTGTGGAACAAGCTTCTCAGAAAGGTCCGCCTGGCACCTACACTGTATTCTTTTCATCGCCAGCTGAAGACCTTTTTATTTTCTCAGTATTTTAACACCTAATTTAACTTAAATTTAAATTTTGCTGTTTTAATTCTGTATTTTAATCCTAAATCAATTTCTGCTGTGTGGTTTTATCCTGGTTGTGCTTTTTATATTGTATTTTGTATTTGGGTTTTTAAATTGTTGGTTGTTTTATTATGTTCCTCATGGTTTTAATTTTTGTGAACCCCACAGAGAGCTTCGGCTATTGGGTGGTATACAAATTTAATAAATAAAATAAAATAAAATAAATAACATCTCTTCTATGTTATGTTGGATAATAGGAACAACTCTGCATGCTTCCAGACACAAGGGGGAGATAGATAACATCTGCAGCTTGATTAGTTCCTATTTCCTGCTCTCTCCTCCTTCTTCCCCCTTCCTCTGCAACAAGCACTCTGGATTTTAGGAAAGCTGATTTTAATAAACTCAGAACCATGATAAGTAAGGGCAAGTGAGCCTAATGAGAAAATGAGTGCAGGATGGGTGGGAGTATTTTAAAAAGGAAATTTTAAAGGCACAATTACAAACAATTCCAGCAAGGAGAAAAGATAGAAGACAACAGAATAAACCAATGTGGCTCCACAAAAAGCTTAGAGATGACCTGAAAACAAAAAAAGGATACATATAGGAAGTGGAAGGAAGGCCAGGCTACAAAAGAAGAGTACAGACAGGTGGAACAGAAGTGTCAAAATGGCGTCAGGAAGGCTGGACTCAATCCTGCTGGACTCTTCCCCCCACCACAGGGCAAACTGCCATCTTGGCCCTGTGGGGAAGAAGAAGGACCGAGGGGACAGGAGCAGGCAGAAGTAACATCGGGGCCTGCTCCTGCTGGACTCTTCCCCCCCCCCACAGGGCAAACTGCCATCTTGGCCCTGTGGGGAAGAAGAAGGACCGAGGGGACAGGAGCAGGCAGAAGTAAAATCGGGGCCTGCTCCTGCTGGACTCTCTCTCTCTCTCTCTCTCTCTCTCTCTCTCTCTCCTCCCTCCCTCCTTGACTCCTTTTCCTTGTGTGTCATGTCTTTATTAGACTGTAAGCCTGAGGGCAGGGACTGTCTTTTTTGCTAAATGTAAGCCGCTCGGAGAGCCTTTTTTGGCTGAGGAGCGGGGTATAAGTATGATAAATAAATAAATAAATAAATAAAGGCTAAAGCTGTGAATGAGCTGGGATTAGCAAGGGATGCTAAAAGCAATAAAAAGGCTTTCTTCAGATACGTGAGTAGTAAAAGACAAAGGAAAGAAATGGTGGTTCAACTGCTTAATGAGGATGGCAAATTGATAACAGATGACAAAGAAAAGGCTGAAGTGCTCAATTCCTACTTTGCCTCAGTCTTCTCCCAAAAGCAGGTCTATGACCCCCCTGGAAAAAGTGAAGCAGAAGTTGAGGGGGCAGGATTGCAGTTTGAGATTGATAAACAAATGGTCAAGGAACACCTAATTTCTTTGAATAAGTTCAAATCTCCAGGGCCCGATGAACTGAATCCTAGAGTAATGAAGGAGCTAGCAGAAGAACTCTCAGAACTGCTGTCTATTATCTTTGCAAAATCATGGAAGACAGGTGAGGTGCCAGGCGACTGGAAGAGGGCTAACATTGTCCCTATCTTCAAAAAGGGCAAAAAGGAGGAACTTGGGAACTACAGACCAGTCAGTCTGACATCCATCCCTGGGAAAATTCTGGAGCAGATTATAATGAAGTCAATCTGAAAGCACCTTGAAAACAATGCAGTGATTACTAGAAGCCAACATGGATTTGTAAAGAACAAGTCCTGTCAGACTAATTTGATCTCATTTTTTGATCAGGTAACCTCCCTTGTGGACTGTGGGAATGCTGTGGATGTCATATAGCTTGACTTCAGCAAAGCTTTTGACAAAGTGCCCCATGATTTCTGATTAACAAGCTAGTTAAAAGTGGGCTAGATGGAACAACTATTAGGTGGATTCACAGTTGGCTACAGAATCGGACTCAAAGAATGCTTATTAACGGAACCTTCTCAAGCGGGAGGGGGAGGTAATGAGTGGGGTACCGCAGGGCTCAGTCCTGGGCCCAGTACTCTTCAACATTTTTATTAATGGTTTGGATGAGGAGGTACAGGGAACGCTTATCAGATTTGCAGATGACACAAAATTGAGTGGGATAGAGACTCTGGAGAGCCGCCGCCCTGCCTTCTTCCGCCGAGCTCTCCGACCCGGGTGGCTCTTTCGTCGGCAGTAGGAGGCCGGCGGGGAGGTGGGTGGCGGCGGCGGCGGCAGCAGGGACTCCCCAGCGAAGCTGCCGAGCCCGGGAACTTTTTGCCCCGTCCCCGCGAGGGGCGGTGCGGGGCCGCTGCCGCCTCCTCCTCCTCCGCCTATTCTGGCCAGGTAGGCAGGATCTACACAAACAGTTTCGGGGCGCCCTGGAGGCGCACGCAAGCTCCTTCAGGACGCTGTGTAGATCCTCTCCTTGATAGGCTGGAGTGCTGGGCTGAAAACAACAGTGAAATTTAAGAGGGATAAATGCCAAGTTCTACATCTAGGAAATAGTAATCAAATGCATAGTTACAAGATGGGGAATACTTGGCTCAGCAATACTAAAAATGAGAAGGATCTTGAAATTGTTGTAGATCACAAGCTGAATATGAGCCAACAGTGTAATATGGCTGCAAAAAAGGCAAATGCTATTTTGGGCTGCATTAATAGAAGTATAGCTTCCAAATCACGTGAGGTACTGGTTCCTCTCTATTCGGCCCTGGTTAGGCCTCATCTAGAGTATTGCATCCAGTTCTGGGCTCCACAATTCAAGAAGGACGCAGACAAGCTGGAGCGTGTTCAGAGGAGGACAACCAGGATGATCAGGGGTCTGGAAACAAAGCCCTATGAAGAGAGACTGAAAGAACTGGGCATGTTTATCCTGGAGAAGAGAAGATTGAGGGGAGACATGATAGCACTCTTCAAATATTTAAAAGGTTGTCACGCAGAGGAGGGCCAGGATCTCTTCTCGATCCTCCCAGAGTGCAGGACACAGAATAACGGGCTCCAAGTTACAGGAAGCCAGATTCTGGCTGGACATCAGGAAAAACTTCCTGACTGTTAGAGCAGTACGACAATGGAACCAGTTACCTAGGGAGGTTGTGGTCTCTCCCACATTAGAGGCATTCAAGAGGCAGCTGGACAACCATCTGTCAAGTATGCTTTAGGGTGGATTCCTGCATTGAGCAGGGGGTTGGACTCAATGGCCTTGTAGGTCCCTTCCAACTCTACTATTCTATGATTCTTTGAAGCACCATGTATTTCTTTCTAGACAGGAAGCAAATAACCTTGAGCTTTTTCGGACCGGGGGTGGGGGGAATCATGTTTCCTCCTGCTTCTTTCCCACAATAGGGACGAGCAGCTTCCTCTTCTTCGCATGAAAGAGGATGAAAGAAAGAGGAAGCAAATGGCAACTACATGGCCCATTCAGTGGGTGTTTTTGTAGTGCAGCTTCTCCTGCATACAGCAGGAAAAGGTGCCAATTATTGTCAGAGCCAAGAAGAAACAGATTTTCCAGGTGGTATTTTGTAGCAGAAGAAGCAGGAGGCGTACAGGAGGATCGCTGCATCATCAAAATGACCTGCAAAGTTCTGTGAGTGGCCAATCACGAGTGTGCGATGAAATGCTCATCTAAAGATGCTCCATATCTCATGCCTTTGCTTCTTACTTACACACAGTTAATAAGTGAGCTTTAGGGGGTGCTTATAGGGTTAGATAGCCTTCTCCAATGCTGTGTATAAAAGCATGAATAAAGTAAGTTGATTTGAATTTCTTTTAAACTGATTCTAGCCTGTGTTTATTGCCCCCAATACTAAATGCTGTGTTGCCACAGCAACTCTGCTGTAAGTCGCACCAAATTTTCCAACATTTTTCTTTTGTTCCCAGCATCTGGCATATTGAGGTGTACTATTAAATTTATGATTCACCCTGTAGCAGAAGCTCTCCTGATGATAACCATAATAAAAACAAAAAACAATAAAACCAATGGTAAAACACAGTAAGAGTCTAAAAGCAGCAACAATAATATAAAACAGTTTTTAAAAGAGAGTTAAATATTGAAGCAGCTTTAGACATATGATTAAAAAATAAAACAAGCAGCAGTTAATTTTTTTAAATGCCTGGAAGAATGGAAAAGTCCTAACTTGTGGCTGAAAAGTCAAAAGCAGGCACCAGGCAGAGGGTATTCCACAAATTGGGGGGCCACCAAATGTGACTTTTCCTGTAATAACTCAAACATTTTCTTCTAATGTTTAAATTATTGCCAAAAACAATATCCTTTTTTTCAAATATGGCAAAATGTTTTATGCAAAGGATGCCTTGTTGCAGCTCAGGATAGAGCCAAAATAGGGTGGTCTTCTTCGTCTTCTTCTTCTTCTTCTTCTTCTTCTTTGCCTTTTCCCTCCAAGGAACCCAAGGTGGCGTACACAATCCTCCTCCTCTTCATTTTATCCTCACAACAACAGCCCAGTGAGGTAGGTTGGGCTGATATCCTGTGATTGGCCCAAAGTCACCCAGTGGGTTTCCATGGCCAAGTGGGGACTAGAACCCGGATCTCCTGACTCCCAGTCCAACACTTTTTCCTTTTTGCAGTGGTCAGGAAAAAGCACTTGGCATATCGTTAGAGGTACTCCGTCCATAACTTCACAGCACCAGGTCTTCACAGCACCAGGTTGGTGTGCCTCCCTCATCAACCCCGCACTTTTCCTCTCCCAGGGCAGTGTCAGGTAATCCTGATGCTGAGGAAGGAGCACAGGGTTTCTGGGCAGCCATCTGGATCCTGGAGATGCCCCTGCCCTCTTCTTGGTGGAAGGCTCCATCCCCAGGTTGGCCCTGGACTGGCCATGTTACACAGCAGAAGCACAGTGTTGACATCCCTCCCTTTGAAAAAATCGGGGTAAACAGCCCCTTGGTATTGAAAACAGGCCCTGACTAAATCCTGGTGATGTCTTGGCACAAATTAGATTATGGGGAGGCATAGGCGTGCGCAGCACATTTCATTAGGTGGTTTGGCTAGGGAATTTTTTTTAAGGTAAACATTGATTAAATATACAGTAATAAAGGACTTTTTTTATTCATCAAACAAACGAAATAAACGAAAACTGAAGTGAATTGTATTTTTTTAGTTAAATAATCTGTACTGCACTGTCGTAATTATTTGATTGGGACTGAAGTAGAGGAGCACTAATTTTACTGTACTTATTCTCAGCCGACAGAAAGCTCTGGTGTGGGCTGGTCCATGAAGTCACGAAGAGTCGGAAGCGACTGAACGAATAAACAACAATTGTCTTTAAATATGGTTAAATATCCCACAGTTATCTTGCTATTCTATTTCTACAATTCTTTTTCTCTTGTCTTTTTTTCATCCTCTCTTCGTTTTCAGGCTGCATCCTATGCACATTTACCTCAGAGTAAGTTTGATTGATCTCAGTGGGGCTTACTTCTGAGTAGACGTACATAGGATTTGCTGCAGCTCTGCATACCATGTTTACCCAAAGAACGGCTTGAAAAAAGGGGGGTTGGACACCCTAAAATAAGCAAGGGCAGATAGGAATTGTTTTAGCAAGCATTCAAATTTGCAGATGACACTCTCTGCTGAATGAACCCTCCTTAGCCAGGAGGTCCTGGGGGGCATTGCAGTTCTCCCCACTTTCTTTTCTCTTGCTGGAGGCCAGACTGGGGTGGGCGGTGGGGCAGCAATGAGGAGAGAAGGCACGTAAACATACAGCTTCTTTCTCTCTCTCTCTCTCTCTCTCTCTTTCTCCCAAACATTACAGTACCTGCAGGGCTGATGACGAGAGGAGGGCAGCAGCTCCAAAGGGGGGAGCTCCGGGAAATCCGCAGCTCCGGGAAATCTTACTCCTTACAGAAACAGTCCCCTCCTCGGCTCCTCCGCGTGCTGCTTCCTGGCCCCAGCGTGGTGGTTGCTGCTCCCACCTTGTCCAGCAACTGTCGCGAGAGGTCAGGCAGAGCAGTTGGGAGCAGGGAGCGGCTGAGTGAGTGAAACAGCGAGCGAGCTGGGGGTGGGGCAGCGGCTGCACGGGTGAAAAAAGCCTTCCAGAGGAGGAGCGGGGTGGGGAGCAGCTGAATTTGTCGCTCTTTCCTACAGCTAGCACTGGCCCTGCTACTGCTACTGCAACATGGCAGCAGTGGCGGATTAGGGTGTTCAACTGAACCCTTTGAACCTGTTGTCCGCACGCCAATGTGGGGAGGAGAAGATAATGACAGCTTCCACATAGCAGGGAGGAAGTAGAGGAGAGTTGCAAAACCAAAAACAAACCATTGGTTTTTATGAAGAATTGCTGGGGATGGAAAAATGAGGAGGGACTGTTAACCCCAGGGAGAGATTTCGGCCATAGCTAGACCTAAGGTTTATCCCTGGATCATCCAGGGGTCAAACCTGTTCATTTAGGTGACACACAGAGGATCCAGTGCTCAGGCAGGGGTGAACTCCAATCCCAGGATAAACCATAGGTCTAGCTGTGGCCTTCATCTCTCTGATGAATGTAATGTGCCAAGGGTTGAAGATGGCTTCTCTGCCAAAGGGTGGCTACATGCCAGATTTGCATTCCTTAATGGTGGACATCATGTGCTAGCAGACAAAGGGAAAAATTTTCAACCAATGCAGCATCGAATGTAACCTATGACTCATTGAGATTGTGCACCTTAACTTGAAAATTGAATGTAACTTAACTTGCTAATCCAGAACTGACCAATAGAAAGGTTAGAAAGAGACTAACACCCACTTGTAGTCAGGGCCTATATATACTGTGAGATTCCCTTGTTCTAGGTGCCTCCATTTTGTAGAAGCGGAGAGCACCCTCATACTGCAGTATTGGAAGTAAATGGATTAAGAGCATTCTCCAGCCTCATGTGTTTGATTGGCTACTAACACGCCATGGTAGTGAACCTTTAACTCATGATTTTGAGGGACAACAGAACTGTGTGGGGAAAAAACATGATTTATATGACCCAGTTGTAGTTTTCTTGCAACTTGTATGGTCAGTGCTTAATCTCTAAAAGGGGAATGCTGAAGCTATAGAGCGTCATCAGACGAGTGTTTTATAGCACGCTTGTTACTGGGCATTCACGGAATTTTGCAGGTCCTTTTCATGTTGACATCTGCCTTCTCCATGCCTCCCACTCTTTCTGCTTGTTTTCCCATTAAAAAAAAGATCATAGGAAATTTCTCCTACAGTGAAATCTGCCACCATTTCCTGCTGTGTGCGGGAAAAGCAGTGTTATAAAAAAAACCCACTGAATGAGCCACATGGTCTTTGTTTACTTCTTCTTTCTTCAGCTTGTGAAGAAAGAGGAAGCTACTCATCCCTATTGTGGGATAGTAGCACAAAGCAAACCGACAGGAGGAAATGCAACCCACCCACCCCATCGGAAGAAGCTCTTTCAGCTCCATCCAATGAGCGTTTTACTGCACACTCATTACTGGGCACTCACGGATTACTCACATGACATTGTCTGCCTCTCGCGCTTCTTCCGCCCCTTCTGACCTTTGTTGTACTGCAAAACCCCCAGAGAAAGTCCAGTTGCTGCTCTCTCCTACCGGACTGAATGGGGCTAATTAGTTCCTGTTTTCAGGAAGTGACATCGGAGCAGTGACAGAGAGGCAACAGGAGCCAGTCGTTTGACCTAGATATGATGGGGCTTTTAATCGCTGCAGCATATCACTATTAAGTGTGTTGAAAGTGGGAGGTTATAATTGCTCAATGGTGAAAGAAAATAATTCTGCATATGCACAGAGGCACTCTTTTATGTCACTGTTATTTTTTGCTAACTTGGGGAAGCATGTGTATGAGTAAACACACACATATGGTATTATATTATATATTAGTACATGAAAATTTGTGTCGCTGGCCTGTACCCAAATCTTTTAAGTACCTAGCAATGCTCTAGTGCTGTGGATTACCTCATTTCAAGTTGTAAAAGCCACTTGAAAGGAAGCAGCCACCAGTGTTGTGCCCAGAATAATCCATTCCCTTCTCTTAGAGGAGTATTTTGCCAAAAGAAGGGAATTGATCGGATTTCACAGCAAAGGGGATTTTTTTCTAGGGGTGAACTACTCTTTTAGAGAAAACTTCTCACCCCTCAAAATGGCACCTTTCACTGCAAATAATGAAACTCTGATGTAGTCTTTTGGAATCATCTTGCAAATTTTAGAATAAAGCATTGAATTTGATGTGTTAGTACTTAACATTATAATTATTATTATTGTCATTATTATTATTAATAGAGCTATCAATGCACATGGCCCTTCACAGTTTCATAAGGAAAAACACACACAAAGAAATCCCTGTCTCAAAAGAACTTACAGTTTTGACAGGGGTGACAGAGAATGGAAAGGAAGATATATTTGATTGTTTTTAGAAAACGCAAGCTGAGTTTCATGTTTGTGCAAAATTTCAGTTCAGTTCACACTGATGATTTGGATTTGTCCCCACTTCATATGAGGTGTGTGTGCGTGTGTCAGAGAGAGAGAGAGAGAGAAAGCTCCATCCAACGAGCGTTTTATTACCCGCTTGTTACTGGGCACACATGGAGTTTGCTCAGATCCCTCACATGACGTTGTCTGCCTCCAGCACCCCTTCCACCCCTTCTGGCCTTTCTTGCACAACAACAACAAAAAACCCTCATTAAGTCCAATGTTTTTTTAAACTCGGAATCGCTGCTCTCTCCTGCTGTGTGGAGGAGAAGCAGTGCCATTAGAACAGCGGACTCAATGGGCCCTGTGCTTGTTGTGTACTTCCTCTTTTGAAAAGAGGGAGTAACTGAGGAATGAAAACATGGGCGGAGAAGCGAAGGTAGGGAGCGTATTTCCTCCCATGTGATGGAGCTTAGAGAAATACTCACCATCTATGTCGGCATACACCAGCTCATCAATTGCTTCTTCCTCGGTTAAGCTGATTCCCAAATTATGGGCTGTGGTCCTTAGGGCTAAAAGATCAATGTTGCCATCGAAGTCCTTGCTGAAGGTGTCATAAGCAGTGTGGAATGCTGTAAAGTGATATGGAGTGGGAGGAGAGACACAAGAGAGAACCAAATATTGATTTATTTTGAGGGATGGGATGGGCCAGCGAGCCAAATGACCACTGGAATGTCTCCACGCCTCCTCCAGCTTCTGGGGAGAAAGCAGCAAATGGCGGGCTCCAGCCGGTGAAGAAAAACGGAGGGCCGGGGCAGGCTGATAGGGGTGGGGAGCAGTGCTCATGAGGCGCCACAGTAGATATTGGACCGGCACATGGCGGGGGCTCCTCCTCCTTTGCAAATCCCACACTTGCTCCCTGCAGTGGGGACAACTCTGCAGGAGTGCAAATGTGGGGGTTTGGTAGGGTGACCATATTTTGGAAACCAAAAAGGAGGACAACATGGTCACCCCCAAGGGGTTGTGTCCAGTACCAAGGGGGCGTGCCCACCCGAACATAGCCTTGGTCACATGTCTGATTTTACAGCACACATTTAAGACAAATCTGTTCTACATAACATCTTAATGTTAAAATCACTGAAACAAAGAACAAGTGAGAGATTCAATGTATCTGAAATTAACTTCACTCACTCCTACTTTTGTAGGTTTTGCTGTACTTTGAAGCTTTTGCTATACTATGTGTGTTACATTCTCCCCTTCCCTCAAATATCTTTTCTGACTGTATCTTCACTCATTGCAAGCTGCTGTTGTTGTTAATAGGGTTTGCTATTGGCCCCAGATCTGTTTCAAATTTGGTATGGCTAAAGCTCTACCTAAACGCTATCATGGTGCCAACTTTCAGCTCTTTATCTTTAAAAATGACAGTTTAAAAAATAATAATTTTAAAACCTCATTTTTAAAAAAATTTCTAAAAAATCAATGGATGAACGGATCTGTTTCAAATTGGGTGTGGCTAAAGATCTGCCTAAATCCTATCATGGTACTAAGTTTCATCTCTTTAACTTTAAAAATGATGATTTTAAAAATAATAATTTTAAACCCTCAATTTTAAAAAAAAATCTAAAAAATCAATGGATGAACGGATATGTTTCAAATTTGGTATGACTAAAGCCCTTCCTAAGAGCTACCATTGTGCCATGTTTCATGTCTTTATCTTAAAAAATGACGGAGTTATAAGCATTTTTGTTAATTCCCATTAGAGCTGCTCTTTAAAAAAAAATCCGGATTTCCCTTCCCCCCCTCCCGGATTTGCCATCAAAAACCCGGACAAATCTGAGCAAATCCGGTCATATGGTCACCCTAGGGTTTGGGGACTAGCAGCACTAATGCGGTGTTGTATAGGTCTCAGCCCCAACCCTGCACTGCAATGGCTTCCCTTTTCTCCTTCAAGATTCCTTGCAGAGGAAGAGTTTTAATTCAACCAGTTCAGGATTATAATATAGCCCAGAGCCAGGGCCAGAAGAATCTAGAATGGTTTACAGATTCATCATAGCAGGCTGTGTCCAGGACTCTAAGATACAGGGCTCTGAGAAGATATGGTTTCCAAGCATGATATTGTTTGCAAGCAGGATACTTACCTTCCAACTGTGGCTTACTGAGGTTCTCCACTGTTTTGAATCTGACCATCCCAGAGGGAGACACAGGAGAGAAAAGTCTGTCCGAAGAAAAAAGAACATGACACAATATTGATTTACTGACATGCACTGACTTCCCATTTGATCTGTTTACTCACAGGTAGAGTTTTAGTAATGTGAGGAAGGCTTACCTATGTGGAGTATGGATCTAGATTTATACCCCTGTATCATATAACCACATTATGTTTGATCTGTGAGCTCCTGCCTTGGCTGGCCTAAGTTTGTAAGCTAGAAAACTTACAGGATACTGGAAGTGCATCAAGTAAATGGGGTGTATTGTCATTTTCATCGAAGTTAACCTCTCTGGCTAGGAATACTGTTTTTCTAAACAAAGGTTATGGCTGCATTTGGATGGCAGGATAGTCCATGATGGGTTAATAAGCCACTCAGAGTAGCTTAATTTTTAAATAGCCCACAATCTCCCACCACACAAGTGGGCTAATAAGCTAGTGTAAGTAGTTTTTTAAGATGTGTGTAATTTGATTCACCCGGTCTTCATCCCCTGTCCTACTGCTGGCCTCCCACCTGAGCAGTAGCGCTGTTTTGCCTCTGAAGCACTGGATGTTTGCAGGTTCGGGAGGCACCCAACACACCATCAAACTCCTGCATGATAATTCATTATAGAATCATAGAATAGTAGTTAGAAGGGCCATTGAGTCCAATCCCCTGCTCAATGCTAGAATCCACCTTAAAGCAAACCTGACAGATGGTTGTCCAGCTGCCTCTTGAATGCCTCTAGTGTGGGAGAGCCCATAACTTTCCTAGGTAATTGATTCCATTGTCGTACTGCTCTAACAGTCAGGAAGTTTTTCCTAATGTCCAGCCGGAATCTGGCTTCCTGTAACTTGAGCCTGTTATTCCGTGTCCTGCACTCTGGGAGGATTGAGAAGAGATCCTGGCCCTCCTCTGTGTGACAACCTTTTAAGTATTTGAAGAGTGCTATCATGTCTCCCCTCAATCTTCTCTTCTCCAGGCTAAACATGCCCAGTTCTTTCAGTCTCTCTTCATAGGGCTTTGTTTCCAGACCCCTTATCATCCTCGTTACCCTCTTCTGAACACCCTCCAGCTTGTCTGCATCCTTCTTGAAGTGTGGTGCACAGAACTGGACACAATACTCAAGATGAGGCCTAACGAAGGCCAAATAGTGGGGAACCAGTACCTCACGCGATTTGGAAGCTATACTGCTATTAATGCATCCCAAAATAACATTTACTTTTTTTGCAGCCACATCACACTGTTGGCTCATATTCAGCTTGTTATCTACAATTCCAAGATCCTTCTCATTTGTAGTATTGCTGAGCCAAGTATTCCCCATCACGTAACTGTTCATTTTCATTTTCCTAGATGTAGAACTTGGCATTTATCCCTCTTAAATTTCATTCTGTTGTTTTCAGCCAAGCACTCCAGCCTATCAAGATCACTTTGAAGTTTGTTTCTGTCTTCCAGATCTGTCCCACCCAATGTTGTGTAATCTGCAAATTTGATGAACGTTCCCTGTACCTTCTCGCCCAAATCATTAATAAAAATGTTGAAGAGCACTGGGCCCAGGACTGAGTCCTGCGGTACCCCACTCATTACCTCCCCCCAGTTTGAGAAGGAACCGTTAATGAGCACTCTTTGAGTCGGATTCGGTAGCCAACTGTGAATCCACCTCATAGTTGTTCCATCTAGCCCACTTTTAGCTAGTTTGTTAATCAGAAACTAAATTAAACTGCAATCTTAGCCCCTCAATTTGTGCTTCCCTTATGGAGGGAAAGTCCTGAGTACCCTAAAAAGGGGAAGTCGCTAGAAAACCTTGGGGATTTGCAGGATTGGGATCAACCCACATACCTTGCCTCTTCTACTAAAGAGGCTCCCAATGCACTATGAAATCCCTGCACTAACTGTGAAAGCAGCAAAATTCTCATGTACACCAAAAAGCAAGAGATGCCTGTAACATTTGTGGGGGGGTTGCAGGATCCGGACCAAACCGCATATCCTGCTTCCTCTACGCTGCTGGCTAGGTCCCTTTAATGTGTTCCTAAACAGTAAGCCAGTGAAGAACAGAGCAACAGCTGTTTTGATTCTGTTTCCTGACTTGGAGCTGAGCAGAAGCAGGGAAGAGCAGCTGGCCCAGCTCAAGTAGAAGCTACAAAAGTAAGCCAGTTCCCAGAGAGCAAGCTAACAGAAAGAGCAAACAGGAGTTTGACAGGGGGAGTTCGGCAGGGGAGGCCAAGGCCTCTAAGAAAAAAAAAGAGGGGGGGAAACAAAGAAAAACATAAAGAGAAACCCACCCACCCACAAAACCAAAAAAAAAAAAAAACCCAAAAAATCTTATTTTCCCACAACTCATATAGTTGTGTACCTTCAGAGAGGACAGGACAAAGTAAAGGCAATTCCACTATAATCAAAAAGGAAAAAACAAAGCAGAAATAGACAATATGGATGGAAAGGAGCCCCTCGAGGTGGTGACCTGCAAAGGGTGTGCAATGTTCGTGTTTCTGCCTGAGCTCAACATGGCATATACCTGCAACAAGTGCAAGCTGGTGGCACTTTTGGAAGAAAAAGTGAGAGGACTTGAGCAGAGAGTGTCCACCCTCCAAGGAATAAGAGAAGTCGAGGAGTTCTTAGACCGAACGGTGGAACTGCAACAGCAACAAGAGTCACACGAGATTGAAGAGCAACGGCCAGCTGAAGCAGAAGTGGAGTATGCTGAAGGGAGGAAAGCCAATGAAGAGGAAACTCTCTGGAAAAGAGTGACAGTTAGAAGCAGAAGAACTAGAAGGCATTCTGCACCGGTGGAACCATTAGAGTTAAGCAACCGGTTTCAGCTTCTGGAGGATGAGTCTGAAGGACAGTTTGCAGAGGAAGAAGTACAGCAGACACCGTGCAACAATGAACAAGAGGCAGAAGGTAGGTCAACCAAGAAGAGAAGAGTAGTCATTGTGGGAGACTCCCTGCTGCGTGGGATTGAAACCCAAGTATGTCGTGAAGACCCATGGACTGGCCAGGTGTGCTGTCTCCTTGGAGCACAGATTAGAGATGTGACTGAAGGGTTACCGACTGAAGGGTTACAGAAACCCCTTTCTTCTCATCCATGTGGGAACAAATGATGTCACCAAGCAGAGCTATAAAGAAATCATTTCAAACTATGAAGCTCTGGGAAGGAAACTGAAGAACTTTGGGGCCCACATAGTTTTCTCATCCATCCTTAAATGTTGTAAACCGCCCAGAGAGCTTCGGCTGTGGGGCAGTATATAAATGTAATTAAATAAATAAATAAATAAATCCTCCCGGTTCTTGGAAGAGGATTAGAAAGGGAAAGAAAAAAACTCCGGATGAACAACTGGCTACGAAGGTGGTGCCGACATGAGAATTTTGGATTCTGGGACCACGGGCTACGCTACTTGGAACATAGACTGCTGGCAAGGGATGGGTTGCACCTCACAAGGGCTGGAAAGAATGTGTTCGGCCCCAGCATGAAGAACTTGATCAGGAGGGCTTTAAACTGAATCTTACGGGGGCGGGAGATGTAAACCTCGAGGCAACAAGGGATGAAGGCCAAGACACCACAGTACAGAGAACAGCTCCAATAGTGCCCCAAAATAGTGTCCGCAACAATGTAGAACAAAGCCAGACTATAAAACACATGGTCTTCGATGTCTATATACTAATGCCCAGAGCATGGGAAACAAACAGAACGAACTTGAACTCTTATTACATGAAGGCAAATACGACTTGATAGGTATAACTGAAACTTGGTGGGATGACTCCCATGACTGGAATATAGCAATTGAAGGATATAACTTGTTCAAAAAGAACAGAAGAAATAGAAAGGGAGGTGGAGTTGCACTATATGTTAAAAATACCTATCCCTGCACAGAAATACAGGCGGATCAGACTGGGAGCCCCATCGAGAGCATCTGGATTAAAATAAATGGGGCAAGGAATAAAAAGAACATGATAATCGGAGTCTACTACCAACCACCCAATCAAGGAGAAGACGAGGATGAAACTTTTGAGAAACAAATTGCCAGTGTTTCAAGGAAGTGTGATGTAGTAATGATGGGGGACTTCAATTACCCTGATATCTGTTGGGAGACCAATACTGCCAAAAGTGGCCCTTCCAAGAAATTCCTGACATGTGTGGGTGATAACTTTCTCCTACAGAAAGTGGAGGAAGGAACTAGAGGATCGGCAATCTTTGACTTGATATTGACCAATAGGGATGACTTAGTGGATAAAGTGGCAGTTACGGGAACTCTGGAGGAAAGTGACCACATCATACTTGAATTCTTGATTATGAAGGAGACAAAAGTTGAGTGTAGCCATACACATACTCTGGATTTTAGGAAAGCTGATTTTAATAAACTCAGAACTATGATAAGTAAGGTCCCATGGCAAATGAACCTAATGAGAAAAGGAGTGCAGGATGGGTGGGAGTATTTAAAAAAGGTAATTTTAAAGGCACAGTTACAAACAATTCCAACAAGGAGAAAAGATAGAAGACAACAGAGGAAACCAATGTGGCTCCACAAAAAGCTTAGAGATTACCTGAAAACAAAAAGGGATACATATAGGAAGTGGAAGGAAGGCCAGGCTACAAAAGAAGAGTACAGACAAGTGCCGCAGAAGTGCCGAAATGGCATCAGGAAGGCTAAAGCTCAGAATGAGCTGAGATTAGCAAGGGATGCTAAAAGCAATAAAAAGGCTTTCTTCAGATATGTGAGTAGTAAAAGACAGAGGAAAGAAATGGTGGTTCAACTGCTTAATGAGGATGGCAAATTGATAACAGATGACAAAGAAAAGGCTGAAGTGCTCAATTCCTACTTTGCCTCAGTCTTCTCCCAAAAGCGGGTCTATGACCCCCCCTGGAAAAAGTGAAGCAGAAGTTGAGGGGGCAGGATTACAGTTTGCGATTGATAAACAAATGGTCAAAGAACACCTAATTTCCTTGAAGGAGCTCAAATCTCCAGGGCCCGATGAACTGCATCCTAGAGTAATGAAGGAGCTAGCGGAAGAACTCTCAGAACCTTTGTCTATTATCTTTGCAAAATCATGGAAGACGGGTGAGGTGCCGGACGACTGGAGGAGGGCTAACGTTGTCCCTATCTTCAAAAAGGGGAAAAAAGAAGAACCTGGGAACTACAGACCAGTCAGTCTGACATCCATCCCTGGGAAAATTCTGGAGCAGATTATAAAGAAGTCAATCTGTAAACACTTTGAAACCAATGCGGTGATCACTAGAAGCCAACATGGATTTGTCAAGAACAAGTCCTGTCAGACATATTATTATTATTATTATTATTATTATTATTATTATTATTATTATTATTATTACGTAGTGGCTGCCATAAACATCATTGTCTTATTAGAAGTGGTAAAATTGGTGTTTGAGAAACCGGGGCATTCCATGGAAAAACGATTGAACATAAACATTGCTATTTGTATGTTTAATTGGGATTGTGGGGAAAAAAGACCTCAATGTTTGAACTACGATAAAAATGTTAAAGGAAGAACTTCTGAGATTTTTCCAGCAAGCTCTTGATTACGTCACCTGAATTCATGTAAGCAATTAAGTTATAGTAATTAAGTTATAGGACTGTTATTTATTTATTGTATATCCCACTGTTCTGCCAAAAATAATAGTCATGGCCCTGGGGGATAGGGGGGTGGGAGGTGGGATTTCACTGAATATACTCTAGGGATGTGTAAATTGTTCTATCATTTCAAAAGCCTTATCATTAACAGCAGAACAGCTATGTTCCTTCTTTCCAAGTGGTGCAAGTATATGGTAGAGATGCCTATGGAGCACTGTATAGCTAAGTTTGGACGCAATTAGCTGCAAACTACAAAAGTTACATCATGTCATAAGGAAAAACATGCCAAGTGCTACTCAGAGTAGACACATGGAAATGAATGGGAAACATGTACATTGATGGTGCTATATAAATAAATAAATAAATAAATAAATAAATAAATAAATAAATAAATAATAATAATAATAACCAAGCTGTGATGAATCTTTTCGGTGTAAATAATCCTACGGGTCTACTCGGAGGAGGATGGACATGGATTGCATTTCTCTCCAAACCAGCCATTTTGGGCAGTTTTATCAGTCATCATAAAAAGGCTCCTGTGCTGGCAGCTAGGACCATTTTGTAACTCCAGTGCCCTGGATGTAATGTTGTTCAGGGACTTTGTAGGAGGAAATGGCTGTCTCCCTAAAATAGGGTGACCATATTTTGGAAACCGAAAAGGAAGACAACATGGCTGCCCCAAGGGGGCATGCTCACCAACGTGCCCAGCCCCCAAGGGGCCGTGCCCACTCAAACATGGCCTTGGTCACATGTCTGATTTTACAGCATGCAATTAAGACAAACCTGTTCTACATAACATCTTAATGTTAAAATCACTGGAATAAAGAACAAGTGAGACATTCAATGTATCTGAAATTAACTTCACTCATTCCTACTTTTGTAGCTTTTGCTGTACTTTGAAGCTTTTGCTATACTCTGTGTGATACAGTCTTCCCTTCTCTCAAATATCTTTTCTGACGACAAGTCCTTCACTGGATAACCATAGTCTAACCTTTCCTAACATTTAACACTCTTTCCCCATCACCTTTCTCATATCCATAATCACACATTCAGCATACTGCTACCACTGAACAAATGAAGTAGTTGACAAGTATAGAAAAATCTAGTACAATAAACAAGCAACCAAACATTCAGAAAGAGTATAAACTACAATTACCGTGCAAACATTAGCCATGGAACAAAATGGACTAAAGGCTAGCACCTCTTAGCTTGTTTTAGACATGGCAGTCAAAAACAACGAAGAAAAACACACCTACCTCATTGACATAGCAATACCTAATGACAAAAATGTTGCAGAAAAGGAAGAGGACAAGAGAGTAAAGTATACATCACTGGCTATGGAAGTTAAAGAACTATGGCAACACGAAAAAATTACAATTATTCTGTTAGTCACACCAGTTACCAGCATCACATCATTTTTTAACAGAAAACCTACATGCACGCTAACATTCAGAAAGAACTCATTCTTGAAACTTATTCAATAGCCAGGAAATTTCTGAATCAGTAAAAGATAGCATGAGTTGGCAAAGCCTATCATGTTCATCTAGAAAAAACAACCACAAGCAAGAAAAGAGAGATTAATGATGATGATGATGTTGATGATAATGGCTACCCTCTAATTTTTTAAAAGATTTTAAAGAAGAATGAACAATTATCAGCCATTGTTACAAAATATACGTCCTGCCAATTATAGCAAACAAATTTGAGAGGAAGGTCTATGGGTCAAAATGCATTATTTAATAGGAATATCACCTCCAAATCATCCCCCCTAATTCACACACAGAAAACTACAGCCCTCCCCCTTCACACTGTAAGCATGCACATTCACACACACACACACACACCACCTTAGTCTTACCTGCTGCTTGCTTCTTCTCTTGTTGCTTGCTTCTTCTTCTTCTTCTTCTTCTTCTTCTTCTTCTTCTTCTTCTTCTTCTTCTTCTTTTCTTCTTCTTCTTTTCTTCGTCTTCTTCTCCTCCTCCTCTGGAGGAGAAGGATCTGCACTGGCAGCCCCCAGCCTCTTGTCGCACTGGTGCTTTTCTTGCCAGAGCAACGAGAGGCAATGGGTGGGGCTCCATTTTTGCTCCCTGTCCTGGGCCCCACCCCTTGCCTCTTGTTGCTCTGGCGCCGAGAAGTGCCAGTGCAACGGGAGGCAAAAGGGGGGCCTCTGTTTTCGCTCCCTGTCCTGGGCAGGCAGTGAACTGAGCCCCGCCCTTTGCCTCTCGTTGCACGGGCGCCAACAAGCACCAGTGTGATGAGAGGCAACAGGCAGGGCTCTGTTTTCACTGCCCAGCCGCCCAGGGCAGGCAGTGAAAACTGAGCTGCCTAGATCGGCGCTGGGGGCGGGAACTGGGAGACGTGTTCCTGGAAGTCCGGAACACGTCTTCCAGCTCCTCCCCCAGCGCCGATGCAGGCCTTCTCCTGAGTAATTCGCTAGATCGGTGAATTGGGGCGCAGTCTCAGTTGCCTTGGAGACCTCCATTTTTCCAGAGGTCTCTGGGGTTTCTCGGTGCATCTGGTCACCCTACCTAAAACAACCCTGTCCCATCAATGCAACGTCTGGGTCATTGTGGAATAGACAAAATGTTGGTGGAGGGAGGGGGATGGAGGAGGAGGAAGCAGCGGTTCTGCACCCTATTTGTTCCTGCCAACCAGCTGTCTCTGTCAGAGCCCCAACGTCATAGTACACCCTTCCTTGGTCAACTAGTGGAAAGGATTGCATCCAGGACCTCTTTTTTAAAACTATTGTATCCAATGCAGCATCAGCAAAAGGAAGCTTGTATAAGAGGAATCTTCTCCACTGCAAACACTGAGCCTCTTAAAAAGCCTCTCCCAAGCGATGTCAAAGACCTGGGATATAGGGTAGGGAAAATCAGGTGAATGAACCTTGCACTGCAAACCTTTATTTATTTATTTATTTAGACTTTACTGACCTGCCTGGTGTTTGGGGATAATGTTTCTCCATGACCTTGGGTAATTTCAGCATCTTTGAATCTAAAGTTTTTCTCGGATATCTTCCTGTGGAAAAAAGGAAAATATGTAAAGGAACAAGGATGGTGACACTCCCCACAGAACACCTGCTCAATCTAATAGCCTCAGCCTTACTTTTCTTCGGTCTGGGACAAGCTCCTCCACTACAAAGTCACAAGTGACTGCTACTACTTATCTTAATAGATTTGTGATTTAATAAGGTAAAAGGACAGAAGTACTATACGACAAATTTAAATTAGTGTGAAACTGTCATTCTCATGGGACTCTGGGAATTATAGTTCTTTGTCAAAGTTTCTTAGCTATGATTGTTCCTAATCATTCCTTGCCTGGAAGCTATTACTAATTTACATTGCTTGTATGAACATGCTCTCACCAGTTAACTGCAGCTGAAGCTTTGCTAGGTAACAACCTACTATATTAGCTGTATGAAGTGAACTGAGAAGGACACACAGTCACACTCAGGAGAAGAGGCTGAACCAACTTGGCAATATGGCAGTGAATGAGGGTTAAATGAGCAAGCCATGTTTGTTATCTTGCTCCATCACTTCAGCTACTTTTCTCTCCATTGTTAATCTGGTGCTAAAAGGGTTAAATCATGCTGCACAGAATGGGCTACTTCAAACTAAATATGGCTAATTTGTTCTGGCATGGTGGAATGACCTGAGTGAGGGTTTTGGGGAGACTCACAGGAAGACCTCCTAAAAGACCCGACTCATATTTGAAAGACCCCCAGATGTATATTTCAGACCTGAGCTATAGGCATGAAGACCTTGAAGTTTTGATTCTATACTAATTGATTTTATGCCATTAATTATCTAGCTAAGGCTTGCAGGACAGAAGAAGGAGAAGGAGAAGGAGAAGGAGAAGAAGTGGGGAAACACAGTTGACATTGCAAGTGGCTTCACAGAGCTTGTTCAAGGCTACAGTGTGCCAGCAGAATGTGTGAGTGAGCTGAACAGAAGAACTGAGCATGCTCAGATGCCCACTGGGAGAAGGAAAAGTACTGTTTTGGCCTCTCATGGTGTACACCTGCTGATAAGAGAATGTCCTTACTCAACTCTAGTGGGCTGGGAAAACTCATAGCCCTGAGCATGTGTGACAATTGGAAGGAGGTGTTTGAGCAGATATGACCAAATATGTTTGAAGATGAATGTGAGACAGACCAGAGAGAAATATGTCAAACAGGGCAAAAAGAAAAGGGCAAAAAGGAGGAACCTGGGAACTATAGACAAGTCAGTCTGACATCCATCCCTGGGAAAATTCTGGAGCAGATTATAAAGAAGTCAATCTGTAAACACCTTGAAATCAATGCAGTGATTACTAGAAGCCAACATGGATTTGTCAGGAACAAATCCTGTCAGACTAATTTGATCTCATTTTTTGATAGGATAACCTCCCTTGTGGACTGTGGGAATGCTGTGGACGTCATATATCTTGACTTCAGCAAAGCTTTTGACAAAGTACCACATGACATTCTGATTAACAAACTAGCTAAAAGTGGGCTAGATGGAACAACGTGTCATGCCCTGCATGGAACCGGAGTCGGGAGATGAGGGGGAGTTGGCAGAGGCTGGACCCAGTACAGTGGGGCCTGGCTCAGGAGAGGAGAATGGACTGGCAGAGGCTGTGGCAGAGCCTCAGGGAGAGGAGCCACGGCCAGCAGGAACCTCTGCCAGCTCTGAGGGCCTGATGCCAGCAAAGACTCTGGAAGAGCAGCAGGGATCTGAGGAGGAGACGGAGAAGCCCGGTTTCAGCCAGTTCCGGGCGGAGAAGGCCACCCGACGCAGGTCTAGCCGTCTCCAACAGAAACGCCAAGCAATCAGAGACCAGCTGCGGAACGCTGACTCAGCACTCTGACTGAGGATAAAAGAGCAGCCGGGAGCCCTGCCAAATTGTCAGAGATTATCTGAGCTTTCTGGCGAAAGCCTCGGTTCCTGCATCTCGTGACCTCGTGCCTTGCTCCCTGACTCCTGGTTCCTGATTCCGGCATTGACTCCTGGACCCCGTGACCACGCCTTGCTTCTCTGGACTCCTGGTTGACCACGGACTGATTTGTGACTACGCTTGCCTGTTATTGCCCCTGGACTTTTGGACTGTTGTTTGGACTTTGCTGAATGCTGGCTGCGCTGACCCTGGACTGGACTCTCGACTACCTGCTTTGCCAACTCCCTAGACTTTGGACTGGACATTGACTTCTCTGTAAGCTTGAATCCTGATCTGCAACGTCCTTTTGCCTTTACGTTCAAAGCTCCGTTTGCACTGCCTTCCCTGAACTGTTTGTATACTGCAATAAACTCATCTGTTGCTTAGTTACCCGCTGGTCTAATCTATCTTTGTCAAGCCATTTGGCAGCTTTCCCGGACACAACGATTAGGTGGTTTCACAGTTGGCTACAGAATCGGACTCAAAGAGTACTTATCAATGGAACCTTCTCAAACTGGGGAGAGGCAACGAGTGGGGTGCCGCAGGGTTCAGTCCTGGGCCCAGTGCTCTTCAACATTTTTATTAATGATTTGGACGAGGAGGTGCAGGGAACGCTGATCAAATTTGCAGATGACACAAAATTGAGTGGGATAGCTAATACCCTGGAAGGCAGAAACAAACTTCAAAGTGATCTTGATAGGCTGGAGTGCTGGGCTGAAAACAACAGGATGAAATTTAATAGGGATAAATGCCAAGTTCTACATTTAGGGAATAGAAACCAAATGCACAGTTACAAGATGGGGGGCACTTGGCTCAGCAATACTACAAACGAGAAAGATCTTGGAATTGTTGTAGATCGCAAGCTGAATATAAGCCAACAGTGTGATATGGCTGCAAGAAAGGCAAATGCTATTTTGGGCTGCATTAATAGAAGTATAGCTTCCAAATCACGTGAGGTACTGGTTCCTCTCTATTCGGCCCTGGTTAGGCCTCATTTAGAGTATTGTGTCCAGTTCTGGGCTCCACAATTCAAGAAGGATGCAGACAAGCTGGAGCGTGTTCAGAGGAGGGCAACCAGGATGATCAGGTGTGATCAGAAACAAAGCCCAATGAAGAGAGACTGAAAGAACTGGGCATGTTTAGCCTGGAGAAGAGAAGATTGAGGGGAGACATGATAGCACTCTTCAAATACTTAAAAGGTTGTCACACAGAGGAGGGCCAGGATCTCTTCTCGATCCTCCCAGAGTGCAGGACACGGAATAACAGGCTCAAGTTAAAGGAAGCCAGATTCCGGCTGGACATCAGGAAAAACTTCCTGACTGTTAGAGCAGTGTAACAGTGGAATCAGTTACCTAGGGAGGTTGTGGGCTCTCCCACACTAGAGGCCTTCAAGAGGCAGCTGGACAACCCTCTGTCAGGGATGCTTTAGGGTGGATTCCTGCATTGAGCAGGGGGTTGGACTAGATGGCCTTGTAGGCCCCTTCCAACTCTGCTATTCTATGATTCTATGATTCTATGTCAATCAAGATAACACGCCCAGATGGCAGGCTTGTAGCCATGTTTTAGTAAACTTCAAATTAACCCGTCAATGGTAATACCAGAGATGTTCCCCAAAATACATGGGTATGACATGTGAGATGTTGGGGAGAGGGAGACACCTAACTTCTGATTGGTGAATGGGTGGTCTAATCACATATTCATCACTCATTGGGGCCCCACCTTTGATGAGAACAAGTGTGTAAAAGCACAGGTAGCAAAGACTGCAAGGCTTGAATTTTTCCTTTTCTTTACTTCACCTCTGATTTTTTGGGGGGGTGGGGGATTAACAGACCCAAGGATTTGGGTAACTATGAATCTCTTTAAGCTTTTAGACTTTAGGACTTAGAATATTTTCTGAAGCTGGGACTTGGAGTTACTTTTGAAGATGGATCTTAGAATTATTTCCAAGTCTTGGGTTTTCTCTTTCACTCTAAATTCTACTTCTATTCTTTACATGGCTAGAGGAACTTAACAATGCTTTAGCAAAGCTTTATATTCAAATGATGTGCTGGAGGAAGAATAGGGAGGGTTAACTATTATGTTTTAGTTGAGTTGTGTTTTGTTTTTGTTTAAAGCTTTAAACTGCAAATAGTAAACATGCGCAGATAAGAAGAAGTCATAACAATGGTAGAAGCTCAAACCGTTATCTTATTAGCTAAATTTGTAATGCCCACTTTGGCAACTGCATTCTTTTTATTAATCTTATATTTTCAATACATCCTTTTTTCTTGTAACCAGAGAGAGAGAGAGAGAGAGAGAGAGAGAGAGATTGTATACTTATATAACCACCATGCCACTTATTCCTATTTTACAGTTATGTCTGTAGTGATGCTTGTCAGTTGGGATTAGATGTTTTCTGTTTGGATAAGCAGTGATTACCCACTGGGGTGTTCTGGACCAATTTGGTGTAGGTTCTGAGGTTAAAAAATACCAAATTTACATCCAGCCCATCTCAAATATTGGTAATGTTCTAGGCTTGGAGAAAAGCACCTAGTAACATTGTGTGGAGAAGTAGAGCAGGACAGGATTCAGGGGAGGAACATCTTTGCTCCTATTTGATGAAAAAACTGACCTCCACCTAAGGCTATCCCATGAGCTTCATAGCAGAGTGCTGAGCCTCATTTGTCCAAAACAGTCATGGAACTGGAGTAAATGGCACAATCAACTTGCTGAGATGTTGCTGAGAAGCCCATTTAGTCTGCTCACCACCACCACCACCACACACTCTGAAAGCTGCTTTACTGACAGTGCAAACATGCAGAGCCAATCATTGTGGGAAGTTCCTACATGATCTGTAAGGACAGTGACAAAGAGGCTTGGCTGCTCCTCATGGGAAGAAGCTAGAATTCCAAACACAGCAAGCAGTGAATCCATGAGCGCTATGCAGCTAAGAATCTCTTGTTTCCTCCCAGCCCTTCACTGGAACCAGAAAACATTGTGCTGGGGGACAGGACAGAAAGGACAAAGTGCATTTCCATTAGGGGAAGCTTTGTCTCACATACTTGGGTTCTGAAGAGAACTAATGATATATTTCATATTAATGTCCCATTCTAAACATATTTTTTCATGGAGTGCTGGTTGTTATACCGTAATAAACTTATTCATTCATTCATTCAAACATATTTTTCAAAAGTCCTATAAATTTTGATGGAGTTAAATTTCAAATAAGTTTAGAGTTGTAGTCTTATTTCAATTTTCTATTTATGATCATGTTATAATTTATGTGAACACAGTGCCTTTCTTTCAAGTAACTGCAGAAGTCCAAAAATGGGGTGGTGGTTATGCTACTTGTCTGGAAGGGTATTCGCATCTCTCTCAAGCCACCTATGAATCCCTTTCCCCTCCTTCCTATACCCCTCCTAGAAAAACATTATGCCTTTTAAATTTGAGGTAACCTCTAAAAGGCTTGCTCTGCTTACCAAGTATGTACCACAAGACAGCTCTACTCATTTTCTTTAGCCTGTAGGTCTGAAAACCTTTTAAATTTATTTTTTATTTATTTATTACATTTATATACCGCCCCCCAGCCGAAGCTCTCTGGGCGGTTTACAACAATTATAAATCCTCTTTGAAGTCAGGACATTGTGACCTATAATAGCCTGATGTACCCTGGACAACCAGTAACTCATGGAAATAGTGTGAGGGCTTCAAAAGGAGCAAACACATCCTGTGGAAATGAAGCCTATTGATTGACAGGAAGAAAGCAGATCTTGTAGGCAGTCTGGGTCTGTTAGACCAAGAACAGGAACCAACTAGGCTGACCAGTACAGATCAAGATCACTGGGAATGAGAGTGGTGGATGGCACAGCGAACACCCATATATACACGTAGACAGAATACAGTTGAGGAGGATAACAGCAGTGAGATAAAAGGTCCTTCAGGACCCTGGACAGGTCACTGGGAGTTGGCCACCTGCCCCAACAGTCTTATTTCCCACAGAGACCTTTTATCCCCCCTGATTATCTCCTCATAGGCTCCACCCTTGCTGAGATGTGGAGACTTTTAAAAGGTCAGTCCTTGGGTTTGAAGCCAAGCACCCCATTGCTGCTTGGTGACTTGGTGACTGTCATGGTGACTATAAGATGCACATATGAAAAATACAGTGAAATCCCAGTTAATAAGAATATGATTTCCTTGCTAAATAATCTTCTATGGAGCTGGTATGTTATGTGAAACACATATATGATTTGCTGAATAAAAAATGTGCCATTGCTATACCACAGGGGTGGGAACCTGCAATCCCCCAGATGTTGTTGGACTCCAAAATCCATCAACCCCAGACAGCATGGCCAATGGTCATCCAACATCAACTGAAGGGTCACAGGTTCTTCACCCCTGCTATACTAGACGACAGAGATGGCCCTTTCCTTCATATCCTTCTTATGGGCTCCTCAATAGCCATCTGCCTAGCTATCTGCTCCTCAGTGACCATTTGCTGGAAACAAAGAACTGGAGTTGACTGACTTAGCAAGGCAATTCTTACAGCTAAAGTATTGTGTGGAAATGTGGCTACCAAACTGTTAATCTTTGCTAAGTCTTGAAGTTCACTAGACCTTGGGCCTATCACTTTATTTCAGCTTAAAGCGTGACCTTTTAATAATTTTTATTAATAGTTTTGTGAATAAATAAATGATGAAAAATGTGTATAGGTACACACATATTAGATCTCTAGACTTTCTGATCCCTTGATTTAGGCATATTAGAAACATCATACAAATAAGAAAATAAATTTAGGAAGCAAATGTTTCTCAGGGCCGGATCTACACTACTGCTTTAAAGCGCTTTCTAACAGTTTTATAGCGCTTTAAAGCAGTTAAATCGCTTTATAACTGTTATAAAGCACTTTAAAGCAATAGTGTAGATCCTGCCCTTGCCTAAACTATATGCTATGTTGAATGAGTAGTGTATAGCTGATCCTAACACTTTCCCCGCCCCATTAGCATAACGGTGTGGCCTCACGATCCAGATCACGGCCCTGCATGCTTACATTTAGTTAAATAACAGTTAGAATCAGCTACATGCTACACATTCCACATAGCATGTAGTTTAGACCTCAGCCTGGATGAAACCTTGAACAAATGGTGCAGGGAATTCTTTTGTATTTTTTTTTTAAACAAAAGTTTAATGCAATTTTGCAAGCTTAAGTTTAATCCATTTTTGCAAGCACCTTTTTCATATAATGCATGTTAGCATTATTTTCACTAAGTTACTCATTTTTGTGTGCATTTTCCTCTCACACACACTCATTTTTCTACAGTTTTTGATTGGAGAACTCTACTGCAAAATTTGGATAAGTGCGCATTTCGAAGGATAACTGAGTTTTGGACTGGGTAGTGTAAAATTAGATAAGTTCACAATAAAATGTGAACTAAACTAATTTCTCCCACATCCATAGTCCTACCAATGGCCTCCTCTCTAGTTTCTGGATCCTTATTTCATCATTCAAAAGTTAGAACTCACTGTCATTGCTGGAGAAGGTTAAAGTGGCATTGCAAGCTTTTATGAAGTCTTTCAAATTCACCATCCCAACCTCTGCAAGAGAAAAAGTGTGGATGTGAAACCTCATTGTAGAGAATAGAAAAACAGCACAATTCAAAATGGCATCCTTCCAGATGAAGAGCAAAGTTGTCTAGTTGTCCCTCATGAAGAATTCCATTGTAGTCTTCTTCACAAACATACTGATCAAATGCATTTTAATTCACCAACATGGACTCAACAGTCCCCAGAAACAGATCACAATGATAAAAGGGAATCTTAAACAGAATATTTTAAAATTCACATTTAACCAAAGCTATGCCATTAGAACTAATTTAGAATCAGAATACAAACCATTTAAAAACAACAGAAACAAATAAAATGCCATTCACTTAGCCTAAAACTGATAAGCCACCACACCTTCTGAATTCTTGTTGATACCTTAACTTTTTTTGGTTTTTTTTTTTTTACCAATCTATAGGATGTGAGGCCAGGGCTGGCCTAGCAAGCCTCCTTGGGCAGGCCTTTTGAAAATGGAGACAGTGCTGCTTGGAGTCTGTCTGGTTACAATATTCTGCCTCTGCAGGAAATCTAAAGCAAACTTCATCTATCAGCTATCTTTCTACTTATTGTGGACAGACAGTTTACATAGGTGAAATATGAATAGTTCCATTACATGCTCACTGTTAATGACAAACCTACGCAGTATGGTGGTGGGTGATTGATGGGCATTGAGGAAGACTTGTGGCCTCTGCAGCCCCCACCCACCGTCAGATTGGTTGATGAATGTGCCACAAAAGGACCATCCAGCCCATATTGTAAAAGGCTCGATCACCATATGTGAAGGTTTTGGGAAGCAAATATAAGAACTTCCAGATAAATGGAAGATGACAATGACCTTGTTCAGATGACACACTAAGCATTTTGAGCTAAACATTATGGCTTAGCATGTCATACAAACCATGACTTAGTGTATCGTGCAAACCATTCCAAACAATGGTGGCTACATAACCATGCTATAAACAAGCTCACTGAACAGGCCCAATGCCACACACTCACCATTAAGTGTTGTCAGCTTCAGCGCATCCTCCAGCTCTTCCTGGGTTAAGTAGATCCCCATGCCACCCAGGACAGAGTCCAGGTTGCTAGCATCCACTTGTTTGTCTTTTAACAAAAGAAAACAAACTTTGGGTAAGTGTGGATTGAGTATCAATGAAATTCACCACATTAATTGTGCAGAACTAATTATGCAAAATCTTACCTCATTTGGCCCCATAACAATAGCCATTATCCCCCATTTTATAGATGAGGAACATTGAGGCTGAGCAACAGAGCACTGAAGATCACCCAGTGAACTTATGAGTAAGCAGGAATTTTGACCCAATTCTCTCAGTCCCACATCTAATCCTGCATCAACTAAGCCCCCTTGGCTTTTCCACATGGATCTTCTTAAAGGTATAAAGCCAGAAAAGGGCAATATGTGGCTTACAACTGACTTCTAAAAATATTTGACATCTATTCCATGTTATGCTACGTGGTCCACAATTTGCAAACACAATCCCAAATGAGAAAGAGAAAAAGATGCAGCCTTTGTCATGTTTTACATCAGATTAAGAGGACCAAAGACTCCCTGCAAAAATCATCAAGTACTAGTTAGCCTGCTCTCCCAGTTCACACAAATGCAAATTTAAACATGTAACAGCATATTTGCACTTCAATCTTATGCAGACTTTCTTGGAAGCAAGATCTACTTTTACTCCCAAGTATATGTGCATAGAACAGCAGTCTAGCACCAGTTTGAACTATAAATTTCCCCCTCAAAGGGTGGGGATTTCTCTGTCCTGCCTTATCAATACCCCTTTTTTGTACATGACTCCTTCCTCCTCTTTCTCCTAACTCCAATTGCATCATACTGAGATGAATGTGAGACAGACCAGAGAGAAACTGGTCACTTCATCTGTTCTGTAGAAGTAGTTTAACTCCACCTGGGGTTTGCTGAACTGCAAGTCAGACCTGAGACACTTTGAACTGAGGGAACGGGAAGCTGTAATGTCAGTATGTCCCTTTGCTGCAAATGTATCCCATTCCTGCCAGTGAGCGCTGTGGGCCAGGGCACATGGGCGAGTGGGCGGGTGAGCTCCTGTCAGCAGCAGCAGCAGCAGACGACAACGCCCAAGTTCAACAGCCCAAGTCCAATTAGCTCTAACATGTAGCTAGGAGAAGAGAGGGGAAGCAGAGACACACAAGTGTGTGTATGTTTTATTCTACTCTAAGTGGCTCTGTTGAAATGCCTCCAGTCCTCATGAGGCTCAATAACAGGGCTTGGCATCACTCCTTTGCCCATATTTAACCTGAGACTATCATATCTGAGACTACTAGTGATGGAAAATCCTTCTCTTCCCACACCTCCCCAGTCTACTTAAACCGCCCAGAGAGCTTTGTGAACCGCCCAGAGAGCTCCGGCTATTGGGCGGTATAGAAATGTAATAAATAAATAAATAAATAAATAAGAGAGTGCAAAAAAGAAGAAGAAGAGAGAGGTAGTGGTAGGGAGATGTGGCAAAATAGCTGGGAGGACATTTGCGGTGAAACCAGATACCAATTTGGCCCTACATGCCTGCCTGGGTTACAAAGCACCCATGTCTTAGTCCAATTTCTCTCTAAAACTCACCCTGAAAACAGGGGAGGCCCTGGATAACCCACATGAAGTCCTTCAAATTCACAGTCCCGTCTTCTGTAAGGCAAAAAGGGAAAAAAGAAAAGAAAAAAGTCACCTGTGTGGGAGAGACAGACCCAGCAGGGCGGGGGGGGGGGGGGCTTTAACTCTGATGCATTCCCTCTTTTCGCCAAATGGCCTTTTCCTCTCATCCACCACTGTTCTCCCGAAGAAGAACTTTATCACATTGCTGAGGCTCATTTCATGATTCCCCTGCAGCCCCCTCTCATCCAGAAGCCTTCTGTGGCTTTCTCTGGCTAGTTCAATAGTTCAAACAGTGTTAGAGTTGTCACCTTTCAACCTGGCCAATTATAGAAATTTCCAGAGGATTGGTGGACAGAGCTGCTGGTAATGAAAAGGACTGATCTCCCACCAGTATCTAGGACACTCAAATTCTGTGTTAATGAGAGTTCATCAATGCTTTCCTCTATATGTGTTTTTTCCATCACAAAGTAGCCTGGGGCATGCTGTGTCTGAGTGGCAGAAGAGTAGACAGGGAGTGGTTGATTAGTTTGCTCCTTTATAGATTTTTTTTAAAAAAGCTCTTAATCATCTTCCCAAAACTACTTTTTTACTCATGGGGGAATGATAAGATGCAGTTTGCAGTTTGCAGTTTGAAGAGCAGCTGCAATTTAGCTCAGCAGAGAAGCTATTGAGCAACATTGATTGGTTTGTTTGAATTTCAGCATCTGCTCCGCCTCTTTTAGGTTTTCCAGCCTCCAGTTTGCTGGAGGCGCGAGCCTTCGGCGCGAGCCGAAGAGCGAGAGCACAAGGGTTCTCGGCCTGAGGCTCTCTGCCGTGGGCGGGAAGCCGGTCAAGCGGAACTTCTACTCCGGAGGAAAACCCCAGCCGCAGTCTGGTCGCTGCTACTTTCTGATTCAGGACACAATCTTCTCATTTTCTCCTCTCAATTCTTTTCTCCTCATATCTGTTCCTTATGGCTCGTTCCAATTTCGTCTCTCCCAACTTAGTTCCTATTCGGTGTCTCCCCTCTTCTCAGCTGCCTTTTTCGTGTTCCTTATGAAACTGTCGCTCTGTTGCTTCTAAGGCCCCTGTCATTCAGGACTTGTTTATCTCTAGGTCTCTCCACCTCCTTGCTCTTACTGAAACCTGGCTTCCTGCCCATGATACCGCCATCTCTGCTGCCCTCTCTCTTGGAGGACTCTCTTTCTCTCACACTAGTCGCCCAGAGGGTCGGGGTGGTGGTGTGGGTCTTTTATTATCTAGTTTGTGCCAGTTCCAGCCTCTTTCCATTCCACCGTCACATTGTTTTTCCTCCTTTGAGGTACATGTGGTGAGGCTTTTCGCTCCATTGCGACTGCGGATTGCAGTTCTGTATCGCCCCCCAGGCTCGTCCTCAAAATTTATCTCTGATTTTGATTCGTGGCTGTCCTTTTTCCTCTCTGATAACTGTCCTACTCTTATTTTGGGTGACTTCAATATTCATGTGGATGACCCTCAAGACGCCGCAGCTCTACGATTTCACTCATTATCTTCCTCTTATGATCTTAAGCTTTGGTCTGATGTACCCACACATTTCCTTGGACACTGTCTGGATCTTGTTCTCACTCGGAATTGCTCTGTTTTGGACTTTTCTACTGCTCACTTTCCGTTGTCAGATCATCACCTAATCCTCCTCCATCACGTCCCGCTTCTCGCTCTTGTCGTGACTTGCAATCTATCAATTATGAGGCTTTTTCTCAGTCTTTAGCCTCCTCTCTTCCTTCTGTCTTTTCGGCTGTCTCCTTGGACTCAGCTGTCTTCTTCTTTAATTCCTCCTTATCTTCAACTCTTGATAATCTTGCTCCATCTACAACTCGGATAGTTCGCCCTTCTCAACCCCAACCGTGGCTCACCTCTTTCCTCCGCTACCTTCGCTCTTGTTCCCGGGCAGCTGAACGCCTTTGGCGCAGGACCAGGGACTGGACGGACTTTGTCCATTACAAATTTGTACTCTCCTCTTTCTCTTCCGCCATTTCATTGGCCAAACAGCAGTATTACTCAACGTTGATCCAGTCAAATGCTAGGCATCCTCAGCGGCTCTTTGCGTCCTTCAATTTTCTTCTGAAGCCTAATCCACCATCTGTCCCCGTCTCTCTGTCTGCTAATAACTTTGCCTCTTTTTTCAATGCTAAAATCCAAACTATTCGCTCTGATCTTGCCAGCTCTGCTCCTCTTCCAGTTCCTGTTCCTCATCTGTCAGTTCCTCCTGTAAATTTCTCTGCGTTTCCTTCGGTCTCAGCTGATGAACTGTCTACAATACTGCGCTCTTCGAAGCCTTTCACTTGCTCTCGTGATCCGATTCCTTCTCGCGTCTTTATTAATCTTATCCCTGCTATCCTCCCTTCCTTGCTTCATATTATTAATTTTTCTCTGTCCTCTGGTTCATTTCCTTCTGCTTTTAAACATGCTACAGTCTCTCCTATTCTCAAGAAACCTACTCTTGATAGGCTATCTCTGTCTAACTACCGACCTGTCTCTTTGTTGCCGTTTGTTTCAAAGATCCTGGAGCGTGTGGTCTACTCTCGTTGTCTTGATTTTCTTTCTAGTAACTCTGCTCTGGATCCTTTTCAATCTGGATTCCGTCCTTTGCATTCCACTGAAACAGCCCTTACTAAGATTACCAATGATCTTCTTACTGCCAAGTCTAAAGGCCATTATTCCGTTCTTATTCTCCTTGATCTAACTGCAGCCTTTGACACGGTTGATCACAATCTTCTTTTAGATTCCCTTCATGACCTTGGATTTTGTGGCTCTGTCTATAACTGGTTTGCCTCCTATCTAGCGGGTCGCTCTTTCAACGTGTTGGCTAATGGCAGCTCGTCTTCTTCTTTTCCCCTTTCAGTAGGGGTTCCCCAAGGCTCGGTGCTTGGTCCGTTGTTGTTTTCTTTATACATGTTGCTCTTGGGTAATCTTATTCAATCTCATGGCCTCCAATATCATCTGTATGCCAATGATACACAATTATATCTTTCATCTCCGGATCTTTCTCCTGATGTTCACAATCGTATCTCGGCATGTCTTTCAGATATCTCAGCTTGGTTGCTTCATCGTCGTTTGAAACTTAATATGGCAAAGACTGAATTGCTTGTTTTTCCTCCTAAATCTTCTCTTCATCTCTCATTCTCTCTTACTGTCAATGATGTTACGCTTACTCCAGTCAAGGAAGCTCGTAGTCTTGGCTTTATATTTGATTCCTCGCTCTCCTTTATTCCTCATATTGAGGCAGTAGCTAAATCCTGTCATTTTTTCCTGTATAATATTGCCAGGATTCGATCATTTTTGTCTGGCTCTTCTGCCAAGACTCTTGTTCATGCATTGGTTATTTCTCGGTTGGACTACTGCAACCTTCTTCTCACCGGCCTTCCTTCTTCTCACATCAGTCCGTTGGTTTCTGTTCACCACTCTGCTGCTAAGATCATCTTCTTGGCTCGCCGCTCTGACCATGTAACTCCACTTCTGAAATCTCTTCATTGGCTTCCAATTCACTTCAGAATCCAATATAAACTTCTCCTGTTGACCTACAAAGCTTTTCACTGTCTAGCTCCTTCCTATCTCTCCTCTCTCATCTCACACTATTGCCCCGCTCGTGCTCTTCGCTCCTCTGATGCCATGTTTCTCGCCTGCCCAAGGGTCTCTACTTCCCTTGCTCGGCTTCGTCCATTTTCTTCTGCTGCCCCTTATGCCTGGAACGCTCTTCCAGAACATTTGAGAACTACAAGTTCAACCGCAGCTTTTAAAGCTCAGCTAAAAACTTTTCTTTTTCCTAAAGCTTTTAAAACTTGATTTGTTCTGACTTAGTTAGTTTTACCCTACCCAGTGCCTGTTTGGTGCATTCTCTTCCCCTCCTTATTGTTTTATTATGATTTTATCAGAATGTAAGCCTATGCGGCAGGGCCTCGCTATTTACTGTTTTACTCTGTACAGCACCATGTACATTGATGGTGCTATATAAATAAATAAATAAATAATAATAATAATAATAATAATAATAATAATAATAATGATATAGGGACACTGTTATTTTTCTTCCTATAAGTCAAGAGCAGCCTGAGAAGGTTGATTTTATACCTGAAAAATGACCATGGAGAAAGGGCAAAAAGCCTCTTCTCACACACCCTTCATCCACTCAGATTTGCAGCCTACCAAGGATACTTTTTGTTAAAACAAACAAAGAGGAAGGTATAGAACATGTAATTTGAGCTATCAGTGGTGCTGAGGAATCCCTAAAACAGAATTTGGTGATGAATGGGAGACTATTGATGAATACTCACTATTAAGTATTGTCTGCTTGAGAGCCTCCTGCACCTCTTCCTGGGTTAAGTGAAGCCCCATGCCAGCCAAGATAGAGTTTAACTTGCTGACATTCACCCTTTTGCCTTGAACAGAAAGAGGGGAGGGGGGAGGGTTGAATAGGCATGAATTAATATTCATTAGTTGAATGGTTGATTCTAGTATTTATTGTTTCTGCATCAATTCTACTGCAGTTTACCTGTCCAACTGCTACTTCCACTCACCCAGTATATTGTGATTTTGTGACGATCTTATTAAAATTCTTTTGGTCACCATGAATTTCTGTTCTCTGAGCATCATGGAGGGCATGCCACACTTCAGGAACAGCACCTCCTCCTGGGGCACATAGACAGGGTCCACTTCTAAAACTTTACCTCTACAGGCAGAGGAGCTGACCTGCTTCCCAGACCAGACTGAAAAAGCAAGATCACCCCTCAAGGAACAAAATCTATGATCAGATATTGCAGATGGCCCACCTGTAACATGAACTATAATAAAAAATGTGAACATCTGTGTGCAAAGTTCAGAGAAAACACACACATATAATAGGAGTACAATTCAGCTCCACGGGGACTCCCAATAGGCCCTATATAACACCTGCACATGTAGGATGCTGGTAGAAGCCTTTAAAAAGAACATGACTGATCCTGGAAGAGGACAGAATGCCAGCTATGATGCTTGAAGAATAGAAATCCACAGTAAGAACATTTCTGTTTTCTTCTGAGACTCATGGAGGGCATTCCACATCTCAGGATATACCAGACCATTAAAAAGAACAGGGTGGACTTCTTAGGATGAGACTGACCTACGCTACCGCCTTCTGCAAAATCTTATGGCCCCAAACCGCTGAAGCAGAAGCAAATTTATTGGTCTAATTGTGCATTAAAATGTCTGCACAGAACCCCAAGTGACTGCCCTGTAAATATCCTCAATAGGGAAATTTCCCTTAAAGGTAGCAGAGGCCACTGCCCCCCCCCCCAATGAATGTGGCTTAATCATATCAGGTAGACACTTGCTTAAGGCCTGTTAGGCCTGAGTGACACATTCCCTTAACCATCTGCAAATGGTAGAAGCAGAAATCTTATTTCCTACAGACTTTCCAATGGGCAGCCAACTTATGCCAACTCCAGCCTTATGGATGGGAGAATTTAGGGCAAAAAGAAAGAAGAGACAGTTGCTGTGATCTATGAAGCAAGGAAGTACCCTCTGCACAAAGGAGGCATCTGGCCTCAGCAGCACCTTATCAGCATGAAAAGCACATCACTGTCTAGCTGATGTAATGGCTATCAGAAATGCAGTCTTGATAGTCAGCAGCTCTAAGAAACAAGCGGCCCTAGGTATGAATAGCCCCCTCCCCACCCCCCACACATAAGAGCTGTTAACACCCAGTTCAGTTTCAAAGTGGGAAATATAAGAAACCTTTTGAAATTAGGATGATAAGACACTTTGCCTTTACAACGCAAAATACTATTAAGTGCTGCAGCTCGTCACTTGATGGTATTTGTTTGTACTCCTGCAGAAATTCCAGCACCATTTTCAACTTGCCTGGGTAAAATTGCTTTCCCTTGCCTGCACACCAAGAAAGGAAGATTTTCAAAGTCATACTGTAGACCCTATTGGTGGTCTCTTTCCAGGTTAATAAGAGTGTATTCAGCACATCATCTGAATAACCCACGTGCCTCAGCCAGATCCTTTCAATTTCCAGGCTGCTAGGTGGAAGAGTTCCAGCCACAGATGCAGAACTTGGCCTTGTGACATCAGGTCTTTCCCGTAGGAAAGTTTCCAATGCTCCCAACCTGCAAGTACCACAAGGTGCACAAACCGAAGTTGCCTGGGCCAGAATGGTGCTACGAGAACAACTTCTGCATTACTCTTACCTTATTTTTCTATATTACCTGGAAAGACCTTTTGGGCATACCACCTCTCTAGGGTGTTTGTGCCTAGAACTCTGAGGCATTGAACCCTCATGAAGAAGGGGGGAACTTGTGCATCCTGAGGATGGGCGAAGAGACCCAGAATTGAACAGTTGAAGCACTGAGTCACTATTTGAAAGGTCTAAAGATTTAATCTCCACTCTGATTCCTGGATGGCTGTCCAGCTGAGCCAATCTGCCACGGTATGTGCCTTTCCTGCTAAGGACTCTGCCCATATCAATAGGAGATATCTCTCTGCTCAACTCAGCAACTCTGCTACTTCCTTGTGAAGTGATCTGGAGTTTGTTTCACCCAGATGATTCACACAGGCCTTGCTGAGATAATGCCAGTGCCCATGGGCACTGTGACTTCATACTGCAGATCTGTTAATGCCAGTGCTTGGAGCTCCAGCTAGCTGATGCTTCTTTGAGCTTCCGACCTTGATCACTTCCCTTGAGTCACCTTCATGTTCAGAAGAGCCCCACCACCATCCAAACAGACTAGCATTGGTCATGTCCATGAACCAGTCATGTTCCTCCTTCAAACTTATCTGCCAGGTTGCGACCACCAATCCAGCTTCTGCCTGGCCTGTGGTGAGACTGATATCTGCATGGAAACCTTGCCAGCAATCTAAGTCTGGAAAGGAAGAAGCACCCTCTGCAGTTCCTGAGAATGTAATCTGGAACAACTCACCAGATCCTGACAGAAAACCAACCATGCCCATGAGCTTCACCAGTGTCATGGCCAAGGATGTTTCTGCCCAAATTAACTCACCAGTTGTGTTAGTATGACATGTCACACTGCTATGAAAAACAATAGCCAGAGAGCTCCGGCTATTGGGCGGTATAGAAATGTAATAAATAAATAAATAAATAAATAAATAAATAAATCCTGAACTGTGAGACATTGAGAATCACTCCCAGGTCTTCCAGTTGTTGCTCGGGAACTAAGGAGCTTTTCTCCATGTTTACCATGAAGTCCTGCTCCTCAAGCTGGGTAGCATTCTCTGAAGGCTGGCGACACACTTCTATCTGGATGTTGCCCATGTATCAAAATCCTGGATTCTGGGGTGCAGAACTAGAGCTACCAGAACCTTCATAAAAACTTGAACAGACGTGAGTCTGAGCGGGTGTGCTCAATATTGGTAGTGCCTTTTGTTTCAACAGAAGCATAGGTAATTTCAACACTTCTCCCTGAAAATGAAGATAATCCTGATATTGAAGCAACGCCACTATGGAATTGAGTGTTTCCATTGTGGAATGTTTGTTCAATAAATGTTTGTTCAATTACCTGAGATCTCATTTTCTTTGGGACTAAAAAGAAAATTGAATATATCTGCCTGGGCTGTGGTACTGGTTCTATGGTTTAAATATTGATAAAGTTCTGAAATGCCTTTAAGAATTGTATATGTTTTTACATTTAGTGAAATTAACTTGTCTCAGGATGACTGAGAATAGTCCATGGAGAACAACTCAGGCTGAGGAGCCAAACCAGGTATAAGCAGCGTCATAGCTGCTTCCAGGTGCAGCTTCCAGGAGAGTAACAAACAAATTCCCTATGACAAAGAATCCTGTTTAACTTTCCCTTGATAATTCTAAATGAATAATCAAGCACTGGAGGCTGTATTAAAAAGTGGAGGCAGGACAGGAGGGGAAAGGGATATTTAACAATTTTCCTGCCAGTCATTTCCCCTCTCAAAACCATGCCCTCAAGCTGCTTTTATTCCTACAGGGGAAAATATAGAGGGACCTGAATCTTTCCCCACCATTACTGGAAAAGCAACTTTGAGTGGGGGGATTTGAGACAAAAAGCAGCCAGAATGAAAGAGATTAAGGAATCCTCCCATTCACCCTTTCTAGCTCCTGACTGCATGTTCCAGTGGCTTCTTTTCTTTAAAGAAAAAAAAGTTTGGGGAAACTTACATGGAACTAGTTTGGACCTAAGTCTCTTGGGGTCTCACTCCTACCCTCCAGTTGAAGCCCTTGAATTTTGGACGCATGCTATATTATTTGATTGACTGATTGACTGACTGAGTGAATGGTCTTATTAATGCACAGAATAGACATGGGCAATTTTTATAATATTTTTTAATACAACTGTTACCCCATCTGCTAATCTTTCAAGATTATAGTTCAGCTCACCAGTTTGCTGGCTTGTCAATATGCCATTTACACTTCTCTTAAATGTTTCCAAGTCTACCATACCATCAGCTGCAAGAAACCAACAAAGTTCATGAACAAAACACAATACAGCCCTGAACCAAATGTCTGATCTAGCCGAATTTCTGTGGTTTGGGGGTGGGGATGGAAATGACCTTCTCAAGAAATCAAAGCAAACAGCAGGTGCATGTGGAAATGTGATTTCATACAACCAGCTCTTAGATGGAACCCATGTCCTCAACATGCCAACATGAGTACTATAAATGGGTCCTAAATCTTGTTCTCTCACCCAGTGGCATAGGTATTAATGCCAAAGGTCTTAATACCTGTCTGAATAAAAAATGAACTTGCAAACCCATCAGAAGTGGTCAGCTAAAAAAATTAGGCCAAGTGAGCCTCCCCACCCCACCCCACAAAGATAGAGGTATGAGTCATAGAATCATAGAATAGTAGAGTTGGAAGGGGCCCATAAGGTCCAACCCCCCGCTCAATGCAGGAATCCACCTTAAAGCATACTTGACAGATGACTGTCCAGCTGCCTCTTGAATGCCTCTAGTGTGGGAGAGTCCACAACCTCCCTACGTCACCGGTTCCATTGTTGTACTGCTCTAACAGTCAGGAAGTTTTTCCTGATGTCCAGGCGGAATCTGACTTCCTGTAACTTCAGCCTGTTATTCCGTGTCCTGTACTCTGGGAGGATCGAGATCCTGGCCCTCCTCTGTGTGACGACTTTTCAAGTATTTGAAGAGTGCTATCAGGTCTCTCCGCAATCTTCTCTTCTCCAGGCTAAACATGCCCAGTTGTTTAAGGCCTTAGCTAGACCTAAGGTTTATCCTGGGAACGTCCCTGCCTGCTCCCGGGATATAATGTGTGTCATTTACATGAACAGGGATGACCATGGGACAATCCCAGGATAAACCTTAGGTCTAGCTAAGGCCTCAGTCACTCTTCATAGGGCTTTGTTTCCAGACCCCTGATCATCCTGGTTGCCCTCCACTGAACGCGCTCCAGCTTGTCTGCGTCCTTTTTGAAATGTGGAGCCCAGAACTGGATGCAATACTCTAGATGAGGCCTAACCAAGGCTGAATTGAGGGGAACCAGTACCTCACGCGATTTGGAAGCTATACTTCTATTAATACAGCCCAAAATAGCATTTGCTTTTCTTGCAGCCACATCACACTGTTGGCTCATATTCAGCTTGTTATCTACAACAACTCCAAGATTCTTCTCGTTTGTAGTATTACTGAGCCAATTATCCCCCATCTTGTAACTGTGCATTTGGTTTCTGTTTCCTAGATGTAGAACTTGGCATTTATCCCTCTTAAATTTCATTCTGTTGTTGTCAGCCCAGCACTCCAGCCTATTGAGATCACTTTGAAGTTTGTTTCTGTCTTCCAGGGTTTAGCTATCCCACCCAATTTTGTATCACCTGCAAAATTGATAAGTGTTCCCTGCACTGTTTCCTGACTTGGAGCTGAGCAGAAGCAGGGAAGAGCAGCTGGCCCAGCTCAAGTAGAAGCTACAAAAGTAAGCCAGTTCCCAGAGAGAGAGCGAACAGAGAGAAAGCTAACAGGAAGAGCAAACAGGAGTTTGACAGGGGGAGTTCAGCAGGGGAGGCCACTAAGAAAAAAAGAGGGGGTAAAAAACAAAGAAAAACATAAAGAGAAACTCACCCACCCCACAAAAACAAAACAAAAAACAAAACCCCCAAAATATCTTATTTTCCCTTAAGACATACTCATATAGTATGAGTTTTCCTGTCCTTCAGAGAGGACAGGACAAAGTAAAGGCAATTCCACTATAATCAGAAAGGAAAAAACAAAGCAGAAATAGACAATATGGATGGAAAGGAGCCCCTCGAGGTGGTGACCTGTAAAGGGTGTGCAATGTTCGTGTTTCTGCCTGAGCTCAACATGGCGTATACCTGCAACAAGTGCAAGCTGGTGGCACTTTTGGAAGAAAAAGTGAGAGGACTTGACCGGCGAGTGTCCACCCTCCAAAGAATAAGAGAGGACAAGGAGTTCTTGGACTGAACGGTAGAACTGCAACAGCAACAAGAATCACACAAGATTGAAGAGCAACAGCCAACTGAAGCAGAAGTGGAGTATGCTGAGGGGAGGAAAGCCAATGAAGAGGAAACTCTCTGGAAAAGAGTGACAGTTAGGAGCAGAAGAACTAGAAGGCATTCTGCACCAGTGGAACCATTAGAGTTAAGCAACCGGTTTCAGCTTCTGGAGGATGAGACTGAAGGACAGTTTGCAGAGGAAGAAGTACAGGAGACACCGTACAACAATGAACAAGAGGCAGAAGGTAGGTCAACCAAGAAGAAGAGAAGAGTAGTCGTTGTGGGAGACTCCTTGCTGCGTGGGATTGAAACCCAAGTATGTCGTGAAGACCCATGGACTGGCCAGGTGTGCTGTCTCCCTGGAGCACAGATCAGAGATGTGACTGAAGGGTTACCGAAACTCATAAAGTCCACGGACACATACCCCTTTCTTCTCATCCATGTGGGAACAAATGATGTCACCAAGCAGAGCTATGAACAAATCATTTCAGACTATGAAGCTCTGGGAAGGAAACTGAAGAACTTTGGGGCCCACGTAGTTTTCTCATCCTTCCTCCCGGTTCTTGGAAGAGGATTAGAAAGGGAAAGAAAAATACTCCGGATGAACGACTGGCTACGAAGGTGGTGCCGACGTGAGAATTTTGGATTCTGGGACCACGGGCTACGCTACTTGGAACATGGACTGCTGGCAAGGGATGGGTTGCACCTCACAAGGGCTGGAAAGAATGTGTTCGGCCCCAGCATGAAGAACTTGATCAGGAGGGCTTTAAACTGAATCTTACGGGGGCGGGAGACGTAAACCTCGAGGCAACAAGGGATGAAGGCCAAGGCACCACAGTACAGAGAACAGCTCCAATAGTGCCCCAAAATAGTGTCCGCAACAATGTAGACCATTAAGAATCCATTAAGAAAATTAGAAAGAATTAAATATCAGTTGAGGGAATTTGAGGAAATTACAGGGTTAAAAATAAATTGGTCTAAATCAGAGATGATGTTGTTTAACTATACTAAGAAGGAAGAAAAGGATTGGGAATTTAAGGGGATGGAATTGAAAGTTAAGAATGAGATTAAATACTTGGGAATTAAAATTACAAAAAATCTAGAGAATTTAGAAAGGGAAAATTTAACGAGGTTAAAGAAGGAGGTATTAGAGAAATTGGAGAAATATAAAAGATTAAATTTATCTTGGTTTGGGAGAATAGCTTTGATAAAAATGAAGATACTAGCTAAAATTAATTTCGTATTTAGGATGCTACCTATAAAAATATCAGAAACCGAGATAAAAAGTTGGCAAAATATTATTAATAAATATTGTAATGGAGAAAAGAGAGCAAGAGTGAATAAAAATAATTGGTACCTAAGCCAAAAAAAGGGGGGAATGGGTCTCCCAAACATAAAATTATACTACGTAGCAAATAGATTAAGACATGTTGTAGAAGCAATTATGGGAGTAGGAGATTTATACTGGATGGAAGAAAAAATCATAAGTAAGGTAGAGATGAATCTGGAGAATGTTTTTTTTAAAGATGGAGGAAGAAAATGGGTTGGAAGTATAGATAATCCACTCCTGAGGACTCAATGGGAAATTTGGAGCAAATTTAAAGGGAAGCTGCTTCCGAGCAACTCTCCCTTAGCACCGATAATAATGTTAAAGAATTTCCCAGAGGATCTAAAGGGTAGATTATGTAAAATATTAAAAGAGAAAAATAAAATAAAATTAAAGGATTGGGTAAGAGATATTAAAACAAGAGAAGATATGGAAAATTTGTTAAAGGAGAAGAAGCTATCTTGGCTAGAATATGGTCAATTAGAACAATGGAATAAAAAGTGGATTAAAGATAATAGAATGTGCAGAAAGATGACGAGGTTTGAAGAATTAGTAGTAAGTAAGGAGAAAGGAAAAGGAGGTAGTATAGTTTCAAAAGGATTAATGAGTGAAATATATAAAATATTGTTAGAGAAGGAGGTTAGAGAGAATACAGAGAAAGTGATTTGGGAATCAGATTTGAAGATACAGATAGGGCGACAGAGCTGGGAGGGACTATGGAAACAAAGAGTGTTGAGAAGTTTATCAGTAAGAATAAAGGAGAATTATTTTAAAATTTTATGGAGGTGGTACCTAACCCCGGTTAGATTGAACAAGATAAGTGATCAACATTCAGCAAATTGTTGGAGAGGATGTGGGGAAAAAGGAACGTATTTACATATGTGGTGGCAATGCAAATATGTACAAAGATTATGGAAGATGGTGTTCTCAGAAATTGAAGAAATAGTGGGAATGAAAATAGAACAAACACCAAAAATAGCATTGCTGTCACTATTTGAAGATATAAAGTGTGGAAAAGGAACTATAGAGCTGATATCGAGTTTGTTGGTTGCAGCACGATTGATGATAGCTAGGAACTGGAAGATCCAAGGGGAATATTCTATTGAGGAGTGGTATAAAGTAGTATGGGATATAGCCATTAATGATAAACTGACATGTAATATTAAGTGGAGAAAAGGCGTAACTAAAATAAATGAGTTCGAAGGAATTTGGAAACAGTTCCTAGTGTTCGTGTTTACTAAGGGAAATGGGAAACCACCATCAGAAGAAACGATTAGATTTTGGACTCAAGAATGATCCCGAGGTGGGGGGTGCACTTTTATGTTAAGAATGAAAATGTTGTAGTGTGATAAGGCATATGTAATAGTTTTTGATATTTGTACTCAACAATTATTCAATATGTATGAAGCAGATATTTGATGTATTTCTTTTTCTTATTGTGTTTGTTTCAATTATATTTTGGAAATGTTCATTTATGTTTATATAGTGTTGAAAATGAATAAAAATTATTAAAAAAAAAAAAAACAATGTAGGAACAAAGCCAGACTATAAAACACATGGTCTTCAATGTCTATATACTAATGCCCAGAGCATGGGAAACAAACAGAATGAACTTGAACTCTTATTACATGAAGGCAAATACGACTTGATAGGTATAACTGAAACTTGGTGGGATGACTCCCATGACTGGAATATAGTAATTGAAGGATATAACTTGTTCAAAAAGAACAGAAGAAATAGAAAGGGAGGTGAAGTTGCACTATATGTTAAAAATACCTATCCCTGCACAGAAATACAGGCGGATCAGACTGGGAGCCCCATCGAGAGCATCTGGATTAAAATAAATGGGGCAAGGAATAAAAAGAACATGATAATCGGAGTCTACTACCGACCACCCAATCAAGGAGAAGACGAGGATGAAACTTTTGAGAAACAAATTGCCAGTGTTTCAAGGAAGTGTGATGTAGTAATGATGGGGGACTTCAATTACCCTGATATCTGTTGGGAGACCAATACTGCCAAAAGCAGCCCTTCCAAGAAATTCCTGACATGTGTGGGTGATAACTTTCTCCTACAGAAAGTGGAGGAAGGAACTAGAGGATCGGCAATCCTTGACTTGATATTGACCAATAGGGATGACTTAGTGGATAAAGTGGCAGTTACGGGAACTCTGGAGGAAAGTGACCACATCATACTTGAATTCTTGATTATGAAGGAGACAAAAGTTGAGTGTAGCCATACACGTACTCTGGATTTTAGGAAAGCTGATTTTAATAAACTCAGAACTATGATAAGTAAGGTCCCATGGCAAATGAGCCTAATGAGAAAAGGAGTGCAGGATGGGTGGGAGTATTTAAAAAAGGAAATTTTAAAGGCACGGTTACAAACAATTCCAACAAGGAGAAAAGATAGAAGACAACAGAGGAAACCAATGTGGCTCCACAAAAAGCTTAGAGATGACCTGAAAACAAAAAGGGATACATATAAGAAGTGGAAGGAAGGCCAGGCTACAAAAGAAGAGAACAGACAAGTGGCGCAGAAGTGCCGAAATGGTGTCAGGAAGGCTAAAGCTCAGAATGAGCTGAGATTAGCGAGGGATGCTAAAAGCAATAAAAAGGCTTTCTTCAGATATGTGAGTAGTAAAAGACAGAGGAAAGAAATGGACCCCCCTGGAAAAAGTGAAGCAGAAGTTGAGGGGGCAGGATTACAGTTTGCGATTGATAAACAAATGGTCAAAGAACACCTAATTTCCTTGAAGGAGCTCAAATCATCAGGGCCCGATGAACTGCATCCTAGAGTAATGAAGGAGCTAGCGGAAGAACTCTCAGAACCTTTGTGTATTATCTTTGCAAAATCATGGAAGACGGGTGAGGTGCTGGATGACTGGAGGAGGGCTAACATTGTCCCTATCTTCAAAAAGGGCAAAAAGGAGGAACCTGGGAACTACAAACCAGTCAGTCTGACATCCATCCCCGGGAATATTCTGGAGCAGATTATAAAGAAGTCAATCTGTAAACAACTTGAAACCAATGGGGTGATCACTAGAAGCCAACATGGATTTGTCAAGAACTATTCCTGTCAGACAAATTTGATCTCATTTTTTTATAAGGTAACCTCCCTTGTGGACCGTGGGAACGCTGTGGACGTCATATATCTTGACTTCAGCAAAGCTTTTGACAAAGTACCACATGACATTCTGATTAACAAACTAGCTAAAAGTGGGCTAGATGGAACAACTATTAGGTGGATTCACAGTTGGCTACAGAATCGGACTCAAAGAGTACTTATCAATGGAACCTTCTCAAACTGGGGAGAGGCAATAAGTGGGGTACCGCAGGGCTCAGTCCTGGGCCCAGTGCTCTTCAACATTTTTATTAATGATTTGGACGAGGAGGTGCAGGGAACGCTGATCAAATTTGCAGATGATACAAAATTGAGTGGGATAGCGAAATACCCTGGAAGACAGAAACAAACTTCAAAGTGATCTTGATAGGCTGGAGTGCTGGGCTGAAAACAACAGGATGAAATTTAATAGGGATAAATGCCAAGTTCTACTTTTAGGAAATAGAAACCAAAGGCACAGTTACAAGATTGGGGATACTTGGCTCAGCAATACTACAAATGAGAAGGATCTTGGAATTGTTGTAGATTGCAAGCTGAATATGAGCCAACAGTGTGATATGGCTGCAAGAAAAGCAAATGCTATTTTGGGCTGCATTCCAAATCACGTGAGGTACTGGTTCCTCTCTATTCGGCACTGGCTAGGCCTCATCTAGAGTATTGCGTCCAGTTCTGGGCTCCACAATTCAAGAAGGGCGCAGACAAGCTGGAGCGTGTTCAGAGGAGGGCAACCAGGATGATAAGGGGTCTGGAAACAAAGCCCTATGAAGAGAGACTGAAAGAACTGGGCATGTTTAGCCTGGAGAAGAGAAGGTTGAGGGGAGACATGATAGCACTCTTCAAATACTTAAAAGGTTGTCACACAGAGGAGGGCCAGGATCTCTTCTTGATCTTCCCTGAGTGCAGGACACGGAATAACGGGCTCAAGTTAAAGGAAGCCAGATTCCAGCTGGACATCAGGAAAAACTTCCTGACTGTTAGAGCAGTGCGACAATGGAATTAGTTACCTAGGGAGGTTGTGGCTTTCCCACACTAGAGGCCTTCAAGAGGTAGCTGGACAGGCATCTGTCGGGGATGCTTTAGGGTGAATTCTTGCATTGTGGACTCGATGGCCTTGTAGGCCCCTTCCAACTCTGCTATTCTATGATTCTGTGCACCTCCTCATCCAAATCATTAATAAAAATGTTGAAGAGCACTGGGCCCAGGACTGAACCCTGTGATACACCACTCGTTACCTCCCCGCAGTTTGAGAAGGTTCTGTTGATAAGCACTCTTTGAGTCTAATTCTGTAGCCAACTGTGAATCCACTTAATAGTTGTTCCATCTAGCCCACTTTTAGCTACTTTGTTAATAAGAATATCATGGGGCACTTTGTCAAAAGCTTTGCTGAAGTCAAAATATATGACGTCCACAGCATTCCCACAGTCCACAAGGGAGGTTACCTGATCAAAAAATGAGATCAAATTAGTCTGACAGGATTTGTTCCTGACAAATCCATGTTGGCTTCTAGTAATCACTGCATTGTTTTCAAGGTACTTACAGATTGACTTCTTTATAATCTGCTCCAGAATTTTCCCAGGGATAGATGTCAGACTCTAGTCATCCAGCACCTCACCCGTCTTCCATGATTTTGCAAAGATAATCGACAGCGGTTCTGAGAGTTCTTCTGCTAGCTCCTTCATTACTCTATGATTCAGTTCATTGGGCCCTCGAGATTTGAATTTATTCAAAGAAATTAGGTGTTCCTTGACCATTTGTTTATCAATCGCAAACTGTAATCCTGCCCCCTCAACTTCTGCTTCACTTTTTCCAAGGGCGTCATAGACCCGCTTTTCGGAGAAGACTGAGCCAAAATAGGAATTGAGTACTTCAGCCTTTTCTTTGTCATCTGTTATTGATTTGCCATACTCATTAAGCAGTTAAACCACCATTTCTTTCCTCTGTCTTTTACTACTCAAGTATCTGAAGAAAGCCTTTTTATTGCTTTTAGCATCCCTCACTAAGCTCTGCTCATTCTCAGCTTTAGCCTTCCTGATGCAATTTTGGCACTTCTGTGCCACCTGTCTGTACTCATCTTTTGTAGCCTGGCCTTCCTTCCACTTCTTATATGCATCCTTTTTTGTTTTCAGGTCATCTCTAAGATTTTTGTGGAGCCACATTGGTTTCTTCTGTTGTCTTCTATCTTTTCTCCTTGTTGGAATTATTTGTAATTGTGCCTTTACAATTTCCTTTTTAAAATATTCCCACCCATCTTGCACTCCTTTTCTTATTAGGCTCACTTGCCCTTCCTTATCATAGTTCTGAGTTTTTTAAAATTAGCTTTCCTAAAATCCAGAGTACGTGTATGGCTACATTCAGCTTTTCCCTCCTTTATGATCAAGAATTCAAGTATGACTTGGTCACTTTCTCCCAGAGTTCCCATAACTGCCACTTTATCCACTAAGTAATCCCTATTGGTCAATATCAAGTCAAGGATTGCCGATCCTCTAGTTCCTTCCTCCACTTTCTGTAGGGGGAAGTTATCTCCCATACATATCAAGAATATCTTGGAAGGACCGCTTTTGGCAGTATTTGTCTCCCAACAGATATCAGGGTATCATTACTACATCAGACTTCCTTGAAACACTGGCAATTTGTTTCTCAAAAGTTTCATCCTCGTCTTCTCCTTGATTGGGTGGTCGGTAGTAGACTCCGATTATCACGTTCTTTTTATTCTTTGCCCCATTTATTTTAATCCAGATGCTCTCGATGGGGCTCCCAGTCTGATCCACCTGTATTTCTGTGCAGGGATAGGTATTTTTAACATATAGTGCAACTCCACCTCCCTTACTATTTCTTCTGTTCTTTTTGAACAAGTTATATCCTTCAATTGCTATATTCCAGTCATGGGAGTCATCCCACCAAGTTTCAGTTATACTTAATATATATATCAGTATAATAATAACATAATATATGTCAAGTCGTATTTGACTTCATGTAATAAAAGTTCAAGTTCATTCTGTTTGTTTCCCATACTCTGGGCATTAGTATATAGACATCAAAAACCATGTGTTTTATAGTCTGGTTTTGTTCCTACATTGTTGTGAACACTATTTTGGGGCACTATTGGAGCTGTTCTCTGTACTGCGGTGCATGGGCCTTCATCCAGTGTTGCCTCAAAGTTTACGTCTCCACCCGCCCCATAAGATTCAGTTTAAAGCTCTCCTGATAAAGTTCTTCATGCTGTGGCCAAACACATTCTTTCCAGCCCTGTGAGGTGCAACCACATCCCTTGCCAACAGTCCATCTTCCAAGTAGCGTAGCCCGTGGTCCCAGAATCCAAAACTCTCACGTCAGCACCACCTTCGTAGCCAGTCATTCACCCAGAGTATTTTTCATTCCCTTTCTAATTTTCTTCCAAGAACCGGGAGGATGGATGAGAAAACTACGTGGGCCCCAAAGTTCTTCAGTTTCCTTCCCAGAGCTTCATAGTCTGAAATGATTTCTTTGAAGCTCTGCTTGGCGACATCATTTGTTCCGACATGGATGAGAAGAAAAGGGTATGTGTCTGTAGGCTTTATCAGCTTTGGTAACCCTTCAGTCACATCTCTAATCTGTGCTCCAGGGAGACAGCATACCTGGAGAGTCCATGGGTCTTCACGACATACTTGGGTTTCAATCCCACACAGCAGGGAGTCTCCCACAACGACTACTCTTCTCTTCTTCTTGTCGACTGACCTTCTGCCTCTTGTTCACTGTTGTTGCATGGTGTCTCCTGTAATTCTTCCTCTGTAAACTGTTCTCTAGTCTCATCCTCCAGTAGCTGAAAGCGGTTGCTTAACTCTACTACTTCCACTAGTGCAGAATGCCTTCTAATTCTACTGCTCCTGTCACTCTTTCCCAGGGAGTTTCCTCTTCACTGGCTTTCCTCCCCTCAACATACTCCACTTCTGCTCCAACTGGCTGTTGTTCTTCAGTGTCATGTGCTTCTCGCTGCTGTTGCAGTTCCACCGTTTGGTCTAAGAACTCCTCATCTTCTCTTATTCCTTGGAGGGTGGACAAGTCCTCTCACTTTTTCTTCCAAAAGTGCCACCAGCTTGCACTTGTTGCAGGTATACGCCATGTTGAGCTCAGGCAGAAACACGAACATTGCACACCCTTTGCAGGTCACCACCTCTAGGGACTCCTTTCCATCCATATTGTCTATTTCTGCTTTGTTTTTTCCTTTCTGATTATAGTGGAATTGCCTTTGCTTTGTCCTGTTCTCTCTGAAGGTGCACAATTATATGAGTATGTCTTAAGAAAAGAAAAATAATTTTTTCTTCATTTTTTTGTTGGTTTTTTGTTTTGTATTTTTTTGGGTCCCCCCCCCCTTAGAGAACTCTCCCTTGGCCTCCTCTGCCGAACTCCCCCTGTCAAACTCCTGCTTGCTCCCCCTGTCTGCTCGCTTTGATCGCTCTCTCTCTCTCTGGGAGCTGGCTTCCTTTTCTAGCTGCTAGTTCAGCTAGGCCAGCTACTTTTCTCTGCTTCTGCTCAGCTCCAAGTCAGGAAGCAGAATGAGTCAGCAACTGACAGCCCAGGAGCTGAATCCAACCCTCACAGAGGGACTTCCAGGCGCTCCAATTTGCCAGCCAGGAGGCAAAAAAGGTCTGTGGTGGGAGTGGCATCTGTAACAACAGAGAATTTGGAAGGGTAAGGGTTGGCAACCTGACCCCTTCACATCTTATTCCATCCTCAAAGTGGGCCTCCATGGAAATTTGTTGCTGACCAGGAGATAAAGCCAGAAGAAAAGGTTCTTTTCTTCATCTTTTGCCCTGGCGCAGGTGAAGATCAACAACTCTGGCAATATGAGCCAAACTTAGGCCCTGTAAACATTTTCACAGCTTAATTAATCTGGAGCTTGAGTTGCCATGGGAATGCTACCAAAAATGTTCTTCCCTTGTAAATCATCCCCTCCTTAGCCATAAGGTGTTCGTCACCCTGTTGACCGGGGCCTTCGTATTGTGAATCTCCATGCTCTCTCCCACCATTGCAGTTTTGGTTAATTTTCCTGTCATGTTCATTCTGACAAGTGGCCTTGTGTGGCTACAGCACAAGTAGATTGGCTATTTCCCCATGTTCCTTAACATTTATAACATCATAAGAATTCTTTAGCTTAAGTAAATGAAGATCTATCTAGTCTAGTATTCCATTTTCAACAATGGCCAGCCATAAACGAACAAAGAAACTAACCATCCATTGGAGCAGATTTCAATGCTTCATACAGTTGCTTGTTGGTTAAATGGATCCCCATTTCATCCAAGACTGCATCCAGGTTGTCGATATCAATTCTTTTCTCTGTAAAAGAGCCAGAAGGGTTGGCAGCAATTGTTAGTTAAATGTGCAAAGTAAATCTGCTCAAAACCACAAGACTGAGCCCTGAGAAGGGGGAGGTTGCATTGGCAGAGAGCATTTTGTGAGGCCTATGGCCCAGGATCTTGACTTTCTTGGTTCCTTGCATGAATCTGCAATTTGCCCTGTGAGGACATTCCCAGTTCCTGGAAGGAAAAGACACTCTGCTGAAACATCCCTGTTATCTTCCCCTGCTTTGCCTCAAGGTAAACTTCTAGGCCATGGGGAAGGGAGAGAAGGCAGTTCACAAAATCAAGGCAAGGTGCTGCTGACAGCAGGTTGTGGGCAGGTCTGTGCCCATCTCAACCCTGCTTGTGAGCATTCTCTCTCATTCTCTCTCTATCTCTTCTGGGAGATAGATGTATAGATACATAAATTTATGCTTTTAAAAACACTGCTCAGAGTACGAAAGGCATGTTACAATTTTATTTCCATTTTAGCTACCCAATAATCATAACAAATAGATTAGACCAAGGGCTTGTCTTGACAAAGGGTTTGCCCTGGGGTGGATTCGCTGTAGCGGAAGGTCATCAACATGACACAGACGTCCCTTACAAAGCCATCCAGGGCCAAACCCCAGAAATTCCAATGAAAAGAGTTGGGCACTTATCCCAACCTTTTTGTCTGTTGAGGTGTGTCACAGCCAATGGCACCCCCTGATTGGTTGCCATCGGCTGGACAGGGAAGGACGCAGACCTCCAGGAGCTCAGGAGAACCCCATGGTAAATAATAATAAAAAATACAGGTTTGTTCCCCCCCCCTATTTTTTTAATCTGTATCTGCGATACAGATGTGTAGATACAGATATTTTTTTTAAAAAAAAAAAACAAGGTGGGGAGGAACAGGCAGCCAGAGGGAGGTCAGAGGGAGGAGAGGTGGTTCAGGCGCCATGCGTCCCTTTCCTCATCCTCCCTGGCTGCCTCGTTCCTCCCCCATCCCTTCCAGTGATCAGCACAGTGGCAGCTGTGGTGGAAAGTCTGCACTTGCATTCCTTCCCATGTAGATGCCAGCAAGGAATGCAAGTGTGGGAGTCAGAGGTCTCGCGGCACCAAAGCAATGCTGTCAAGATGGGGGCCAAGTCAAAGTGACTTCCTGCCCAAGAAATAGTGGATAATGAGGACATTGAGGTTCAAACCTACTCCAAACATGTAATAGGGCTGACTATGATTTTTCAAGGGAGAAAAATGTGTTCTGCATATGCTTAGAGGTAGTGTTCTTTTATGTACATAATCTATTCTGAGAACAAAGTAGATGAGATGTCAAAACACTGATGATCAGATCACCAACAGAAAAAAGTAAAATAAGCCATGGGGGATTGATTCAGATCAGGGCTGAGGTATAGGGGTAAGAGGGATTTAACCCTTTCCTCTCTGTGTTGTTTTCCAATCTGAATTGCCCCAGTGCTTAAATTATGGTGTGGGTGGGTTTGAAATAGCAATGGCAGGAGAGCACAAACACACACACACACAGAGAGAGAGAGAGAGAGTTGTACACTAAGGATTAATTTGTTCTTGGACTTTTAAAAGCAGTTATTAGTTGCAATAGCAAGTGTTACTCAAAAGTGCTGAGTGTACCATTTCAGGCTGTGGGTTCTGTGATGCCTTACATCACTGTAGGGTTTTGCTATGCTCCAATCTTGAACAAAGATATGAATAGATCAGGTTTCACATGGAAACCAGACAGTAATAGATCAGCACCATAAAAAAAGCTCCAAATGAGGCTGGAGGCCAGACAGGGTTATATGTATGTTGCTCCAACAAGGAGCAGAATAAGATTGAATCTTAAATAAGAGTTTAGCTGTTTTTAGGCTGGTTGGCTCCACCACCATACAGACTGAAGCATTGTCTCTTAAAGGGTCCTGGCCTGTTTTAGCAATCTCCTAATGGCCTGAGTCCTCAGAGTCTGAAGATGGTAATGTGATCTCCTCTGTGTGCAGGGGAGCAGACCCCTGAGGTCTTTCTGGTGAACTGCATCCTGGGAAGATGGAAGCCTTTTGGAAGCTGAGTCCTCTCACTGTACCATTAACGCTGGAGTCACTTCTTCTGAGGACAAGGACAAGATCCTCTGAGGATAAGGGTTCAGGATCCTGGTGCACGACACATAGCTAATTAACACTTTGGATGCATCCCGAGTATTACGTGCAAACAGGGGCCAGAAGTGTGTGTGGGAGGGGAATGTTGCCAGGTGGAACCAAATAAGTTTCCTTTTTAGTCTGTTTTTGTGTATAAAAAGACCAGCATGTTCAGTACTTTCTGCAGTAGTGCTGGTTTCATTCTGTTTGAAGGTTGGTCTGATGACCTGTTTTCCTCTAGTGTTGCATATTCCTGGCTGCTTAGCCATGGGTCTTTGCCCATAAATTGTTATTTACAACAGTCTAATTGTCACAGTTTTGTTTCACCCTATCTGTCTTTGATTTCGTAAAATTTGCTGGCCTCTTCACTTTCTGGATTCAGCCTGCTTTATTCAACCATTTCTACCAGCAGGGGTAAATAATAGGAGTTCCTTAATGAGATTTGCAAGCCCCATCATGTGACTCCCATGAAATTTAGCCAAATTATTGCTCCTCAGAAAGCAGAATTTTTATTGCCTTCAAAAAGCAGAAAAGGGGTCTGGTCCCCTTGTAACTCATGCTCTGAATTGCTCCTTCAATGTTGCTATTTTTCAACCTGTGCTGGAAGGAGTTATGCCTCCCTTAAAGTTTCATAGTTTGGGGGTGCTCTTAGGCACCTTTTATCAGCTTGGTAGCACAGAGCACCTTTTATCAGCTTAGGCTGTTATATCAACTATGATCCTATCTGGGCAGAACTGGCCTAGCTACAGTTATCCATGTTCTGGTAGCTTTTCCTTGGATTATTGCAATGCATTATGCCTGTAAAAACTGTCCAGAAACTTCAGATGGTCCAAAACAGGGCAGCAAAATTATTAATGGGGACTGCTTGATACAATCTTATTATACCAGTTTTTTGTGATCTGTTCTGGCTGCCAATCTATTTCTGGGCCCAATTCAAAGTACTGGCATTAACCCACAAAGCCCTAAATGGCAGATTACCTGAAGAATAGTCTCCTTCCATATATATCTGCCTGCACCTGAAGATCATTCTCAGAGCCCTCATCCAGGTTCCCCCACCAATGAGGTGAGGTAGGTAGTTACTAAGGAGAGGGCCTTTTCAGTGGTGGCACCCTGATTGTGGAATACCCTCCAGAGAGAGACTCACCTGGCATTTACACTGTGGTCTTTTCAGCGCCAGGTGAAGATGTTTTTATTTTCCCAGACTTTTGAGTTCTTCAATTTTAGAAATTGTGTTGGTGCGTTTTTAGATCTTTGCACTGCTTCTGGCTTGGTTACTACTTTGTTTTAATTCTGTTTCATATGATTTCTATATTATGTTTTACTATGTTATGTTATTTTATGGTTTTAAGTTTGTCTTGTAAACTGCCCAGAGAGCTTCATCTAATGAGTACTATAGAGATGTCAAAAATGAATGAATAAAAGTTTCACAGGGCAAACAGCAGTTTCATGCTGTAATAGTTTTTGTAGACAACTTCCTAATTTAAAATGGCTACTCACCAGCAGCAACATCTTAACAGAGGAACAAACCCAGGGATCAGAATCTGCGACATCCCCAGATGCCAACTCTATCCCCATATGCCAGGGCTGGGAACCTATGGCCCTAGGACCCCACACAGTCCTCAGTCGAATTGTATGTGACCCTCAGCCAAATTTCAAAAGCCCTCTGCAAGCAATCATTTCAGACCTCTGACAAGAGCACATGGCTGGGCACACTTCAAAATGAAGTGCTGGGCTGCAACCTTCCTCCATTTTTATTTTCTAATAATAACTCTGGGGCTAGAGTCTTCAAGGAAATAGACTAACCTATGCCAGATCTACACCAAGCAGGATATGACACTTTGAAAATGGTTTGAAAACTGTATATAGAGTGTGTCCTGGGCCCCAACTGTTGTCACTACTGATATAAAACGTTTTAAAGCAGTAGTGTAGATCCTGCCATGGCTACACCCCTCTGGAAGTTGTTTATGTGAAAAGCTCAGTGAGATTTTCTTGTTCAGGAGTTCCTTCTCTAAACCTTCCCCTATCCCACTAGCCTCATTCAATACCACCTTTTGTCCATGCATCTACTATTACTTCGGGGATCTTCTGGACCACTCTTGTACCCTTCAGATTGTCCAACCCCATTGTCCCAATGGCTGCAAGAAAAAAGTAGAACTTTAGAGATGGGGGTCTGGAGAATTTTTAGAAATCACTTAGAATTTTAGTCAGATATCCTATGTTAGGTAAAAAGCAATGGAGGTCCAAGCTAGATAGAATGAGGGCAGTCACAATTGTTTATTCACATATAGAACAAAGGACTTCTTTATTTTTATTTTTACTTCAAAAGAAACACATGGATAAAGGGGAATGAACCCTCCCCATCTTATCTCTTTGCACTTTTCTCCCAGCCCCAATACCAGAAGTGAGATTCGCTGAGGAGAAAGAAGAGGAAAGCAATGGAATATATCACTCGGATCCGCTCTGACTCGGATGCTATTGTTGATACAGACCCAGTGGATATAATTTTGGCACCTGCTTTCCAGTATTATTGGATACCTTTCAGTTTGCACAGTCCAATGATGTGGACAGCGTCCTTGGATTGGTGAGAGCCACCATGTGTATACTAGATCCTTGCCCTTCCTGGCTTATAAAAGCTGCCAGAGGGGGACTGGCTGAGTGGGTAAGTGGAGTGGTCAATGCCTCCCTTCACCAAGGTAGGGTCCCAGCCTGCTTGAAGGAGGCAGTGGTAAGACCCACATTGAAAAAGCCCTCCTTGGCCCCCACTGTATTGGATAACTACCGGCCAGTCTCCAACATCCCATTTTTGGGCAAGGTATTGGAGCGTGTGGTGACCTCCCAACTCCAGGGATTCCTGGATGAGATGGATTATCTAGATCCATTTCAATCTGGCTTCAGGCCTGGTTATGGGACAGAAACAGCTTTGGTCACCTTGGTGGATGATCTTCACTGGAAACTGGACAGGGGGAGTGTGTCTCTGCTGGTTCTGCTGGACCTCTCAGCGGTGTTCGATACCATCGACCATGGTATTCTTCTGGGCCACCTTGCTGGGATGGGTCTTGGAGGCACTGTTTTACAGTGGCTCCATTCCTTCTTGGATGGACGGACTCAGAAGGTGGTACTGGGGAAATCCTGTTTGACTCCTTGGCCATTGGCCTGTGGAGTCCCTCAGGGCTCTGTTTTGTCCCCCATGCTATTTAACATATACATGAAACCGTTGGGAGAGGTTATCCGGAGTTGTGGGGTGCGGTTCCACCAGTATGCTGATGACACCCAATTCTACTACTTATTTCCACCCAATTCCAAGGAAGCAGTTTCTGTGCTAAACCGGTGTTTGTTGGCAGTAGGATTGGATGCGGGTGAACAAATTGAAGCTTAATCCAAATAAGTCAGAGGTGCTCCTGGTCAGTTGAAAGGCAGATCAGGGAATAGAGATACAGCTTGTGCTGGATGGGGTTACACTCCTCCTGAAGACACAGGTCCGCAGCTTGGCTGTACTTCTGGATTCAGCCCTGAGCCTGGATGCCCAGGTTTCAGCGGTGGCCAGGAGTGCATTTGCACAGTTAAAGCTAGTGCGCCAGCGGCGCCCGTTCCTAGAGATGTCGGACCTGGCCACGGTGACACATGCCTTAGTTACATCCTGATTGGATTACTGTAACGCACTACGTGGGGCTGCCTTTGAAGAGTGTTCGGAAACTCCAGCTGGTTCAAAGAGCTGCAGCCAGATTGTTGACCGGGGCTGGTTACAGGGAGCATACAACTCCCCTGTTAAAACAGCCCCACTGGCTTCCAGTCTGTTTCTGGGCACAATTCAAAGTGCTGGTTATGACCTATAAAGCCCTATATGGCTAGGGTCCAGGTTATTTGAAAGAACGTATTCTCCCTTATGAGCCTGCCCGTGCTTTAAGATTTTCTGGAGAAGCCCTTCTTTCAGTCCCACCATCTTCACAGGCGCGCTTGGTGGGAACATGGGAGAGGGCCTTCTCGGTGGCTGCTCCGGTGCTCTGGAACTCTCTTCCTGGGGAAGCTAGACTGGCTCCCTCCTTGATGGGCTTTCGGAAGCAGGCTAAAACGTTTTTGTTCCAGCAGGCTGTTGGAGAATAATCTGGCCCTCCATCTATGTTAATGACTTATAATTTTGTTGTGTATTTTAAACTTTTTTTTCAATGTATGTTTTAAACTTTGTTTAAAAGTTTAAAAATTCACAAATTGATGCAGAAATGGGATGGAATGAATGTGACATTGGAGAAATGAGAAACTGAGTGAAATCAAATTTGATAGATTCATTCATCTCTAGTAGTGACTCCACTGTGTCTGGGATGGCATGAAAGTTCTGCCTGCCATGGCTCCTCCACACAGGCATGGCCATCTTCAGACAGACACTGCAGACTTCAAGCAATGGAACAGGCATGGAGCACCCGTGACTCATGGGCTGGATATAGCCCACAAGAGTTCCCCATCCAGCTCACCAGCTTCTCTCCCAGGCTTTGTCCCTCTCCCCAAGCAAAGCATCTGATCTCCAATCAGCAGCAGGTTGGAGAGAAGCCCTTTCCTCTGCCCCGCCACTGGGAGTGGGAAAGGACTTATCTCAAATCTGTTGTAGTTCAGAGATAAGCACTTTCCCCTGTTCAGCACTAAGAAAAGGAACCTCTTCCCGACCCCCCCCCCCCCCGCAGCTGATTTCCATGGATCATCTGAGGAAGTGGGGCTGTGAAGGATGTGTGTGTGTGTGTGTGTGTGTGTGTGTGAAAATGTGGAGAATATATGCTGGCAGTGGCTCCACCCACTTTGGGTGCTGGCCTCACCCACTGCTGCTTGCAGCCACCAATGTCTTGGCCTAATTGAGCCCTTGAGACAAAAATGATTCCTCATCCCTACAGGAAAACATCCTGTGCAAACCATACTTTATACTCTTCACCTGTAATAAATACAGTATAGTAGATCTAAACCACCTCTATCCTTCATGAATAGCCAACATATAACAAATATAAACCACCCAGAGAGTTTCAGCTATGGGGCAGTATAGAAATGTAAATAATAATAATAAGAAGAAGAAGAAGAAGAAGAAGAAGAAGAAGAAGAAGAAGAAGAAGAAGAAGAAGAAGAAGAAGTGGTTTATTGGCATTTCTAGAAACCCAGATGAAGTAAGTGTGTGTGTGTGTGTGTATGTTGGCTTTAAAGCTCTCTCAACTCACCAGCTGATGACAACCCTTGAAGCTCTTGAACTGCTGTGGGAAATTTGCTGGGGCTCACTGTCCCATCAGCTGTAAAGAAAAAGAAGAAAAACATGGCATGTGGCTGTTGTCCATGGCTGGCTATGTGGAGCATATTACACTGGTCTTGAAAGAGCCTCCCTTATTTCCAGTTAATTTCCAGGCTACATTCAAGGTGCTAGTGGTGTTAACCTTCAAAGTCCTCATATGAGGACTTTCATACGCTCCAGAACCCTGCATGATTTAACCCCACAAGTTGAGTGACACCACTTTTGACATAAAGTTAGGGTCAAATTAGACATGACAGCAGCAGACCTAGTGTGGCTCCTATCTATATAAAGGGAGGAGGGATGCAATTGAAAGGTGTGGGTCACATTTCATCCTCAAACTATTGCATACTGGAGGGGTGGAGAGGTAGGACTCTCCTGGAAGGGATTACCTCTGATTTTGGACCCCAATGGGGAGCTGAGGCACTGCAGTTATAGAGTGAAAAATGCCAGTCAGTCAGTGACATCTGACTATATATAAAAATATAGAGTATTGTTTATGTTGAAAATAAATTTATTCTCTAGGACTTTGAACCCATAAGTCAATGAGAACAATACATACGCTTTTCATAATTTATTACTCTGAAAAAATGTGACCATACAATGGGGAAATGCTGGGGGCTCATCTACACCAAGCAGGATGTTCCACTATGAAAGTGGTATGAAAGTGGTATATAAAAGGCAGGAGACTTTTATATAGGAACTTGCCAGATTGTTGCTTTAAATGGATGCTGCTGTTTTTATACTGTTGTTTTTATGTTTCTGATGGTTTTTAAATTTTGTATATTTTTAATGTTTACTGTTTTTAGCTTTTGTGAACCGCCCAGAGAGCTTCGGTTGTGGGGCGGTATATAAATGTAAATAAATAAATAAATAAATTATTTTTGATAAATAAATATCAATAAATAAATTATTGAAGTGCGCTGACAACTGTTGGGGCCCATTGAGACATACTATATACTATTTTTATAGTGGAATATGCGCTCTTAGTTGCTGGATGTAAATTATCTTGAGATCCCTTTAGTAGGTCCAGTGCTGTTAGAATGCAAACCCAGAGAGTATCTCATGTTTTTAAAAGAGTTTTATATCTTATAGAACTGATTTATATCATATTTTATCTTATTTGTTGCTAGCCATCATGGACACAATTGTGTGGAAAATTAAGTAATAAATACCAACCATTCACTTCTACATGCATCAAGGCTCCTGGAGCTCCTTGTCATTCAAATAGACGCCCTTACTGGCCAGAATGGATTCTAGGTCCTGAACAGCAATTCTCTCTTATTGATAATAGTGACAAGGTCCAAAAATGAAAACACAGGTGAGAGGGAGGACAGACAAGGCAATATGTCAATAATTTGGCTCTCAGTGCAGGCAAAGCAGAATGGAGAGGAAGTATAAATATCATAGAAGAAGAGAGAAACAGAAAGTAGTCATAGTATGATGCCTTCAAAGTTGCATGAGTGTACCTTTTACTGGCATTTTAGAAACACAGAGCTTCTTCAGATGAATGTTTTATCGCACGTTTGCAACTCCCCACTCATGGATCTTCGTAGGTCATTTTGACGATGCAGTGATCTTCCTGTGTGTCTCCCACTCTATTTCCCGGTTTTAGCAGTGTAAATTAATCCACCGAAAAGCCATTGGAAAAAAAAAGACTGTATTTCCTGCCATGTGCAGGAAAGTTGCGCTATAAAATGCCCACTAGACAGCCCAGTTCCCATTGATGTGTGTGGGCCATGTGGTCTCTTGGAGGGAATCTACAAGTCTTACTGAAGGCGCTTGCGTGTGCCTCCAGTGCGCCATCAAAACGATGGTGTAGACGGAGAAAGAAGAGATGGAGGAAGAGGCGGAGGAGGAGGAGGCTGGGGAACCGGCCGCGTCCTTGCTGCCGCCGCTGCCTCCCCGCCGGCCTCCTGCTGCCGGGGTAAGAGCCACCCGGGTCGGAGAGCGAAGCGGAAGCCAAGCTCTCCGACCCGGGTGGCTCTTACCCCGGCAGCAGGAGGCCAGCGGGGAGGCAGCAGCAGCGACAAGGACGCGGCCGGTTCCCCAGCCACCGCCTCCTCCGCCTCTTACTTCGTCTCTTCTTTCTCCGTCTACACCATCGTTTTGAGGGCGGACTGGAGGCGCACGCAGGCACCTTCAGTATGACGTGTAGATTCCCTCCTGGTGTAGCACAAAAGGAAGCAAAGACAGGCATGTTTGTTGTGATCACAGAACTTTCTCTCAACCAGCTTATCCTCAACTCACTGGTCTGAAGATGTGGTTGGACTGATCTCACCCTCTTCATAAATTCTCCCAGGTTCACTTTCCCTCCAGCTGAGAAAAAAAAATAGAGCTCAGGATTAGAAGAAGACACCCTCCCTCCACACATACAATGAGACAAAAAAAAAGGGCTGGAGGCCACTTGACAGTAGAGGCCATATTGCAAGAAGGATGCAAGAGGATTTAGTGCAGTCTTCCCCAACCTAGTGCCCTCTAGATGAGTTGGACTACAACACCCACCATCCCCAGCCAGCAGCCATGCTGGCTGGAGTGATGGGAATTGCAATCTAACATATCTGGATGGTGCCAAGTTGGGGTAGCAACAATCAACAGTTAAGCTCTGACTTCTTCTCAAGAGGCTGAGCAGACACACACGGAATGAACATATCTAGACTTTATTTCACTAGTTGCAGGATATGTTCCCTATAGTGCATTTAGGCATTGTGTGCAGAAATAAAAAGCATGGAACAGTTCTACCTTTAAATAACATTAACCCTAACATTTCTATAACCATAAGAAAAGCTTGTACACGTTAGACTACATGTTAACAGAGTCAACATAGTACACCACAGAAATGTAAACATATCCTTGTATCTTATCTTCAAAGTCATTGAAGATGACTGTCCAGCAGCTGTGATTATGACCAGGGGCTCTCTCAATTGCACCACATCCTGCAGATGTCCATCTGCAAGAAGGGGACTTTTCTGTGGTGGTGCCCATGCTCTGGAATACCCCCCCCCCCCACAGAACAACTTGCCAACTCTGATGCAATTCAGGAATAAGTTGAAGACTTTATTTATTCATTGGAGCATTTGATGATTATCTCGCTGTCATTTTGATTTTTTTTCTTGTTTGTTTTCTGATGGCCATTAGTTATGTTTTAGTATGATTTAGTTACATTGCACATTTAAATCTGTATATTTATATTATGGCTTAATTAACAATGCCTTTTTAACAATGCCTTTTCTAATTTGCCTAATTGTTAGAGATGTAATGCACCTAATGCTTCTTTTATTCATATGTTTTGGCAATGCCCCATAGTCTCCTCCTTTTGGGAAGACCATATAAGGATATATATTTTTATTGGAACAATCTTTAATATTGAATGATGTGCATGTCCTCTTGAACTATTTACCAGTTTCTTGGAAGTTAACAAACGGTCAGTGCAAATGGATTTTCCAACATACTATTACATTGGAAAGAAAAATGTTCCAGCTTTTACACTGTCCCAGTTTTCTAATAGTGTGCAATAGAGATATGTGCAGCTGAAATAATCTCAGCAGCTTCCCAGAATTCCTGTAACAAAGTTAATACTAACCATCCACTGTGGTATCTTTCAATGCTTCCTGGAGTTCTTCTTCTGTGAGGTGAATGCCTGCACTGGCCAGGATGTTGTCTAGGTCTTGAATATCAACCCTATCTTTTGCAGCTGGAGAGAAAAGAACAGCCTGACATATTAGGTGCAGATCCCACACGCAACAGCTCAAGAAAAAGGCTGACAAACCAGTTGGTAGGCCTTGCTCTTTTGCAAACCCCTGTGCCCAGAGGAAACTTCTGGATATATTTAGTTATCATGTTATTTGCCAAAACATCTTTCAAGCCACACACCCTCTGCTAATGATCCTTGGCCATTTACAGGACAATGAGGGAGAATACAGATGTAGAATGTTATGGGACAGGCTACTGCATTCAGTTCAGAACTGGAAGCCACAGAGAAAGCCTGGGTTTTGTGCTAGAATTGACCTTGAAAGCCCTCCATGGCTTTAGTTATCAGGATATCTGAAGTATCTGTCCATATACTAAAAGATCTTCAGCTGAGGTCATTTGCAGGTGGCTATTGGGAAGAGGGCCTTCTCAGTGGCACCTACTCTGATGTACTTTTGACGCTATTTAGTTATTCAAACATTTGTATCCTGCCCTATATCATTGGTATCTCAGGGTGGCGTACAGATAAAATCAATTCAAGCAGTATAAAACAATAATTTGCACAGCTAAAACATATTAAACCACTAACAAGCTAATACCAGCAAAACACAAACAACCCCCGCAGCCTCGATGTGCAGCTTTAGGCAAATTTAGCCCACTGATAAAAAGCCATGTCTTAACACTTGGTGAGGAAACAAAGCCAGGCTGCCCATACCCTCCGGAAAATTCCAGAAACCTCCTGGGAAAGCTGGGGGTCCGGAGGAACCAGACTTGGGGCCCAAAATACCGGGGTTGTGGTTACTGGGCCCGCAGCAACCCCAACCCCAACTTACTGGGCCTAAATTTCCCCAGTGAGTGGCGGCGGCCATCTTGAATCTCGCCCGAACTCACGCGAGATCTCGGCAGCTGGCTGGGGACTCTGCAAGACCCAGCCAACAGCCGAGATCTCGCGTGAGTTTGGGCGAGATTCAAGATGGCCACCGCGAGGGGTGGGCTGCGAGGGTTTGGTGAGTGGTTGGGGACTGTGTGCAGGAACTTCCAGCAATGCAGCCTCCAGCACCCCACCCCCCAGCGCAGAAGAAGAAGAAGAAGAAGAAGAAGAAGAAGAAGAAGAAGAAGAAGAAGAAGAAGAAGAAGCAGCAGCAAGAAGAAGCAGCAGCAGCAAGAAGAAGCAAGCAGGAGGAGGAGAAGATAGAGTAGGAGTTAAGACTGAGGTTTGTGTATGTGTTTGTGTGTGAGAGAGAATGTGTGGGTGCATGGGGTCTTTGAGTGAATGCATGTGTGCATGCATGTGTGCATGCGTGTTTTTGGAGTGAGTGATGCTGAGTGTGTGTGTGTGTGTGCGCGCGCACGCACACGTGTGCTGGCAGTGTGAGTGTATTGATGTCTAAATGGGATGCCTGGTTGTTTGACTGAATGAATGCATGTGCATGTTTGTAGTGGGGGTGGCTGTAGTTTTCTGTGAGTTGGGGGGATGATTTGGAGGTGATGTTCCTATTAAATAATGCATTTTAGACCCATAGACCTTCCTTTCCAATTTGTTTACTATAATTGGCATGACGTATGTTTTGTAACAGTGGCTGACAATTGTTCATCCTTCTAAAAGAAACTTTTAAAAAATTAACAGGGTTGCTATCATCATCATCATCATCATCATCATCATCTATCTCTCTTTTCTTGCTTGTGGTGGTTTTTCTAGATGAACATGATGGGCTTTGCCAAGTCACATTGTCTTTTACTGATTCAGAAATGTCCTGACTATTAAAAATGTTTTAAGTATGACTGCTTTCTGGATGTTGGTGTGCATGTATTTTGGTAGGCCTAATTTTTGAAGGTTTTCTGTAAAAACAACCACGATGTCATGCTGGTGACTGATGTGACTAACAAATAATTGTAAGTTTTTCCTGTTGCCATAGTTCTTTAACTTCCATATCCAGTGGTGTATATTTTTCTTTTCTGCAACATTTTTGTCATTAAGTATTGCAATTTCAATGTAGGTGTGTTTTTCTTGGTTGTTTTTGACTATTATGTCTGGTTGAAGTTGAAACAAGCTAAGACACGCTTTAATCCATTTTGTTCCATGGCTAATGTTTGCAGGCTAATAGTAGTTTATACTCTTTCTCAATGCTTGGTTGTTTGGTTGTTGTATACTTGTCAACTGCTTCATTTGTTCAGTGGTAGCAGTATGCAGTAAGGTGATGGGGAAACAGTGTTAAATGTTAGGAAAGGTTAGACTATGGTCATCCAGTGAAGGATTTGCAGTCAGAAAAGATATTTGAGGGAAGGGAAGACTGTATCACACACAGGGCTCATCTACACCAAGCAGGATATTCCACTTTGAAAGTAGTATAGAAAAGCCAGGAGCCACACTATTGCTTTATAGCAGTATTGAAGTGTACTGACAACTGTTGCGGCCTATGACACATACCATATACCACTTTCATAACACTTTCCTAATGTTATATCTTGCTTGGTGTAGATGTGTCATGGGCCCCAACAGTTGTCAGTGCACTTCAGTACCACTATAAAGCAGTAGTGTAGCTCCTGCAGTGCAGTTGAATACCTCTATAAAGTAATAGTGTGGCTCCTGCCTTTTGTATACCACTTTCATAGTGGAATACCCGCTTGGTGTGGCTGAGCACACAGTATAGCAACAGCTTCAACGTACAGCAAAAGCTACAGAAGTAGGAATGAGTGAAGTTAATTTCAGATACATTGAATGTCTCACTTATACTTTATTCCAGTGATTTTAACATTAAGATATTATGTAGAACAGGTTTGTCTTAATTGTGTGCTGTGAAATCAGACCTGGGACCAAGGCCATGTTTGGGTGGGCACGCCCCTTTGGGGGCTGGACATGCTGGTGAGCATGCCCCCTTGGGGGCTGGACATGTTGGTGGGCATGCCCCCTTGGGGGCTGGACATGTTGGTGGGCACACCCCCATGGGGCGGCCATGTTGTCCTCCTTTTTGGTTTCCAAAATATGGTCACCCTAAGCATCTGTGCCAGTTGGGCCTCCAAGGGGACACTGGGAAAAGAGTTCCTTCCCCAGGCCTTTTAACATTTTAAACTTAATCTGCTTTATTTCTGCTGAGGATTGTTTTATGTAGCTTTTAGACTCTGGTGTTTTTATCACACGATTAGTGTTCTTTTTATTGCTTTGTGGCATTTTTTTAACTATAGCTCTTTTACTTTGTAAGCTTCCTAGGGAACTGTTTGAAAGGTGTGGTAAAAAAATCTCTATCATAAATAAATCCATCAGCTGGGATAGGGAATGGGGTAGGAAGAGAAACAGAGGAGCAAGCAGTGGGCAGAGTCTCTTATTCTCCCCATAGCAAGAGGAGAAACTTCCTGCCTTTTTCTGAAGGTAAATAAGGAGACACTACAATATAAAAGACACCCATACCTACCCCGTCAATTCAACTCACCTTCAAGCTTGGAAGGCCGCTGAGGAAGCATGACATTCTCTAGTACGTCCTTTAAGTTCACTCTGCCATCTGCTGCAAACAAAATGACCATTCAGCTAGAATGAGGTGCAATGGAGAAAATTGGAATGGTGATGATAGTGGGGAAGGGGGAGAGAAGGGTGGCACCCTCAATGCCTCTCAGCTTCCTTTATGCCAGAGGGCCATGAGCAACTTCTTTGGTTCATCTTCCAATCCACAACCTTTGCCCTCAGGTGTCTGGACAGGCCACATTAGGAGTGGAAAATGTTTGGATGCAGAACAGACCCCACAACCACCAGTGGGGGTTAGTATGTGTGAAATTTGTTATTATAGGAGAAAAGACTAAATTTACTGTAATTTTCCATTCTCAGAGGTTCTAGAATGGGGAAATCTTAAACTCAGAGAAATATCTCTTCTTGGTGGACAGGCAGAGGCCTCTACTAAGAACGACAACAAGGGAAGGCCTTCCTTCAGTTCCCAGGCCTAACCCAGAACACAGAAGAAAGCCTTCACAAATGAAAACTATATATAAAAACACAAGAAAAATATTCAGTGGTATAAATGCACCAGGAGAACCACCAACACTGAACAAAGTGAAATAGGAGGATACCCCATGGAATTCCCAATGATCCATGTCCCACTGATTATTTCAGAGATCAAAAAACAATAAAGCAGAAGCCACTCAGGCTTCTGTTTCTCTCTCTGAAAAATGCTAATGTTCCTTACTTCAATAGTTCCAGGATTTAGTTTTTGAATGTAGAAAAGCAATTCATCCCAAGAGTGGAATTATATCCCATCGTTTGCTAGAAAACAACCTCAGAATGCAGTTAGGTGGCTGCCTGATTCTATTAAATGGCAAGCCCCATTATCTGTAGAAGAAGCAGAACCTCTCAAAGAGTGACCTGTAATGGCTTTTGATTGGGGAATGATCCCAGTCTGGTAAACAATTTCTTATCAATGAATAAATGGATGAAGAATATAATATTTTATCCATCTAACCACTGTAGTAGAAACCCTGGAAACTCATCCTCCACCACTGCAAAAGATTATATGAATGTAAGAGCTGTGGCAGATCATACCAAAGGCCAATGTAGATCAGCATTCTGTTCACACAGTGGCCAGTCAGATGCCTATGAGAAGCCCACAAGCAGGACATGAGTGCAACAGCACCCTCCTGCTTCGGTTCTCCAGCAACTGGTATATATAGGCACACTGCATCTGGTATGGAGGTAGCATATAGCAACTGATATTTGTCCAATCCCCCATTAAAGACATCAAAATTGGTGGCCATCACCAACCCCCTGCTCAATGCAGGAATCCACCTTAAAGCATCCCTGACAGATAGCTGTCCAGCGGACCCTTGAAGGCCTCTAGTGTGGAAGAGCCCACCACTTCCCTAGGTAATTGGTCCCATTGTTGTATTTATTGATTGATTGATTGCATTTCTATAACGCCCAATAGCCAAAGCTCATACTGCTCTTCCAGTCAGGAAGTTTTTCCTGATGACCAACCAGAATCTGGCTTTCTGTAATTTGAGCCCATTAGACCATGACCTGCACTCTGGGATGATTGAGAAGAGATCCTGGCCCTCCTTTTTGTGATAACCTTTCAAGTATTTGAAGAGTGCTACCATGACTAACATGCCCAGTTCTTTCAATCTCTCATCATAGGGCTTTGTTTCCAGACCCCTGATCATCCTTGTTGCTCTCCTCTGAACCCCCTCCAGCTTGTCTGCATCCTTCTTGAAGTGTGGTGCCCAGAACTGGACGCAATACTTAAGATGAGGTCTAACCAGTGCTGAATTGAGGGGAACCAGTACTTCACATGATTTGGAAGCTAAACTTCTAGTAATGCAGCCCAAAATAGCATTTGCCTTTCTTGCAGACACATCACGCTGTTGGCTCATATTCAGCTTGTGATCTACAACAATTCGAAGATCCATCTTGTGGTAGTATTGCTGAGCCAAGAGTCCACATCTTGTAACTGTGCATTTGGTTTCTTTTTCCTAGGTGTAGAACTTGGCATTTATCCCTCTTAAATTTCATTCTGTTGTTTTCAGCCCAGCACTCCAGCCTATCAAGATCACTTTGAAGTTTGTTTTTGTCTTCCAGGGTATTAGCTATCCCACCCAATTTTGTGTCATCTGTAAATTTGTTAAGCATTCCCTGCACTTCTTCATCCAAGTCATTCATAAAAATATTGAAGAGCACTGGGCCCAGGACTGAGCCCTGCAATACCCCACTCATTACCGCCCCACAGTTTGAGAAGGTATCATTGATAAGCACTCTTTGAGTCTGATTCTGTAGCCAACTGTGGATCCACCTAATAGTTGTTCCTTCACTTTTAACTCGTTTCCTGATCAGAATGTCATGTGGTACTTTGTCAAAAGCTTTGCTGAAGTCAACATATATTATGTTCACAGCATTCTCACAGTCCGCAAAGGAGGTTACCCGATCAAAGAATGAGATCAGATTAGTCTAGCAGGATTTGTTCTTGACAAATCCATGTTGGCTTCTAGTAATCACTGTGTTGTTTTCAAGGTGCTTACATGATTGAGTTCTTTATAATCTGATCCAAAAATTTCCCAGGGATTGATGTCAGACCACCTTGTCTATAGTTCCCAGGTTCCTCACTTTTGCTATTATTATTGTTATTGTTATTATTATTTTATATTATCATCATCATCATATTTATTATTATCTTTTTGAAGATAGGGACAACATTAGCCCTCTTCCAGTCGTCCGGCACTACACACGTCTTCCATGATTTCGCAGAGATAGTAGACAGCGGTTCTGAGAGTTCTTCTGCCAGCTCCTTCATTACTCTAGGATACAGTTCATTGGGCCCTGGAGATGTGAACTCATTCAAAGAAATTAGGTGTTTGTTGACCATTTGTTTATCAATCTCAAACTGCAATCCTTCTCCTTCAGCTTGTACGTCACTTTTGCCAGGAGGGTTATAGTCCCACTTTTGGGAGAAGACTGAGCAAGAGTAGGAACTGAGCACCTTGACTTTTTCTTTGACATCTGTTATCAATTTGCCATCCTTATTAAGCAGTCGAACCACCTTTTCTTTTCTCTGTCTTTTACTATGCACATACCTGAAGAAAGCCTTTTGTTGCTTTTAGCCTTCCTTGCTAGCCTCAGCTCATTTATTTATTTATTTTAGCATTTTTTATCCCGCCCTTTAGCCAAAAAGGCTCTCAAGGTGACTTACAAAAATATTTCTTAAGACAGTCCCTGCCTACAGACTTACAATCTAAAAAACATGACACAAAAGGAAAGGGAATTGGGAGGGAGGAAGGGGGGAAAGCAAAGCAAATTGAGTCACTAGATTCTTAGTTGTAAAGTTCAGCAGTGACAGTTGGCAGCAGGATGATGGGGGGGGGGGCTCTCAGTTGGAGCTGGACCCAGGCACAATGGAGAGGTACCTGGCTGCTGCTTCCTCCCCCACTGATGGCCTCATTCTCAGCTTTACCCTTCCTGATGCCATTCCGGCACTTCTGTGCCACCTGTCTGTATTTTCTTTTGTAGCCTGGCCTTCCTTCCGCTTCCTATATGTATCCTTTTTTGTTTTCAGGTCATATCTAAGCTTTTTGTGGAGACACATTGGTTTCTTCTGTTGTCTTCTATCTTTTTTCCTTGTTGGAATTGTTTGTGATTGTGCCTTTAAAATTTCCTTTTTTAAATACTCCCACCCATTATGCACTCCTTTTCTCATTAGGCTCACTTGCCATCGGACCTTGCTTATCATGGTTCTGAGTTTATTAAAATCATCTTTCCTAAAATCCAGAGTACACTCAGCTTTTGTCTCCTTTATAATCAAGAATTCAAGTATGATGTGGTTACTTTCCCCCAGAGTTCCTGTAACTGCTAAATCCGTAAATCCACAAAGTCATTCCTATTGGTCAGCCAAGGATAGCCAATCCTCTAGTTCCTTCCTCCATTTGGTTTCTGCCAGCCCTCTTCTTGGACCCAGTCCTGCACATCAAGGGTCACTATAGATATTTCTTAAGAGAGCTTCAGCTATTGGGCGGTATAAAAATGTAATAAATAAATAAAAATAAATAAAATAGATAACTTGCAAGATGGTCAGATGCTTGTCAGTTAAGGGCCAGTTTAACTCCCAAACAACTTTCAGGGCTGGTTTATTCCTCCAGATACAAGAAATAAATGCCCAAACTTCGAAAAAGGCACATTAAATGTAATGCCAGAATGCATGATTGGAAGCTTCCTGGCATTCTGCAATGGTACCTTTTTGCAACTCACCATCAGGAATTATGTGCTTCAAAGCCTCCTCCATGTCCTCTTCTGTTAGGTGGATACCCTTTTCAGACAGGATGGAACGCAAGTCGCCAATCTCAATCACTTTGCCTGAGATCAATTAGCAGAAATCAGTGTGATGCAATGATCCATGTTTAGTACTTCACAAGCTACACAGTACTTTATTACAACACTCTTGTAAATAATGCCCTGTTTGGTGATTCCTGGCAAGAAATAATTGCTTCCAGGGCAACTAGGAAGAAAGCTTTATAGAAATTCCCTTTTGAGGGGAAACAAATGACTAACATGGATAGGATTTTTTGTGGTCTTATTTGCAAGGCTGTATTATAACTTACAGTTGGAGGGCATGGTGCTGGACTAAACAAACCTTTAGGCTGGTTTTATGATTCAATTATTAAAAGTAAATTTTGTCCTATATGCTTGGTGCCATGCAGAAGAACGCAGAAATGACACTGTCTCTGCCCGGTAGGATCATGCAGGAAATATACAGCTTGCCTTTTTTAAAGACTCAGCCTTCTACCTAAGTTTGCCTGCACCTGATTGGCAAAGTGAATGGGACTGGAACCCCACCTTAATATAGCATCACCAGCTCACTCAGCCCAGAAGTTGTCTGGTTCTGCATCCATTGAAGATCAACTCATACATCAAGAAGGATACACCAATAATGTGTTTATTTAAATAGAGACCAAAAAAAATTAGTGAGTGAGGGTCAAACTATATGTTATGATGGAACTGCTTAAATACATCTGTGCCTCTTTAACATTCTTGTAAGTAGCAGTTGGGCAGGGGGCACAATCCAAATTGGGACAATAGCATGATGGGGGAGGCTTTTTTAAAAAAACCTTTCCCAATGAATTTTTTTCCAATGAAAATAAATGCAACAAGTGTGTGCACAATCACACACACACACACACACACACACACACAGAGTTACTATTTCTCCAATTGCTAATATGGCAAATAACAGCTTTTTTATTTAATAAAAAGTGCAAGGGGGAAATATTTTTTAAAGTCTTCCAGAATGGTCCTAACGCCCCTCAACCCGAGCTGCTATTCACAAAAACATTAAAGAGGTAGGAAAGCATTCCCATATCTCTGTTGGGATATATAACTTGGCCCTCAGTGTTTAATTGCTGCATTTCTGAGGCAAACAAGGCCCTGCAGGCTATGAGCAGAGCCCTGCTCACCTCACAAATGCATGCCAGCATTTGAACAGGAGCATACACATTATCAAGCACTTCTTTTCAAATGCCCACAGCATACCTAACAGTGCCACACAGATTGGGACAGAATGTGGTGAGAGAAGTGAAGCCCTGTTGGAATCTGTTTGGGGGCAGAGGACAGCATCTGGGGAATCAGGGGGAAGGGCCTGGTCATACGTAGTGGCTCAGGAGTGGTGTCTGGGGGACATGAAGAGCAAAGCTCTCCAGCCATGTGGAAAGCCTGCCCCCTTAACTCCATCCCCTCAGCCTGAGATTTTACTCCTTCCCTGGGGACCCTGAGAAGGAAATTATGAAAAGTCTGAAACTTCGGGTCCATTTCCCCTTAGCTTAGTGGCCTTCAGCTTGTCCAGCCCCACCTCAGACTCCCAACCTGCAACATGGGACCCATTTTTACAATTGCCCAACATGACAGCAATGTCTTTGCTGTGACCCATCTGGACTAATCTCATGATCCACTTTTGGGCCACGACCCACTGGTTGATAAAGACAGCTTAATAAAGCTTAATAAAGACAACCATGATGGAATAGTGACCATTCTAATTATCTTTCAATCTGTCATAGGAACATAGGAAGCCACCGTATACTGTGGGTCCCATCTAGTGGGTCCCATCTAGTCTGGCAATGTGACATGGACCGGCAGCAGCTCTCCAGGATTTCAGGCAGGAGTTCTCCTGCCCCACCTGGACTGCTGGGGATTGAACCTGGGACCTTCCACCTGCAAAGCAGGAGCTCCACCGCTGAGCCACAGCACTTCAGAATTGAAACACCCCAGAAACTCACCTTCTGAACCTGCTATTAGCTGCACAGTTCTCATCCCCATCATGAAGTCATTCAGGTTAACTTTGCCATTCTCTGGAAGCAAGATACAGAAAATGTTCCACTCAGCTGGACAGGGAAGCAGAACATCCACTACCATTATTTAAGCCACAGGGGACATACTAGGAAACTGTATGGAACATGCAGAAGTCACACGATCTACTTCAGACAAGCATGGTTGAAATGCAGAATATGGAGATGGAACCCAGAGAGAGATGGACAACTGAGGGCTTGTCTTGATGGAGGGTTTGCCTCGGGGTGGATTCGGAGTGGCAGCCATCTACATGACGCAGCTGCCATCGCGAAGCCATCCAAGGGCAAACCCCAGAAACGCCCCTTTAAAAAAGTTGGTCATTTACCCTGACCTTTTTGGTTACAGAGCTGATGGCACCCCCTGATTGGTCACCATCGGCTGGGCTGGACAGGGAACGGTGCTGACTGGGAGCTCCAACTCGGGCTCCGCACTGTAAATAAATAAATTAAAAAACCGGGGTGGGTGGGAGGAGAGGAACGGGGCAGCCAGTAGGCCACCACCACCACCAGGCCAAGCACCAGGGAGTGGGGAGGAACGGGGCAGCCGACTCTCCTCCCTCTGGCTGCCCTATTTCTCTCCCCCCTGTTTTTTTAAACCAGATTTTTTTAATCTGTAGATGCAAAGTTCGCATCTACAGATTAAAAAACAACAGCAACGGGGGGGAGGGGAAGAGGAACGGGGCAGCCAGAGGGAGGTCAGAGGGAGGAGAGCCGGCTGCCCTATTCCTCCCCCCTCCTTGGTGCTTGCTGTGCTGCCAGCAGCAGCGGCTATTCTGCATTTGTGCTTCTTCCCATGCAGATGCTGGGAAGGAGCACCAATTTGGGAGCCTGGGGCCTCGCAGCACAGACCCACCGCCATCAAGACGGGCTGAGTAGTGAGGAGTTGATTAGGGTTTCCAACTTTTCATCCAGCCACAGTGGTTGAGTCTTTAGCTGAACCTTGATTTGCAGGAATCCATGCAGGTAATCCATGTTGTATAAAACTTCACCTGCTAATCAAGCTGCTGTTAAAAGCACAAGAACAGGTCAGGAAAGTACACCTGGTCCAAGGTAGGTCACTACCTGAAGCGGGGACGCACCATGCCTTCTCCTCCTGCTTCTCCCCTTCTCCAATCTGCACACCTGCCCACTGCCAGGTAGATTACTTTTTCTGGTGCAGATGCACACACACCTCTCTGGCATGCTGTTTCTATCTTCAGGAGCCACATGGCATCAGCGTGTCTGGCAAAGTATTGCAAGAGATCCCAGAACTTCCAGGACTTTTCACAATTGCCTGACCTTGTACAGGCATCACATGGCTGCTGAAGGTGGAAAGACCTTACACGCAGCATGCTGGTGAGGTGGGCATGTGTGTCCATGCCAGGAAAAGTATGTTGTATGTTCCCTCTTCCCTCCCCATTCCCTTTTTGTTGTGTGTCATGTCTTTTTAGAATGTAAGCCTGAGGGTAGGGACTGTCTTCTTTATTGATAAATTGTAAGCCGCTCTGAGAGCCTTTTGGCTGAGGTGCAGGATAAAAATACTCTAAAATAAATAAATAAATAAATAAATGTAAGCCAGCTGGCTGGCAGCCAGGTGGGCAGGGCCAGCTGGGTGGAGAGATACATGAGTGGGCAGGCAGGCAGGAGGTGAGGCAAGGTGAGAGGTGCGTGGATGAGCGAGTCACTGCTTCTTTGTCCTGCTGGCTGCCTGCATGTCTGGCCATGCAAGCAGGTAGTAGGACCAAGAAGTAGCAGACTGTTTGGAGGGGGACAACTGTTCTTCCCATACTCTGCTTCCTGCTGCAGTCACTTCCTACCACTTCATATTAGGGCTGGCCCTGCAGGGAAGGAGTGGTTTTCTGAGCAGCCGGCAACCCTAGGTGAGTGTCAGGTGGCAGCGGATGCTCAGACAACTTAGGCTAGGAAAAGAGTTCAGGAAAGACTGGGGGCCTTCCTAGACAAGGCCTTAGCGCGCTTTGTGGGCCGGTTTCCCTGCTGTGCGTCCACATGACGCACAGGGGAATCTGGCGGCAGGCCGCGCTGAGGCCTGGTCTAACGTACCATAAGCGAATTCGCTTATGGCGCGCCTTTTCCCCAGCTCCGGCCTCAGGCCGGGGCTGGGGGAAGTCTAGTGACTTCCGCAGCTTTCTGCGGCTACTCGCTTACTCGCGAGTAGCTGCAAAAAGCCACAGACCTGGCACAGCCAGGCATTGCCCGGGCAAGCGCCACTCGTCTGCTTGCTCGGGCGGCGGCAGCGCGCGGCGCTCCCTCTGTCACCCGCCCTCCCCCCTTGCCACCCCCCTTGCCATCCTTCCCCCCCCTTAAAAAAAAAACCCACTTACCTTCTCCGGCTTCGGGGCGCACGTGGCCCCTTTAAAACAACAACAAAAAATGGCAGACGCTGCAGGGACCCGACGTCCCTGCACGTCCGACGTCTGGAAGCCTGGGCGAGGCGCGCTAACATTAGCGCACCTTGGCCCCGCCTCCCTGCCGGCATAAGCAAGGGCAAGGGCCTGGGCTAAAGAAACAGATCTTGAGGATGGGATTAAAGGAGGAGGAAAATTGATCAATAGAGAAGGGGACACTCCTCAAAGCATCCATGAAAGGAAATAAAGAGAAAGACTAAGGCAGAGAACAGACAGTATTGTTTATTTATTTATTTTATTACATTTATATACCGCCCAAACCCATCAAAAGCATAAAAGCAGTATCTATTTAAAAACAGTATTGATTTAAAACAACTATTCTGGGGTCAATTAAAAATTCAGCATATGTTGTTAACATATGTTGTCAGCATATGCCTGAGAGAAGAGAAATGTCTTAACCTGGCACCGAAAAGATAACAATGTTGGCGCCAGTGATAACTAATAGTGTAAGAGTCCATGTCAAAATACTTATGTCTTAAGATACAAAAGGTTTGACTATTTGGACATCTTACGAAAGTTTTGGCATCTCCAAAACTGCCACTACTGGAGCATTTAGGGGGTGCCTAACCTTTTTGTAGCCAACAATTATATTATAACCTACATGGATGAAATAAGCAGCATCTGCTTGGAGAATAGTGTAGATAATACCAGACCAATCTCATTGACTTTGCTGGGGTGTACCTCCTTTCTGACCCCTCCAAAAAGGGGACTGTTGATTTCATCATACAGTACATGGCTGAAACTGGTATCCTTCAGGAGAGATCAATACACACAGACATATTGCTATTGAGGGACAAAGAAAAGTGTCAATAGTTTCTTCTTCTCAGGGTTCTCATACAACATTCTGAACACAGATACTCTCTGTGGCATGGAGATGGTTTCTCCTTTCCATCAAGAGTGTTGACATATGCATCATATCCCAGGCAATGCCTGTAATTAACAGTGGCAGTAATGTCATTCCTTCTGTTCTGTTCTGTTACACTTCATTTCTATTCTGCCTTTTGGCCAAAAGGCCCCCAATGCAGCTCACAAAAAATATACAAATACAATATTCAAACAATATTCTAAATACAAGTTTAAAGCAGAAATATCCGAACAATTATTTAAAACTACAACAACAACTCTGAAGGACAAACGCACCTTCTTCCTGTCCAAGAGCAAACACCCATTAGCAAAAATGCCAAAGGAGACCCTTCTGGGGTGGCGCACTGCTCATCAAGTGATACAAACGTTAATTCAGTCCCTATTTTTTCAAAGCTGACACTGTGCTCAGGACATGCAAGACTATCGAGGACCTTCCTGTTGGCACAGTGATACTTTTCATTGCAACACCAATTGGATTTTTTAAAAAGTGCAGATTTGTTACAACATATACAATGTCTTGGTAAACCAATGTGTGTGTGTCTCTAATTTGAGCCTGTTAATGACGCCCCCCACCCCCAGTAACCTTGCTGCCAGGGTGTGCCATGGTCCCCTGTACAGTGGCTGCTGGTGATTATGCTGACTCCTTTACACATTAAGCCTAAAAAACAGAAGTACCAATATATTTCTGGAGCTGTGATATCAGTTCCTTACTTAATACAGTATAGTGGAAATTGTTACAACTCTGATCATATTAAATGATCTGATTTGGGGTTGGCCCTATCTAAACCAATCAGATTGAATATTTTAAGATACAGGAAGGTGATCTCTGCTGAATGATACCAGTTTCATCCATGTACCTTATGACATAATTAACAGTCCACTTTTGGGGGGGTTCAGCCCTACAAAGTCAATTAGATTAGACTGTCTGGAATGATGTGCACTATTCCCCAGCAGATCCTGCTTATTTCATCCACATACCATATGATACAATTATTGCCTCCAAATGGGAGGCAATATTGCCCCCTAAATGCCCCAGCTAGCAAGACTGGCACTTTTGGAGATGCCACAACATTTATCACATAAGTATTTTGAGATTGGCACTTGGACTATAAATGAAGCTTCCATGTTCAGAGGCAATGTACCTCTGAACACCAGCTGCAGTGGGCAAACAAGCTGCTGCTTTTATGTCTTGCTAGTGAGCTCTCCGGAGGACAGACCATGGTCTTTTCCCCTATTGGACAACGAGCAACTGGAGAGGAAGGGAATTTGAGTGGGGAAATGGTCAGAATTAAGTGGACCCTACACCCTGCCAATCCTCTACTGAAACTCAAAGCTTAACAAGACTTCCAAGAGTGCTTACATATTTTTTTTTATGGTGGAAATTATTTTATTTATTTATTTTACATAGACTGAGGGTATTTCTATGTCATGGTGCTACCAGTCAAAAGGCACTCTGTAGTTATTCCTCTTTACTTCTTACTGGACATTTTGTGGACAGAAACCCCCCGGAAAGAAGTGGCAGGAAACACAGGAGGCTTACAAGTAGAGACAGTGAGCATCTGAACACAAGGCTTTTATCATGTGCTCACGATTGGTCATTCATGGATGTTTGCGGGTCCTTTACCTGACATTATCAACCTCCACTCCCTCTCCTGTGTTTTGTGACCAATATTGTGGTGTGTGTTTTTTCCTAATAGGGAAAATCTGGCATTTTGTTTTATATCACCCTAGAGGTCAAGTGTATTTTTGCAGTTCCACAATACTACAGTGCCATCTAGTGGCTATATAATGAAACATATAGAATGACAGAGAATGGAAATCCCACTGAAAACGTAAGAGCATAAGAAGAGCCATGCTGGATCAGTCCAAGCGTCCATCTAGTCCAGCAGTCTGTTCAGACAGTGGTCAACCAGCTGTTGATCAGGAACCCACAAGCAGGACATGGGTGCAACAGCACCCTCCTACCCATATTCCCCAGCAACTGGTGTACACAGGCTTACTGCCTCTGCTACTGGATGTAGTGTATAGCTAGCCATTGACAGCCTTCGCCTCCAGAAATTTATCCATCCCCTTTTTAAAACCATCCAAATTGGTGGCCATCACTACAACCTGGGGTAGCAAATTAACCATGTGCTGTGTGAAGAAGTACTTCCTTTTATCTGTCCTGAATCTCCCACCAATCAGCTTCATGGGATGACCTCAGGTTCTAGTATTTTGAAAGAGGGAGAAAAATGTTTCCCTATCCACTTTTTCCAAACTGTGCATAATTCTGTACAACTCTGCCATGTCTCCCTGTAATCCTTTGGGCATTTTAGTTGCCCTTTTCTGCACTTTTTCCAGCTCTACAATATCTTTTTTTAAAAGTATACTCTACACCAGAGCTTTCCAAACTGTGTGTCGCGACGCATTAGTGTGTCAGCTGCAGTGTGTAGGCGTGTCACACAAACGTAACGAGAAACCTCTGAGTCTATGTGAAATAAGCAATACCAGCTTGCATGCATTTTTACTAGTGCACGGACCCCCCGCTCCGCTTCTCTTCCAGATCCACGATTTGCAGATCGAGCTGCTTCACTCTGCCCCCGCTCCACCCATGTCCGCTGCGCTTCGCTGCGGAGCTCCGGATCCGGATCGGAGCTCCGTTTCCCCCCCCCCCATAGGCTTGCATTAAGCTAAAAAAGTATACAACTTTTTTTCTGTGAAAGTTAGAAACCTCAAGTTTGGCACCATGACACCTCATGGAGGTATACACACGCACGCCAAGACTCAAGGCAATCCCATCATCCCCTGATTTTTGGGGAATTTATGAAAATCGGGCAACCCATTCACACCCCTTTCGATAGTTCCGTCAATGTGCACGTTAAAAACCTCAAACTCGCCACCATGATAGCTTATCCAGGGATACACATGCACGCCCAGACTCAAGGCAGTCCCATCATCCCCTGATTTTTGGGGAATTTATGAAAATCCAACACCCCATTCACACCCCTTTCGATAGCTCCATCAATGTGCACGTTAAAAACCTCAAACTCACCACCATGATAGCTTATCCAAGGATACACACGCACGCCCAGACTCAAGGCAGTCCCATCATCCCCTGATTTTTGGGGAATTTATGAAAATCCAACACTCCATTCACACCCCTTTCGATAGCTCCGTCAATGTGCATGTTAAAAACCTCAAACTCACCACTGTGATAGCTTATCCAGGGATACACATGCATGCCCAGACTCAAGGCAGTCCCATCATCCCCTGATTTTTGGGGAATTTATGAAAATCCAACACCCCATTCACACTCCTTTCGATAGCTCCGTCAATGTGCACGTTAAAAACCTCAAACTCGCCACCATGATAGCTTATCCAGGGATACACATGCACACCCAGACTCAAGGCAGTCCCATCATCCCCTGTTTTTTGGCGGGGCTTAAACCTGCAGACCTCTCAATGGGGCCATTTCAAAGGAAATCCCAACATGCCATGAATTGGGGAGTAGAGATAAACCTATGAATCTTCTTCCACACTTGAAAAATGGATTTGGAAAGTCTAATTGAGCGCAGGAAGGACTTCTCCCCTGAGTCAAAGCCAGACACACACAACCTCCCTGCGAGGCGGGCAGGGGAGGAGGGAGGGAAGGCAGGCAGGCAGCAGACATTTCTGGGGGCATAAGGAAGTGAGCCAAGGATAAGCCAGTAATGCATATAAAATGGAATAAATAAATAAATAAATAAACGAAGGAGGGGTGGAATTAAAAGCAGCAGTGTTGCTGAATAAACAACAAGAAGAACTTTTTAAAAAAGGCTATATCTGTCTTTTACCAGAAATAGGGGGATGTGCCCAGGGGAGGGGGAATCATCGGCCAATTTAACTGGTCCTGTCTAAGAACCAGTCTTTTAAGAAGCAACGCTGTCAGTTCAACTCATGAAAGCCATTGCTCCACCACGAGAGCTCTACTAAGGAGTAAAGCTCTCACTTCAACTCATGATAGGCATTGCTCCACCGGGTTACTCTCTTTGGAGGGCTCTGATGGCCCTCCAAGTACAGAAGAGAGTGAGGGCACGTCCACATGGCATGCCCTAGGGGAGCTCATCCCCTTGCACCACATCTTTTCAGTTGTTCCCCAAAGTTAGGGTGGGTAGCAGTGCTCTCTTATTCTTGGCTTAGTATATGATTTCAGGTTGTGTTTGTGCATTTGGTGGGGCTACTGTTTTAAAAAACACTGGGAAAAGTATGTTCAGACTAAGAAAGAGAAGTTCCCAGAATCCCAAGTTACCCGTTTTGCCTATCCCCTCCTCCAACTTTGGGATCATGTGATCATGACCGGGAGTTGACTCAGCAATCGAAACAGGTAACCTTTTTCCCGCCTTTACCCTACTTTTTAAAAAGTTCTAGCATGCGAACCGCACCATGCAGAGAGCTGAGAGTAGGCTCAAAATGACCCCCATCCACGACTCTCTAAGCACAAGAATTTTCAGAAAGATAGCTTCAAAAACAACACAGTTATCCCCCTTTCTTTTCCGCAATGCAATCCTATGGGCGAAATGTTTCAAAATGGCGATCGGATCGGTCCGCGAAAAGAGAAGCACTCCGTGTATGGCTGCTTCTCTTCACCGTGCTTCTACGGGTCCCCGGTCCGCTTCTACTTCACCTCTGGGCAAGACGGAGCAGGCCAATTCGCTCCTGCTTCTACACTTCTAATTGGAGCGGAGCACATGCCTAATTTTTACACAGCAAAGGTGCCTATTAGTATGGTGCACTAGTATATTCCCCATCCGTCATATCCATGTATGCACACCATAGTCGAGGGATCATACAGGTACTGTAATCAGGTCGAAACAGCTGCACCTGAAGTGACGCATTCGAGAAATTCCATGGGTCCAGTTTTTTGATAGAACACCGTCTCAACTGCTGCTCGATCAGAGCTCAACACAATTGGTTCAATGTGAAAAGTCTTGGAAATGTATGTTATTATCTTGCAAATCATATTTTTTAAAAATATAAATAAAAGGTTTTCATGAGATATGTTGTGTCCCCATACATTTCGTTATTACAATTTATGTATGTGTCTGTATCTATTATAAGGGGTTAGTTTAACCTCCGGTTTGCTAGTAAAACTGAATTACTGTGTCGCAAAATGATGCATGTCTAAAAAGTGTGTCACCAACATGAAAAGTTTGGAAAGCTCTGCTCTACACAGTATTCCAAGTGTGGTCACACCATAGATTTGTATAAAGGCAGTATGATATTGGCAGTTTTATTCTCAGTTCTTTTTCTAATAATGCCTAACATTATTAGAAAAAGAAGAATACAAGGATGAAACTTTTGAAAAGCAAATTGCCAGTGTTTCAAGGAAATCCAATGTAGTATTAATGGGGGACTTCAACTACCCCAATTATCTGTTGGGAGACAAATTCTGCCAAAAGTGGACCCTCCAAGACATTCATGATGTGTGTGGCTGATCCTATGGCGAAGGAGGATACAAACTCTGGACAGAAAGAAAATTTATTAAGCTCTACGCATTTCTAGCACTCGAAAAAAGAATGAAATACTATTGCTCTTGAAGATAAGGAAATTAAAAAAGAACATAAAACAGGCCAACCTATGCTTATGTTTGTGGAATCTTGGGTGGGGAATGGCTTAGATTTATATGTGTGGGTTGTGAGAGAATAATGATTTGTGCTGAAAGTAAAACAAAGGGGAATATTTTCACTACTGTTAAGAATTTGATAGGAGAAAAACATGGGAACAATATGTAAAAAAAGTGGGAATTATTATTATATTCTTTTTAAAGTTGTTTAAGAAAATGTAGTATTCTTATGTTGAAAAGCCCCATAAAACTTTGTAAAAAAGAATGGTGGTGTTGTCCACAAGATTAATTTGTTTGTTTTACAGCTCCTGAAGAAGGAGGTATTCCCTCCAAAACACATAGAGCTTAATAATAATAAAAAAATTCTGTCCTGAGTTTGTCTCCTCCTTCACCATTGGTTTATGGTGCCTTTCCCTCCACATTTCTGATAACTTCATCCTACAGAAAGTGGAGGAAGGAACTAGAGGATAAGCAATCTTTGACTTGATACTGACCAATAGGGATGACTTAGTGGATGAACTTGCAGTTATGGGAACTGTGGGGGGGGGGGAGTGATCACATCATACATGAGTTCATGATTTTAAAGGAGGCAAAAGCTGAGTGTAGCCATACCCTTACTCTAGATTTCAGGAAATCCAATTTTAATAAACTCAGAACTATGATAAGTAAGGTTCTATGGCAAGTTACCCTAAGCGTGTTCAGAGGAGGGCAACCAGGATGATCAGGGGTCTGGAAACAAAGCCCTATGAAGAGAGACTGAAAGAACTGGGTATGTTTAGCCTGGAGAAGAGAAGATGGAGGGGAGACATGATAGCACTCTTCAAATACTTAAAAGGTTGTCACACAGAGGAGGGCCAGGATCTCTTCTTGATCCTCCTGGAGTGCAGGACACAGAATAACGGGCTCAAGTTAAAGGAAGCCAGATTCCAGCTGGACATCAGGAAAAACTTCCTGACTGTTAGAGCAGTATGACAATGGAATCAGTTCCCTAGGGAGGTTGTGGGCTCTCCCACACTAGAGGCCTTCAAGAGGCAGCTGGACAACCCTCTGTCAGGGATGCTTTAGCGTGGATTCCTGCATTGAGCAGAGGGTTGGACTCGATGGCCTTGTAGGCCCCTTCCAACTCTGCTATTCTATGATTCTATGATTCTATGATTCTATGATAATGAGAAAAGGAGTCCAAGATGGGTGGGAGTTTTTTAAAAAGGAATTTTTAAAGGCACAATTACAAACAATTCCAACAAAGACAAAAGTTAGAAGACAACAGAAGAAATCAATTTGGCTCCACAAAAAGCTTAAAGATGGCCTGAAAACAAAAAAAAGGGACACGTATAGGAAGTAGAAGGAAGGCCAGGCTACAAGAAGAGTACAGGCAGGTAGCACAGAAGTGCCGGAATGGCATCAGGAAGGCTAAAGCTGAGAATGAGCTTAAACTAATGAGGGAAGCTAAAAGCAATAAAAAGGCTTCAGTCAGGTATGTGAATAGTAAAATACAGAGGAAAGAAATGGTGGTTCAACTACTTAATGAAGATGTCAAATTGACAACAGATGACAAATAAAAGGCCGAAGTGTTCAATTCCTACTTTGGCTTAGTCTTCTCCTAAGAGTGGGTCTATGAGCATGCTGGAAAAAGTGACGTACAAGCTGAAGGGGAAGGATTGCAGTTTGAGATTGATAAACAAATGGACAAGGAACACCTAAATTCTTTGAACGAGTTCAAATCTCTAGGGCCTGATGAACTGCATCCTAGAGTAATAAAGGAGCTGGCATAAGAACTCTCAGAACTGCTGTCTATTATCTTTGCAAAATCATGGAAGATGGATGAAGTGCTGGATGACTGGAGGAGGGCTAATGTCCCTATCTACAAAAAGGGCAAAAGGGACACCGCCCCCTGAGAAGATGTCTCTCTGACCGTGGTTAGCTTAGCTCTGACCATGGAGTTAATGAAGCAGCTTCAAAAACCACCATGAGGGAATTCTGGCTGGAAATCTCCCCAGATTAAAAAGGGGAGATCAAGAAGGGACTGCCATAATAAATTGAATACCTCGCAAGTGGCTGCCTTTGTCGGAAGACAGAGGAAGCCGGCAAGTGGGTAAGATTTAATGGCGAATACACCGTTTCGGGAGCTGCTGGGAACCATGAGGCAACAAGGAGCAGACAATTCTCTTGCTAATTAGGTTAGAAGCTAGCGATTTATTCCCTTTTTGTTCTCTTCCTGTCATAAATGTCAATTGGAGAACAATAAACAACAGAAGAAACAGAGTGCAGCGAAAGATTGCAGAAAGGAAAGTAATTTTTGCCAATGTGAAATGTGACTTAAGATTTATGTCAAAGAAACAAAGTCACGAGTAAGAGTTTTAAATTAAATATCATAGAAGAAATAAGTGATAAGACTTTGGACATACATTTAAGATTTCACTCTCGGCTTGTCTCTTCCTTGTACCACAAAAATATTCTGTAATGTCTCTAAAACTGTGTTTTGGAGACATCTGCTGGATAAAATAAGAAATGTCCTTAATGTTTATGAGTGACTGAATAAATGTGTTTAGTGACATCTACTGGACATATTGAGAAATGCTCATTGTTTAAAGAAAGAGTAAAGAAGTGTTTTTATTGAAACAGAAGCGAATCTGTTCAAGATAATAACCATTGATAACTACCATGGCGAACTACAACTTTATTTTATTTAACTTTTCCATAAAAAGGAGGAAAATTATTTAACAAAATTAAAGCAAGACATCATTTGTTTGCAAGACACTCATATGCAAAAAAAAAAAGATATTAAGCATATAATTAATAAAAAATTGGGTGAAGAATTTATTTCAGCGAATGAGAAAAATAAAAATTGAGTGGTATTATATATTAAATCACATTTAAGTCCTGAACTAGTACTGATGGATGATTTGGGGCGTTATTTATTTATTACATTTATATACCGCCCCACAGCCAAAGCTCTCTGGACAATTTACAACAGTTATGTCGCAGTGAAGGTCATGCTCAATGGAAGATCAACATTGGTTCTGGGAGTATATGCCCCCAACGATCATAAAGTGGAATTTTATGAGAAACTCTTGACTAAGTTAACAGACTTATCATATGAGAATTGGTTGGGAGACTGGAATGGAGACTGTTGGGAGACTGGAATGGAGTGATCTCACAGGACATCTGATAAGAAGATAAAAATTAACCAAGGCAAATTACCTAAAAGTTTTTTTGATTTGATGGACAATTTGGGGGTAGTGGACGTATGGAGATATAAAAATGGCAACTCAAAGGAATACACTTTCTTTTCAGAAAGACACAAATCTTTTTCAAGAATAGATATGATCCTGACAACCAAAGAACTACTTATAGAAGTAAAAAAAAAATAGAAATTCTGCCAAAATCTTTTTCAGATCATAACCCTATATTGATGGTATATATGAGAAGAGGCAATACATTCAGATGGAGATTAAATAAGACTTTATTGCAAGACAAAAAGATAGTAGAAAATGGGAAAAAGTAATTGAAAGATTATTTTGAATTGAATCTGAACAAGGGAACAGATCTGAGAATGGTTTGGGATACAAGCAAAGCAGATATTAGAGAATATTTCATTCAACAAAAAAAATGAGTGAAGAGGAAAAGAGAACAGGAAACACAAAACATTTTGAATGAGATCAGGAAAAAAGAGGAATATCTAAAGAAAACACCTGGAAAAGCAAGTATTATATGACAAATTAAAATGCTTCAACAACAATTATCAGTGTTAACAATCCAGGATATGGCCAAAAAAAAAATTGTGAAGCAAAGGAATTTTGAATTAGCAAATAAACCAGGAAAATGGTTGGCCTATAAACTAAGAAAAGAAAAAGAAAGGAGAATGATAGTCAAAATAAAAGAAAATGGAAAGGAATTAACCGAGAAATAAAGCTATACAAAGAGTTTTTCAACAGTATTACCTAAACTTGTACAAAAGGCAAGTTATTTCAGGGGATGTAATGGACAACTATATCAAAAAACAAAATTTACCAAGGATTTTGAAAGAGCAAAAACAAATGATGAATGGATCTATAACAACAAATGAAATAGTGAATGCTATAAGAAAAACTAAGTTGGGAAAATCACCAGGGCCAGATGGGCTGCCAGGATTATATTATAAGAAATTTGAAGAGGAACTTCTACAACCACTACAGAATACAATGAATGAGATTCTAAATGGTGGAGAGATTCCGGATATGTGGAAGACAGTGTATATAATGCTTATACCAAAAGAGGGACAGGACTTGACTTTGACAAAGAACTATAGACCAATATCACTCGTAAACAATGACTATAAACTGTTTACGACAATTTTGGTAGGAAGGCTTAAAAAAGTGTTACAAGATTGCTTACATGAGGATCAAAGCGGATTTCGACCTAAAAGGCAGATGAGAGATAATGTAAGAACAATCCTGAATGTGGTGGAATATTTGGATAAACATCCAGAAAAGAAAGGAGCTTTGATTTTTCTAGATGCAGACCCTTTGACAATCTTAACTGGAACTTTTTATTTAAAACCTTAGAAGGACTGGACTTTGGAGAATGTTTTTTAAAAGGGGTAAAATCTATACCTCTCAAAAAGCGCAAGTAATTATAAATGGAGATCTGTCCAAATCGTGTGAAATACAAAGAGGAACAAGACAGGGGTGTCCACTATCACCATTATTATTCATTTTAGTGTTGGAGTTGCTGAATCGAGATATAAGACAAGAAAAACGAATTGGAGGAATAAAGATAAAGAAAGAGACATACAAATTGAGGGCCTTTGCAGATGACTTGGTTTTTACATTGGAGGATCCCTTAAAGGGTATTGAAACTCTGATGAGTAAATTGAAAGAATTTGGGTCAGTGGCAAGTTTTAAAGTTAATAAGCAGAAAACTAAGATTTTAGCAAAAAATATGAATTTGCAAGAACAAGAAAAACTGAAAGGAAAGACAGGTTTCCAAATTGAAAAGAAAGTAAAATATTTGGGGATTGTACTGACAAATATGAATTGTATATTGTATGTTGAAGAGTGGAATGGGTTTAAAAAACATTTGGAATTTAAAAAAGAATTGTCACTTTTGGGCAGAATTGCAGTAATTAAAATGAATGTATTACTGAGAATGTTATTTTTGTTTCAAACTGTACCTATTGTAACATCGGAACTACCATTCAAGCAGTAGCAGAGAGAGACAACTAAATTTATTTGGCAAGGAAAAAAACCAAGAGTTAAAATTAAAATATTGCAGGATGCAAAAGAGAGGAGGACTAGTGTTGCAAAGGGTTTAAAATTTACGTTATGTGCAAAGCTTAAAGAGAATTTTTATAAGATGATGTATAGATGGTATATGTCGCCTGTAAAATTAGCAAAAATGTTTAAAGGAGTTTCAAGTAAGTATTGGAAATATAAAAAAGAAGAAGAAACCTTTTATCAAACCGGAAGCATTCTTAGTTGGACTAATGGACAAACAAACAAAAGAGAAGGGGGGAATTTTGTTTTGGTATATGGTGACGGCAGCAAGATTGCTTTTCTCACAGAACTGGAAAGACCCAGCAGTACCGACAATGGAGAAATGGATGTTGAAGATATTAGAACTGGCAGAGATGGCAAAACTTACAGCGATAATGATAGAAAGGTGAACAGACACGTTTAGGTTGGAATGGGAATCTTTAATAGAATATCTGAAAGAGACCGAGAAAATGATGTATTTGTCTGTGGATTTTAGATCAAGAGGGGGAAAGGGAAAAGAAGTATAATTCTGTCAATCTAATGTATGTAAATTAGCTAGAAGGGTAATTAAGAAATTAAGGGGCATTTCTGGCATGAAGAGGGCAAAAGAAAAATATATTCTAACCTCACCCTTAAATGTTTTTAGCGTAATTGTAGTTACTATATGTATTTTTGTTGGTATGTAGTATGTGTGTGTATGTATTATGTGTTATGTGTGATGTCCCTATCTTCAAAAAGGGCAAAAGGGAGGAACCTGGTAACTACAGACCAGTTAGTCTGACATCCATCCCTGGAAATTTTTTTGATCAAATTATAAAGAACTCAGTCTGTAAGCACCTTGAAAAAAATGCAGTGATTACTAGAAGCCAGTATGAATTTGTCAAGAACAAATCCTGCTAGACTAATCTGATCTCGTTTTTTGATTGGCTAACCTCCCTTTTGGACTGTGGAAATGCTGTGGACATAATATTTATTTATTTATTTATTTAGAATATTTATATACCGCTCCCCATTGAAAAATTTCAGAGCGGTGTACAAGATAAAATGAAAATAAAAACAGAATAAAACAGTTAAAACAAAATTTAAAAGAAGCAAAAACAGAAATCCAAGGCTGCATGTTAAAGAAAAGCTTCTTGGAATAAAGATGTTTTCAGGAGGCGCTGAAAGGAGTACAAGGTTGGTGCCTGCCCAACCTCCAGAGGCAGGGAATTCCACAGGAAGGGCGCCACCACGCTGAAGGCTCTTCCCCTGGTGGATTCCAATCAGAGGATGGATCTATATGGAACCACCAGGAGCAGGCCCTCAGACAACCTCAGTGACCGGGCAGGTTGGTAATGGAGAAGGTGCTCTCTCAGGTATCCTGGTCCCAAGTTTTTTAGGGCTTTGTACACAAGTACAAGAACCTTAAACCTGGCCCAGTAGCGAATAGGCAGCCAGTGCAGTTCCCTCAGCAGAGGAGTTACATGCTGGAAAGGGGCAGCTCCAGACAACAGCTGAGCTGCAGCATTCTGCACTAGTTCCAGCTTATGGAGCAGCTTCAAGGGCAGCCCCATATAGAGCTCATTGCAGTAATCCAATCTTGAGGTTACCAATGCCTATACCACCGTGGTCAAGCTCCAAACTATGGAAGAGGCCATAGTTGGTGAACCAACCAAAGATGGTAAAAGGCACTCCGAGCTGTGGTGGCTACTTGAGCCTCCAATGACAGAAATGAGCCTAAGAGTACCCCCCAACTACGAACCTGTTTTTTCAGAGGCAGTGCAACCCCATCCAGAACAGGCAATGAGCCTGTCTCCCGGACTCGGGAACCACTCACCCACAGGGCTTCCATCTTGCCAGGATTCAGTCTCAGTTTATTGGCCCTCATCGAGTCCATTACTGAGTCTAGGCACTGGTCTAGGACCTGCACAGCCTCACCTGATTCAGTTGTCACAGGGAGATAGAGCTGAGTGTCATCAGCGTATTGATGGCATTTAGCTCCAAATCCTCTAATGACCGCTCCCAACTGCTTCATATAGATGTTAAATAACATTGGGGACAAGATGGTGCCCTGTGGCACTCCATAGCTCAATTGCCAAGAGGTTGAGGACTGGTCACCCAATGCTACTATATATTGACCAGCAAAGCTTTTGACAAAGTGTCCCATGACATTCTGATTAACGAACTAGCTAAAAGTGGGCTAGTTAGAACAACTATTAGGCAGGTCACATGAAGGAACCTTAAGGGAAACACGTATCTTCTGCCTGAACTGGATATTCTGAATTCATGTTATCCTCAATAGCAGTACCAGTAAGTGTTCAAAAGACTCACCATCTATAGCTGCGTATTTCAGAGCTTCCTGTACTTCTTCATCTGTTAAGTAAACACCCATGTTGGCCAAAACAGCATCCAAGTTACAGACATGGACCTGATCATCTGAGAGAGAAATGATAAATCTGAAAATATTCAAAGGCCTTTGGGTTTCCCTGCTTTCTAAGGCAGCTCAGGACTGTGATACTCCTTCATAAAATATATTAAAAAATCAGACAATCAGCATTCTGTGCCAAGAAGACTGAAATACTTCATTTGTATAAATTGGACAAATTTACACAATTTTTCTTTTGCGTTGTTTTTGTTTTGCATATTTTTTTTCTGGTCTTGGTAAACTAGGAGCATGGAAGGAGCTATGCAGAACTTTGATGCCCTACTGCCTCTGAAACTACTGGTTTCTGAGATGTCAGTAAGCATTGGTCATTCAGTGTTAAATATATCATCTTAACTATAAGGGCTAGAAACCCTGTATAGTGATCCCTGCCTCTTTTACCACATTCTATGCTCTTGCAAAGTCATGACATGCACAGAATCCTAAGTATGCTGCCCTTTCTTTATCACAATTGTCATCTAAGTGTCCTTGTCATCTAATTTCGGCCACAGGTACTCTCTCCAAATGCTGTCAGCTTGTCTGAACAAATTTCTAACCCAACTCTAATGAAACCCACTTACTTTCAGCTTGGGATTGTCTCCGGGTTGCCACCACACTTTTTATCACTTCAGTCATGCTCACTTTCCCATTTTCTGCAAAGACAAAATACTGAGATATGAGAGTGAGTGAGAGAGAGGTTGCAATCTATAGTTCAGAAAGCAATTAGAGAAGGAGTGTGTGTATGTGTATGTGTGAAAATGAGAGAGAGAGAGAGAGAGAGAGAGAGAGAGAGAGAGAGAATTCTTAAACTTTGCAAGTATAAATGGCAGCCTTCAGTAACTGTCAGGACTGTGCTCCAAAGCAGAGACTCATAGGTCTGAAACCATTGATGCAAACCCAAAGAGCCTGATAATTTACATGAGAAGGGGATGGGGTCACAGTGACAGACCTAGATTTTGAAGACAGTGGCTATGATCAACGGGTGGGCTGCCTGAACCCAGAGCTTTCAATCCCTCTTTGAACTTTTACCTGTAGTGACGGAAGAGATGCTGGGAGACTAGCAAGTTGTGTCAGAGTGCCAGACTCCAACTAGAATACTGCAGTCTTCACCAAGAAGTATGATTAAGGTGGATACAAAGGTCTCTACACCAAGATATAAGTCCGCACTTCAGCTTAAGTACCTTGTTTAAGCAAGTCATCTCTGGTGCTGAAGTGGCTCTATAACGAAATGTATAGAATGGAGGAAATCCCCCCCAAAACATGTGTAAAGGAGCCAATCTGTGGGGTCCAAATTAGATGCGGTGGAAGAATCGTTGTTTATTCATTCAGTCGTTTCCGACTCTTCGTGACTTCATGGACCAGCCCACGCCAGAGCTTTCTGTCAGCTGTCGCCACCCCTAGCTCCCCCAAGGTCAAGTCTGTCACCTCCAGAATATCATCAATCCATCTTGCCCTTGGTCGACCCCTCTTCCTTTTGCCTTCCACTTTCCCTAGCATCAGCCTCTTCTCCAGGGTATCCTGTCTTCTCATTATGTGGCCAAAGTACTTCAGTTTTGCCTTTAATACCATTCCCTCAAGTGAGCAGTCTGGCTTTATTTCTTGGAGTATGGACTGGTTTGATCTTCTTGCAGTCCAAGGCACTCTCAGAATTTTCCTCCAACACCACAGTTCAAAAGCATCTATCTTCCTTCGCTCAACTTTCCTTATGGTCCAGCTCTCGCAGCCATAGGTTACTACAGGGAATACCATTGCTTTAACTATGCGGACCTTTGTTGTCACTGTGGTGTCTCTGCTCTTAACTATTTTATCAAGATTTGTCATTGCTCTCCTCCCAAGAAGTAAACATCTTCTGATTTCCTGGCTGCAGTCAGCGTCTGCAGTAATCTTTGCGCCCAGGAATACAAAGTCTGTCACTGCCTCCACGTTTTCTCCCTCTATTTGCCAGTTGTCAATCGAGCTGGTTGCCATAATCTTGGTTTTTTTGAGGTTTAACTGCAACCCAGCTTTTGCACTTTCTTCTTTCACCTTTGCCATAAGGCTCCTCAGCTCCTCCTCGCTTTCAGCCATCAAAGTGGTGTCATCTGCATATTTGGGATTGTTAATGTTTCTTCCTGCGATTTTAACTCCAGCCTTGGATTCATCAAAGTTTAGAACAATAAAAGATCATCTTAAAATAACAAACTAGCTCTTACTGATAAGCATGGAAAAACGCACTGACTCCCACTAAATGCCCCTTAATTGAGCTAGCTCTGTCATCTATTTGGAAAATTGGGTGAAGGAGCCTGGAAAAAAAATTCTGTCAAGGCTAAAATATTTTGTTGTTGAGTACCTCAGCTTGTTGTGGTCTTGTTGCTTTAACTCCCTGATATTCTCAGTATTTCCTGCTTATTCTACATTACCCTGAAAGCATGATGGTCCTTACAAGACATGGTTGCAAGAACCTTGGAATTTCCTCCCCCCAAGTGTTTGACCTGTCTCAGAGGAAGTGAAAACAAACTGAAATTCCAACCTTTTTCCCTCCTAAAGGAGAGATAAATACAGAATTTCCTCCTGTTGGTGCGGGCACCCTGGATTGGTCTGTAGATTAGTCCTGGAACAAACTCGAAATATTTACTAATGAAAGGGGTACCGAACCAGCAATTGATCTTGCAACTGAAATAAGTAGAAGCTCAAGTAATAGCAGAAGTCTTGGCAGGACCTTCCTCTGGTTCCAGGAGTGATGTGTCATTATCTATTAAAGAACCCTTGACCCATGAGATGAATAAGAGTAAGCAGATAAGCCCATTGGCCTTGGACTGAGATGAGTTTCCTGTGGATACCAATTCAATTTGTGCCACCAGTATGGATGGCCAAGCTAAGCCTCCTATTAAAGAACACCTGGATACAAAGGAGGCAATTGCTGAAAGGTATCTATCTTCAATAATTAAAGAACTCAATTCAATTAAGCAATTTTTATCAGAGTGCTATGGCTTACTTGTTACACTGGCTTATTATTATTATTATTATTATTATTATTATTATTATTATTATTATTATTATTATATTTATTTGTATCCCGCCTTTTGCCCAATGCTGGGCCTCAAGGCGGCCTTACAAAGTTTAAAATATACATGGGGAGGGGGGAGGGAAACAAAACCATAAACAATTAAAAAAATACACAACAAAATTATAAAACATTAACATAGATGGAGGGCTGGATTATTCTCCAAAGGCCTGCTTGAACAAAAAAGTTTTAGCCTGCTTCCGAAAGCCCATCAAGGAGGGAGCCAGCCTAGCTTCCCCGGGAAGAGAGTTCCAGAGCACCGGAGCAGCCAACGAGAAGGCCCTCTGCCATGTTCCCACCAAGCGTGCCTGTGAAGAAGGTGGGACTAAAAGAAGGGCCTCTCCAGAAGATCTCAAAGCACGGGCAGGCTCATAAGGGAGAATACGTTCTTTCAAATAACCTGGACCCGAACCATATAGAGCTTTATAGGTCATAACCAGCACTTTGAATTGTGCCCGGAAACAGACTGGAAGCCAGTGGAGCTGTTTTAACAGGGGAGTTGTCTGCTCCCTGTAACCAGCCCCGGTCAACAATCTGGCTGCAGCTCTTTGAACCAGCTGGAGTTTCCGAACACTCTTCAAAGGCAGCCCCACGTAGAGCGCGTTACAGTAATCCAATCAGGATGTAACTAAGGCATGTGTCACCGTGGCCAGGTCCGACATCTCTAGGAACGGGCGCAGCTGGCGCACTAGCTTTAACTGTGCAAATGAACTCCTGGCCACCGCCGAAACCTGGGTATCCAGGCTCAGGGCTGAATCCAGAAGCATACCCAAGCTGCGGACCTGCGTCTTCAGGGGGAGTGTAACCCCATCCAACACAAGCTGAATCCCTATTCCCTGATCTGCCTTTCGACTGACCAGGAGCACCTCTGTCTTATCTGGATTGAGCTTCAATTTGTTCCCCCTCATCCAATCCATTACTGCCAACAAACAGCGGTTTAGCACAGAAACTGCTTCCTTGGAATTGGGTGGAAAGGAGTAGTAGAGTTGGGTGTCATCAGCGTACTGGTGGCACCGCACCCCACAACTCCGGATAACCTCTCCCAACGGTTTCATGTATATGTTAAATAGCATGGGGTACAAAACAGAGCCCTGAGGGACTCCACAGGCCAATGTCCAAGGAGTCGAACAGGAGTCCCCCAGTACCACCTTCTGGGTCCGTCCATCCAGGAAGGAATGGAGCCACTGTAAAACAGTGCCTCCAAGACCCATCCCAGCAAGGCGGCCCAGAAGGATACCATGGTCGATGGTATCGAACGCCGCTGAGAGGTCCAGCAGAACCAGCAGGGACACACTCCCCCTGTCCAGTTCCCGGCGAAGATCATCCACCATGGTGACCAAAGCTGTTTCTGTCCCATAACCAGGCCTGAAGCCAGATTGAAATGGATCTAGATAATCCGTCTCATCCAGGAATCCCTGGAGTTGGGAGGCCACCACATGCTCCAATACCTTGCCCAAAAATGGGATGTTGGAGACTGGCCGGTAGTTATCCAATACAGTGGGGGCCAAGGAGGGCTTTTTCAGTGTGGGTCTTACCACTGCCTCCTTCAAACAGGCTGGGACCCTTCCTTGGCAAAGGGAGGCATTGACCACTCCACTTACCCACTCAGCCAGTCCCCCTCTGGCAGCTTTTATAAGCCAGGAAGGGCAAGGATCTAGTATACACGTGGTGGCTCTCACCAATCCAAGGACCCTGTCCACATCATCGGACTGTGCAAATTGAAAGGTATCCAATAATACTGGACAAGCAGGTGCCAAAGTTACATCCACTGGATCTGTATCAACAATAGCATCCAAGTCAGAGCGGATCCGAGCAATTTTGTCTGCAAAGTGCTGGGCAAATTGGTCACAACAGGCTGTTGAAAGGTCTGAAATCACTTTTGGGGGGCCAGAGTGTAGAAGGCCCCTGACCACCCGAAACAGCTCTGCTGGACGGCTCTTTGCAGACGCAATAGTGGCAGAGAAAAAAAGTTTTTTCGCTGCCCAAATTGCCACAGAGTAGGCCTTCAGATAGGCTCTAGCCTGTGTTCGATCCGATTCACTCCGAGTTTTCCGCCAACGTCGCTCTAGCCTCCGTCTCACTCGTTTCATTGCTGCCAGCTCACTGGAAAACCAGGGGGCTGGTGTGGCTCCACAACGTGAGAGAGGGCGCTCAGGAGCAATCGTGTCCACTGCCCTGGCCATCTCTGTATTCCATGCTTAAATCTGCAAAAGTGATGGGCAGTCAGCCTACTCAACTACAGAAGAAAATAGATATGAGAAAGTCTTAACCAGGAATCGCAAGAAGGAGAGGACCCATTTTTTTAAAAAAATTGTGAACTGCGCAGGGAGCTTTGGCTATTGGGCAGTATAGAAATGCGATAAATAAATAAATAAATAAATAAATAAATATGCAGTGAGACAAAGAAAAAAGATTGAAAGAACACCACACAAAAGAAAAGCAAAAATATTAAAACCTCTAAGAAAAGTATAAACACAACTAAATCTTATTTGAAAGCATAATTGCAATTATGCTTAGAGAGCGTAATTGCACTCTCCCTCCAAATGATACTATAACCTCTGTAGAATCGTTGCAAAGAAGATTTCTTAGTTTGGAAGAATTAGGCCACTCTGACCTGAAATCAACAAACCAAATTGAAATCTCTAAAAAGGAGCCCTTTAACCCTTTGGCAGGAGGTGTGTGTGTGTTAGTGAACAAAAGAGGGCAAATAAATCAAATCATAGAATTGGACTGACATAACGACCCTTGTAATGAACAGATCGGCAGAGAATTTAATATCCAATGTGATGCAAACTTCTGGGGAAGAGATGAAGTTCAAGTTCCATCTGATTATGAAGTTAAAACTTCCAGAAGAAACTCAGTAGGCCAGCCTTGCAATCAAGCCATTGCCAACAACACATTCAAGGTTGTGTCATGGAATTTGGGGAGATGGTCTTCCAAGTTAGTAGATGTTGATTTTAAAGAGTTTTGTAAAAACTTTGAAATTCTCTGTTCCAAGAAACATGGGTTGCCTCATCAGACTTTTCCTCTCTTCTGGGGTATGTTGTCCACTCACTTCCTGCAATTAAATCTGATGTTAAGGGCTGACTCCACGGTGGTTTGGCAACCATGGTTTCAGTTGATTCTAACCCAACTATCTCACAGTTAGAGGTTGGGTCCAGTAGTAATATCAACTCTCCAAATCGATTGGCCCAGCAGTGTGAAACTTATATTGATTAATGTACATTGTCCCCCTCGGAACTCTAAGTATGAGGCTGCTATGGTCTGATTTAGACCAAGTGCTTACATTCCTATTTGACTCATTCGCTGACTCATTAATTTTAATAGCTGGAGATATGAATGCTAGATTGGGCCCAAATAATTATAAAATGGATGAAAAATGGGTTTAGCTCCAGAGGATTTAATCCATTTCTCTATCAGGAACTCTAAGGACTTGGAGATCAATGAGGCTGGCCAATCTCTCTTTCCCCTCATTTTCAAATCCCATCTGTTCCTATGTAATGGGTCAGATAAAGGCCCTGAATCAGACCTATATACATACATAGGCCCCAAGCGGAAAAGTGTGATAGACTATCAGATCCTCTCACAGACAGCCATCCCTAACACCATCCTCAGAGAATTTGATGGCTTCACCTGAGAATCTATTATTCCAAGGAGATAAAAGGGTCCATTAGAATGGGAAGGTACAAGCCACTATAAATTCCTTCCTTATATCTCCTAAGACTCTTTTGCTAAGAGACCAACTTCTAACTCACTCAGACCCTTTGGAAATTTTTGACAAATGAGTCCAAGAAATTAGACCTTTTAGTTCCAAACCAAAGTATCCAGCTAAACAATCCACCTATGGCTGGTTTGATGTGCAATGTGCCACTCAGAAGCACATCTTAGCGAGAGCCATAAGAAAATTGAAATGGGAAGATTCACTAGGAAGTTATAGATGCTATATACAACTCCAAAGATAGAATAAAAAATTACTTATGGAAAAAAAGGCAGAATATATTCGCCTCACTTGGATGGAGTTAGGCCGGGCATTCAACTAGATTCTGGGCTCTGGTGGCAAAAGGGACTAGAAAGGCACATGGCTGTATTGATAATCAAATTACATCCACACAATGGTACGCCCACTTTTCTTCCCTTTTTGGCCACTCCAGCTCAGGAACCACCTTGACCTCCCATTATAGAGCATGGATATTTCTGTGCTTTCTTGTTGCCCTGAATGGGACCCAGTAACCGCTGATGAAATCAACACCTTGATTAATTCTCTATCTACCAAAAAAGCCCCTGGAGAAGATATGCTTCTGGGAGAATTGTTCATATCAAATCCTGGCTGGTGGTCCCCAGTCCTTGCTTCACTATTCACCCATATCAATCATCATGGGAAAATTCCACAAAGGTGGGGGGTAAGCATGAACCCTATTCATAAAAAAGGCTGCAAGAATGACCCAAAGAATTTTAGACCAATCAGCTTATTGAGTATTGTATACTCAGAGTACTTGTTGGGCAAGTTGGAGTCTTGGGCAACTGAAAATGCAGTAATTGCCAAAGAACTATCAGGGTTTATGAAGGGTAAGTCCACAATAGATCAATGTTTTGTCCTCCACCATGCGATCCAAAAATATTCACAAAATGGCAGAAAAGAGCTATACACGGTTCGTACACTCCACTCCTCAAAGTTGAAGGAAGGCGCACACAACCATCAAGCACTTCGTAAAAATTCTCAGAGCTGTTGCCAACCCAAAGAAAGGAACCTGGAATTAAAATATTTTGCTCCTGATGACAAAACAGAGGAAATGTTGATAAGAAGGATGAATTGCTATATGGAAATAAGTGCCTTTAGGTCCACAGCTGCGAACCATGTATTGCCTTGTAAGAGTGGAAGGATTGTAGCCAAATTTGTCATCTGAAACGTCCTGGTAAGTATGAAAGTGTTGAGGTCCCTGAGATCCAGAATAGGATGAAGTCATAGAATCATAGAATCATAGAACAGTAGAGTTGGAAGAGTCCAACCCCCTGCTCAATGCAGGAATCCACCTTAAAGCATCCCTGTCAGGTGATTGTCCAACCCTCCATCCCGCTTTGGTACTGTGAAGTACTGGGGGGGGGAGGTGCCCTCTCACTGGAGAGGAGTTATGCACTCAATGGTGCTTTCTTGGAGCGTCATCAGTTTTATCATACACTCACTATTATCCACTTATAGATGTTCTCATGTCCTTTAGACAACGTCCACCTCCCACATGCGTCTCACTCCTTCCGCTCGTTCTCCCATCACAAAATAGAGCCCTTTTAATCCAACTTTTTTTAAAAAAAAAAACACCAGAATGTGTCACCATTTCCTGCTGTGTGCAGGAAAAGCGGTGTGATATAAATGACCCCTGAAAGGGCCCTGTGGTAGTTGCTGCTTCCTCATAAAGAGACCGTTGATATTGTGGCACAGCAGCAGGAGGCCATAGCAACAGTAGGGAAATGCGAAAATCCACCCATCTGATGACACTTTTCATCTCTGCCCGTAAGATCTCTGAGGGGGCTGTAAACTTCATAGTACCAGTAGGAGGAAGGGCTTCAAATTCTATCCTGTATCCCTGGCTGATGATATCCAGAACCCGAGTCCATCGTCAGAAGAGACCAAATTGGGAGAAAATGGGATAAAAGGATTCTGAATGTCTCAGGAATCAGCAAAGGACATGATATTTGAATGAGGGAGTCAAAGCTGCTATTTGGAAGTCTGCTCAGATTTCCCACAGCCCTTGGAGGTTGGTACTGAGGCTGTTGTTCAACAGGCTATTGAGAGAATGGCTGTTGCTGCCTAAACCAGCAGTGTGGTTTGTAAGGCTGAGGTTGTTGATGTAATCCCAAACCCACTTTATGAGCTGTATTCTTTGCTTTCTGAATGGAGTCCATCTATACATCTATCTTTGCATTGAACAGCCCTTCGGCATCAAATGGCAAGTCTTTGATCTATGAATGTGACTCAGGATTCAGCCCGGTTGATCTGAGCCATGCACGGCGTCACAAAGTGATGGCCCCCACCATTGACTTAGCATCACAATTGGCCTGATGGTGCATCGTGTTCATTTGCTGGTGAGAAAATTTTACTACCTCCAATTGAAACATCCTGGCCAATTCCCTCTGGGAGATAGTCACATAGATAATTGATTTTCTCCCAGAGGAACAATTGATACCAGGACACCATGGCCTGGTAATTAGCATCCTTCAGTCCTAGTGCTGCAGAAGAAAACATCTGCCTACCTAGAAGATCAAGTCTCCTTCCCTACTTATCAACCAGGGAGGCATGCACTTTCTGGGAGTGTCCTTGTGCTGACTCTATAATGATGGAATTTTGTCTTGGATGTGTGACTAAAAAGACAGCATCCTTTTCTTTTACTCAGTACATAGTCAGTACATGGACCCCACTTTTAGAAGTGGGGTCCATAGAAGAAGGGGCCTTCCAGGATTGTTGGACTGTCTGGAGTAAAGAAGGAAGGGAATAGCAACTGGGGCAGCAGATTCCAAATAAACCACATTGAATACTGGACCATGGATATGTTCCATTAGCTGTTGCACCTCAATGACTGTGCCATCCTCCCTACTTAGTCAGTAAAAGTGCCGATGACCTCTGATGGAGAAGCCCTATCCTTCGAACTCACAGCTTCCTCAAGGGATGTGATCAAAGGTGGTATTGAAGAATATGAAGAAGAATCAGACTGAAACTCCTTGACAGAACATGGTGAGGAATCAGGGCACGCTTGACGCACCTCATCCATCTCTTGTAGCACAGGAGGAGGTGGAAGTGGACGCTCTGTCAGGATTGGGACAGCTGCCTTCAGTGGTCTATCTTTATGCCTCCATTGAGGTGGGAGCAAGGAGCTAGAACAAAATGGTACTGGCGGAGGTGGTATGAAGCCATAACCATCTGGAAGTCGAGACACAGTGGCTGATGGGCCGGGATGGTAAATGTGGAGAAGAAGCACCAAGATACCAAGTGCATTCATAATAGTGATCTCTGTCTCAGTGATATCGCCATTCATCCGAGGCATGTAGACCACTCTGAATGCGATTCCAATCCCTAACTGGTGATCTGGATCTGTCTCTATAATAAGGGCATCTATCATCGCAGTTATCTTCTGCTCCGTGCCAAGAATACTGAATCTGAAGATGCATCTCGACGCTCAGGGTTTTATTTTTTGGGATTTTTTTTTAAATTGCTTTATTTATTTTTCCAAATATACATTTAAACAAATATTCATAAATAGGTACATGTTCATTATACAGTAACCCTTTTCTCCTCCTAAATTTATTTTAGGAGTAATTTACATAATTACTTTTTGTTTTGAGTCTTAACTTTTAACCCTTTTTTACCACTTCCCTCCCTTTTTTCCTCCCCCCCCCCCCGGCCTGGAAGACTTTCTCACAGATTTTTCCATCTCTTCTTCTGGCATGTTATATTATTTTTATTTGTCTCTTTGTTTGTTATTTTCCTAAACTCTACTTGTTTTTTATGAGTCCCAGAGCATCCTATAAGCCTCTGCCATAATTGTTCTATTCATTTCTTCATATATTTGATATATTTTGCCAATCTCTCTTAAAGTTATATTTTTGTTTTACTCCTCTTTGTACTTGTAATTTCTGTGTCAATTTTTCACTAATTGTTATTTCCAAAATTTTCCTTTTCCAAATAGCTACTGTCAGCATCTTTGCAGTTTTCCAATTGCTTGCTATTAATTGTCTTGCAGCTGTCAGCAGAAAACACAGAAATGTCATGGATAGCATGGGCGCAAATTAGCAGTTTCATAAATAGGGGAAAGATAGTAAGACAAAGCACAAGGGGTTTAACAGAATGGGAAGAATTTTTAGAGAACCATAAGGTAGGAGACGAATGATAACTCAAATATACAAAATATTAATAAAGCAGGAGATCAGGGGGAGTAAGGCAATAAAACAGGTATGGGAAGGGGATATAGAAGAAGAGATTGAGGAAGACAATAAAACAGGTATGGGAAAGGGATATAGAAGAAGAGTGGGATAATTTTTTTGAAAGATTACCTTTCAAAACAACATCTACAAGAATAAAAGATGGTGCCCTAAAATTAATTAAAAAATGGTACTGAACACCAGTCAGACTGGCACAAATTAACAAGACTTTGACACCCTCATGCTGGAGAGGGTGTAAGGAAAATGGAACTCAGGTACATATGTGGTGGGATTGTGGGAAAGTGTTAGAAATAAGAAATATGTTACTTTTTCAATGTTATAAGGATATTGTAAAGAGATATAACCAATGGATTATATAGATGTTATAAGGAGAAATATAATAGCTAATGTATTATTAAAACATGTTTATAAGGAGTTTTTGGTACTGAAAGGGCTAACAGCTAACAGCAATGTCATTGAAAGACAAGGAAATACACCAAGTGAAAGGTCTTTTCAGCTGAAGAAAATGAAAACAATGAAAATAGCTGAGAGAAAAACAAGAGGACATGACCTAGCAGGAGGGTTGTTTTCTTATAGCAGAGATAACATGAGTAACGGAATTAGGTGTCAGACTTACTGGAGCTCCCTTTCTTAATTGTCATAATTTACGACTTTGGGGTTAAATACTAGGCATGTGCTCCGCTCCGATTAGGTGCGGAGAAGCAGTAGCGGATTGGCCTGCTCCGCCTTACCCAGAGGCGGAGTAGAAGCGGACCGCGGACCCCTAGAAGCAAGGCGAAGAGAAGCGGCCATTTTTCGGAGCTCCTAGTTCAGGCGGAGCGCTCCGGTCGCCATCTTGAAAACATTTCGCCATAGGATTGCATTGCGGGAAATAATTGCGGATAACTAGGTTGTTTTTTAAGCTATCGTTCTGGAAATTCTTGCGCACAGAGAGTCGTGGATGGGGGTCATTTTGAGACTACTCTCACCTTTCTGCGTCGTGCGGGTCGTGTGCTATATTTTTTTAAAACCGCTCAAACGGCGGTTTTCGGCTTTTCGCCCATAGGATTGCATTGCGGGAAATAATTGGGGATAACTGGGTTGTTTTTGAAGCTATCGTTCTGAAAATTCTTGTGCACAGAGAGTCGTGGATGGGGGTCATTTTGAGACTACTCTCACCTCTGTACGTCGTGCGGGTCGCGTGCTAGAATTTTTTAAAAATCGGGTCAACAAACGGTTTGGTTTTTTTTTATTTTTGAAGCGATGACAGGCACATTCAACTCCCAATCCTGATGAGAATTTATCTCCTCATGAAGCATCCTCCAATCCCAGCGTTCGAGGGGGGGACTAAGGCAGAGTCATCCTGAGATCTTTGAGCTCTCAGCGTCTTGTGGGTTTAGCGTTCGTTGGGAGAGGGTCTACTTAGCTAGCTGCTGCTGTGTACTTTGGAGATAGATTAGGATTTTAGCTTGGCGCGTGTGTTTGTTTGCTTCTTTCTGACTTTTTGCTTAGTTTGCTCTGTGTTTTTCCTTACTTAGATTTAATATAAACTTTATTTTTAAATTTTGGAGTGTGTGTTTGTTTGGTTTGTTCATTTCCCCCCTCCCCTCTCTTAAAGCCTGATTGCGTGCACTGCTTTTGTGAAGTTCAACAGCCACAGATTGAGCATTTTGGGGAAAGCATACACACACTTCTTGTCCAATTTCCCTACATTTAGTAATATTCTTAAACATATTATTATATTCTTATACATGGACACATGAATAAGCTGTCCTGGTGCCGAGTTTGAGGTTTCTAACGTGCAAATTGACGGAGCTATCCCAAGGGGTCTGAATGGGGTGCCCGATTTTCAAAAATTCCCCAAAAATCAGGGGATGATGGGGATTTGCTTGAAACTTGGCATGCTTGTGGACACGTGGATAAGCTTTCATGGTGCCAAGTTTGAGGTTTCTAACTTGAACAGAAAAAATGTTGTATAATTTTTTAGCTTTCAATGCAACCCTATGGGGGGGAAAAAACGGAGCTCCAATCCGGATCTGGAGCTCCGAGTGGAGCGGAGCGGAAGTGGGCGGAGCGGGGGAGGGGTGAAGTGCCCCGCTCCAAAAATGGCAGATCTGCAAGTGAAGCGGAGCGGGGGGTCCGTGCACACCCCTATTAAATACCTATGTGAACTGTCAGAATTTATGATTTTGAGGTGAAAAGCCTATGTGAACAGTCAGAATTTTTGATTTTGAGGTTAAATACCTATGTGAACTGTCAGAATTAATGGCCTTGTGGTTATGATAAGGGAAGAGAAAAACTTCTGTTGTTTGAACTCATGACCTTACGGGAGGCAGGGAGGTAAACAAGGGAGGAGTTACAAGGTGTACCGGGATAGGCTGTAACCCTTGGAATACCTGACCAATGGGTAACCAGGGGAGGGACCACTTCGGCCGGGTTAAGGGAATAAAACAGCTTCACATCAGCCTGTGGGTGTGCCTACCTGCCTAGACACCCAAACTTGCAAGTTTGCTCAATAGAACAGAGTGTTTTAAACTTTCACCATTTTTGTCCAAGCAATTTCATTTCAAATTGTGTTTCTAACAATTTGGGGGCTTGTCCGGGATCCTGGTCATCACAGCCGCTGCCAGCCGCTGCCAGACACGGGGAGGACGCATCCTGCCAACTTCTGGCAGTCCCCTTGGGGACACCGGGTGTCAGTAGGGTGACTGGCCAAATTCCTGGACCAATCTGGACTGGTGAAACCACTCAGGGATTCAAAAACGTAGGCACCGCGCAGCGACCAGGCAACTTCATGCACGAACCAAGGTAAGAAAATTGACTATTAAGTATTACCTTGGTGGTCGGGAGTGGGGTGTGGAGTGGGGTGTGGTGTGGAGTGGGGTGTGTTGACTGGTGTTTGAGACATGCCCAAGAGGTATGAAGCGAATGTGAAGTCTCGATCCGTGTTTCTGTTTCTCCGCGAGGAGGACAGCCGGAGACAGACGAAGTGATTGAGAAATTGACTGTTGTGTGACACATCCCTATCTTGGGTGGATGTTTGTGGTTCTCGCATAGCCCCAAATAGTTTTTGGGTAGACGTTTTGTGGTTCACACATAGCCCCAAGTAATATCCACAGCCTGGGTAGACGTTTGTGGTTTTTGCATACCCCAAATAGTTTTTTGGTAGATGTTTTGCGGTTCACACATAGCCCCAGAATCCACAATGGGAAATAAATTGGTCAAAGGACATGGTAATGTTGAGTCCTTCGATGATATACCTCCTGATAGTCCGTTGGGGAGGATGTTGAAATCCTGGAGATATTTATCTTGTACAAGGGGAAAGGATAAGAAGAAGATGATTAAGTATTGTTGTATTGAGTGGCCAAAGAAAAGTATTAAACCACCTACTGTTTTCTGGCCAAAATATGGGTCTGATGAAGCCTGGTTGTGTCAGACCTTGAACATATATGTTAACAATAAAACTCCAGAATCTCAGAAGGAATCTGAGTATGCCTCCTGTTGGATAGGCAGTGAAAATAAGTTATTGCCCCTAAAAATCCCCAGAAAAAGAAGGCAAGTCAAAACAACTAGGACGCCTGAAGTTAAATGGGAACCCTTAGATTGTCTGCCTCCTCGTTATGTACCCCAACATAATCAACCTGGTGGCATAGTGCCAAATGCACCACAAGTAGAGGGACTAGAGGAGGAGGAAGATAATGATGAAACAAGGAATAGAACTCCAGGAAATAATAAGAAAACCAAGGACCCAACCCAAAACTCTAAGTACACAAGAACATAAGTCTTTGAGCAAAGAATTAGAACAGTTGAAGACAGATGTACAGAATCTTCCCTTTCCAAATGGGTTTCAGAACTGTCAGAGTGTCAGATGTAAAGACACGGTTAAACAATTCCCTTTAAGAGAAGTCCCAATTGGAAATGGAGATATTGGGTATGTAAATAGTCCTCTTACAAGTACCGAAGTAAGAAATTTTAAAAGAGACATGAAATGTTTATTGAGTGACCCAGAGGGATTAGCAGAACAAGTGGACCAATTTCTGGGTCCTAACATTTACACTTGGACAGAACTAATGTCCACTTTAAGTATCCTGTTTACAGGAGAAGAAAGAGGAGTAATTCGAACTGCTGCTATGAGAATCTGGGAAACGGAACACCCCCCAGGGGTAGGCATCCCAAGAGCAGAGGATAAATTCCCTAATCTAGACCCGGCATGGAATAATAATAATGGAGCTGACAGAGGACATATGTTAGACTTAAGAAATCTGATAATAAAAGGGATAAAGAATGCCACACCTAAAAACCAAAATTTCTCCAAAGTATTCGAGATACAACAAGAGAAGGAGGAAACTCCCTCTGCTTTTCTCCAGCGTCTAAGAGAAAGAATGATACAATATTCTGGGATGTCTCCAGATGACCCGGTGGCACAGGGTCTTTTAAAAATTAATTTTGTCACTAAGAGTTGGCCAGACGTAGCTAAGAAATTACAGAAAATTGAAGGATGGAATGAGAAACCTCTTGAGGAATTATTAAGGGAAGCACAAAAAGTGTTTGTCAGGAGAGAAGAAAAACATAAACAAAAAGCCAAAATCATGATAAACACCTTAAATGAGATAGTTAAGAAACAATTAGATATAGAAAGAGCTAAACCTAAAGGGAATTGGACAAACAGGGGAAGAGAAAGATACCCAAAGGGATCAGGGATGAAGACGATCAGAGAAGAATAGGGAAGAAGAACCACCGAACAGGAGAATACACTCTCCTTCTAGGTGGAAAACGGAGAGGAAACCCAGAGCCAGGTGTTATGAGTGTGACCAAGAGGGACATTTTAAGCGAGAATGTCCCAAATTGAGAAGGGAGGAGCAAATCTTCTCTCTCATGGAAGAATCCCATGAAGAATAGGGAGGTCAGGGGCTATTCATTATGAAGTCCCACCAGGAGCTCCTGATAAATTTGTGGGTGGGACCAGAAAAAGAAGAATACATTTTTCTATTAGATACAGGAGCAGCGAGATCCTCAATTATTACAATTCCTAAGGGTGTAAAACCCTCAAGACGACAAATTTCAGTGGCAGGAGTAAGTGGGAAGGAGTTTTTGGTTCCAGTAATAAATGAAACAACAATCCAAACTAAAAATACCAAAACAAAAGGCACCCTCCTTTATATCCCTGAGGCAGGGTGTAATCTTTTAGGCAGGGATTTGATAATTCAACTCGACCTTGGGATTAAGGTAGAGAACGAACAATTGACTATAAGGATGGGAGTATTAACTGAGGAAAATGAACAAGATATCGATCCCATAGTCTGGGCAGGTGAAAGTAACAGAGGAGGACTACAAATTCAGCCAAAAAAAGTAAAACTTAAACATGAAGGAGAAGTAGTATGTAGAAGACAATATCCTATCTATTTAGAAGGTAGGAAAGGATTGCAACCTGTAATCAGGAGACTAATCCAGGATGGATTATTAGAACCCTGCATGTCACCCTACAATAATCCCATTCTCGCAATCCAGAAAGGAGATGATTCTTATAGGCTTGTAGAAGACTTACGAGACCTGAACTGGATTATTCAGGTTAGGCATCCAGAGGTACCAAATCCATACACAGTCCTGAATAAAATACCCCCGGAACACTCATGGTTCAGTGTGGTAGATTTAAAAGATGCCTTCTGGGCCTGTCCTCTAGCGGAGGAGAGTCAGGATCTGTTTGCCTTTGAGTGGGAGGACCCAGATACTGGAAGAAAACAACAGTTCCGTTGGCGGGTCCTCGTTCAAGGTTTCACAGAAGCTCCAAACTTGTTTGGACAAGCCTTGGAACAAGTCCTGGAGGAATTTGAAATTCCACTCTTCTTCAGTACGCAGATGACATTTTACTGACTGGGAAAGACAAAGAGAGGGTGACTCAAGCAACTAACCAGTTGTTAAACTTCTTTGGGAACAAGGGATTGAGAGTCTCAAAATCCAAATTACAGTATGTGGAAACAGAGGTCAAATACTAATTAGGGACACCTAATACAAATTAGGGACACCTAATAAGTAAAGAAAAGAGAAGAATTAATCCTGAAAGAATAAAAGGAATATTGGAAACCCCACTGCCCAAAACTAAAAATGAATTAAGACGTGTTTTGGGAATGGTTGGATATTGCAGATTATGGATAGATTCATATGCCCAGAAAACCAAACCACTATATGCCAAATTAATAGACGGACGAGATACTAAAATCAAGTTAAATGCAGAGGAACAGGACTTAATAATAAGATTAAAAACAGATCTAGTCAAGGCTCCAGCCTTAAATTTGCCATCTCTGGACAAACCTTTTCACTTATTTGTCACTGTAGATGAGGGAGTAGCTCTCGGGTCTTGACACAGAAATGGGCAGGAAAACGACAACCTGTGGCTTACCTATCTAAGATGTTGGACCCAGTTTGTCGGGGTTGGCCAAATTGCGTCCAAGCAGTAGCTGCAACAGCTAATTTAGTAGAAGAAAGTAGAAAACTCACTTTTGGGGGAGCCTTAATAGTGACCACTCCCCACTCAGTGAGATCAATACTCACACAGAAAGCTAATAGATGGCTTACAGATTCTAGAATCCTCAAATACAAAGCTATTCTGATGGAGAGAGATGATTTAGTCTTGACTACTGAGCCTTGTGTAAATCCAGCAACTTTCCTCCAAAAAGGAGAAAGTGAAGAAGATCTAGAACATAACTGTTTAGATATTATTGAATATCAAACCAAAGTAAGGGTAGATTTAAAGGACCTACCCTTACACAGTGGAAGGAAGATTTTTATAGATGGATACAAGGAAAAAGGAATACAAGGAAAAAGATACAGTGGTTATGCAGTAATAGATGGAGAAACCACTGAGGTGTTGGAAGCAGGCAGACTTCCTAACACTTGGTCAGCACAAATTTGTGAACTGTATGCCTTGGACAGGGCTTTACAGATACTCCAACACGAAGATGGAACAATCTACACAGATTCTAGATACTGTTTTGGGGTAGTGCATACTAGGCATGTACTCCACTCTGATTAGGAGCGGAGAAGCAGTAGCGGATTGGCCTGCTCCGCCTTACCCAGAGGCGGAGTAGAAGCGGACCGCAGACCCCTAGAAGCAAGGCGAAGAGAAGCGACCATTTTTCGGAGCTCCTAGTTCAGGCGGAGCGCTCCGGTCGCCATCTTGAAAACATTTCGCCATAGGATTGCATTGCGGGAAATAATCGTGGATAACTAGGTTGTTTTTGAAGCTATCGTTCTGGAAATTCTTGCGCACAGAGAGTTGTGGATGGGGGTCATTTTGAGACTACTCTAACCTTTCTGCGTCGTGCGGGTCGTGTGCTATATTTTTTTAAAAATCGGGTCAACAAACAGGGACAGCGCGGCTCAAATGGCGGTTTTCGGCTTTTCGCCCATAGGATTGCATTGCGGGAAAGAATCGGGGATAACTGGGTTGATTTTTAAGCTATCATTCTGAAAATTCTTGTGCTTAGACAGTCGTGGATGGGGGTCATTTTGAGACTACTTTCAGCTCTCTGCGTCCTGTGGTTCACGTACTAGAATTTTTTAAAAATCGGGTCAACAAACGTTTTGGGGTTGTTGTTTTTTTGAAGCGATGACAGGCACATTCAACTCCCAATCCTGATGAGAATTGATCACCTCATGAAGCATCATCCTCCAATCCCAGCGTTTGAGGCGGGACTAAGCCAGAGTCACCCTGAGAGCTTTCTGCTTTGTGCCTCTTTGTGGGTTGGCGTTCACGGAGAGAGGACTTAGTTAGTTAGTGCTGCTGCTGTGTTTGGACTTTGGAGATAGATTAGGATAGATTTAGCTTGGCGCGTGTGTGTTTGTTTGCTTCTTTCTGACTTTTAGCTTAGTTTGCCCTGTGTTTTTCCCTTACTTTGATTTAATATAAACTTTACTTTTAAATTTTGGAGTGTGTGTTTGTTTGGTTGGTTGGTTGTCCCCCCCCCTTCCCTTTCTTAAAGCCTGACTGTGTTCCTTCTGCTTTTGTGAAAGCTTTCTTTTGAAAGCATACACACACTTCTTGTCCCATTTCCCTACATTTATTAGTAATATTCTTAAACATATTATTATATTCTTTTACATATTCTTAGTAGTATATTAGTATATTCTCATACATATTATTAGTAGTATTAATATTTTATTCTTCTTATACATATTATTAGTAGTGTTTGGTTGGTTCTTTCCCCCCCTCCCCTCTCTTAAATCCTGATTGTGTTTCCTTCTATCTATATACAAAAAAATACCAAAAAATTCCCCAAAAATCAGGGGATGATGGGATTGCCTTGAAACTTGGCGTCCATGTGGACACGTGGATAAGCTATCATGGTGCCGAGTTTGAGGTTTCTAACATGCAAATTGACAGAGCTATCAAAAGGGGTGTGAATTAGGGTTATGGGTGGTGCGTTAGAGGTTAGAGCTGTGCCAAAAATCAGGGGATGATGGGATTTGCTTGAAACTTGGTGTGCGTGTGGTCACATGGATAAGCTGTCCTGGTGCCGAGTTTCAGGTTTCTAACGTGCAAATTGACGGAGCTATCCCAAGGGGTCTGAATGGGGTGCCCGATTTTCAAAAATTCCCCAAAAATCAGGGGATGATGGGATTGCCTTGAAACTTGGCATCCATGTGGACACATGGATAAGCTATCATGGTGCTGAGTTTGAGGTTTCTAACATGCAAATTGACAGAGCTATCGAAAGGGGTGTGATGGGTGGTGCATTAGAGGTTAGAGCCGCGCCAAAAATCAGGGGATGATGGGATTGCCTTAAGTCTGGGCGTCCATGTGGACACATGGATAAGCTGTCCTGGTGCTGAGTTTGAGGTTTCTAACATGCAAATTGACAGAGCTATCCCAAGGGGTGTGAATGGGGTGCCCGATTTTCAAAAATTCCCCAAAAATCAGGGGATGATGGGATTGCCTTGAAACTTGGCGTGCATGTGTATACCCCCATGAGGAGTCATGGTGCCAAACATGAGGTTTCTAACTTTAACAGAAAAAAAGTTGTATACTTTTTAGCTTTCAATGCAACCCTATGGGGGGGAAACGGAGCTCCGATCTGGATCCGGAGCTCCGAGCGGAGCGGAGTGGAAGTGGGTGGAGCGGGGGTGGGGCAAAGCGGGCCGCTCCAAAAATGGCGGATCTGGAAATGAAGCGGAGAGGGGGATCCGTGCACACCCCTAGTGCATACTTTTAGAAAAATTTGGAAAGAAAGGGGAATGATTAATAGTAGGGGCAAAGAATTAATACATGAGAACCTGATTACTGAAGTCCTGGAGCATCTGATGGGGCCTCGAGAAATAGCCATAGTCCACGTACCAGGGCACCAAAGGACTAATTCTCCTGAGGCTTGAGGCAATAACCTAGCAGATGAAGCGGCTAAAGCAGCTGCCTTAGGTGAAGAAGTAATCCAGATGCAAACTCTCATTCCTTCTTTGCCCTCAGTTGAATCTGTTCCATATTTTACGGACACTGAAAAAGAACAATTAACAAAAATTGGAGCAATACAGAATGAACAAGGGAAGTGGATCTTACCTGATGGAAGGCAGATGTTGAATAAGTCATTAATGCGAGAAATCTTGACTGCCTTGCATCAGAGTAGTCATTGGGGTACTCAAGCATTATGTACAACTGTACTCCGAGTATACGGATGTATAGGAATTTACACAATTGCTAAACAAATGTGTGAAAGATGCATGATTTGTCAAAGAATTAACAAAAAGGTAATAAAGAAAACAATGCCAGGGGGAGGGAACTTAGTCTCCGGCCCTTTCAGAGTATACAAGTAGATTATACTGAATTACCACCAGTTCAAAGATGGAAATATCTGTTAGTTATCATTGACCATCTGACTGGATGGGTGGAGGCAATACCCGTGGGATCTTGCACAGCACAATCAGTAATAAAAGTTATCTTAGAACAGATTGTGCCCAGGTTTGGCTTAATGGAAAACATTGACGCGAACAAAGGCAGTCATTTTACTGCCAAAGTTCTACAAGGCGTGATGGAGGGAGTGGGAATTAATTGGAAATTCCATACCCCGTGGCACCCATCCTCCTCTGGAAAAGTAGAACGGATGAATCAGACTCTAAAAAGACACATAGCTAAACTCGTAATAGAGACTAAATTACCATGGACCAAATGCCTCCCTTTAGCATTACTCAGGGTCTGGACGGCTCCTAGAAAGGATATTGGGGTTTCACCTTATGAAATGTTATATGGTCTCCCCTTCATGGGAGGATCTGGGGAAATACCTACTTTTGAAACAAAAGATGTGTATATTAAGAAATATATACTGGCACTGTCGTCTTCTTTGCCTCAATTAAAGGAAAAAGGACTGTTGGCTCAGACTCTACCACTGGAATTCACGGTGCACAAATTCAAACCTGGTGATGGGGTCCTGATCAAGACCTGGACCAAACCCTCAAAGGAAGCCAAACTTCAACCAGTCCGTGACGGGCCGTATCAAGTCTTATTAACCACTGAAACTGCAGTAAGGACAGCCGAAAAGAACTGGACTCACCACACCTGAGTTAAAGGTCCTGTGGATTCCCCAAATTTTGGACAGTGGGCTGTTTCTTCCCCCACAGGTGACCCCACCAAGGTGGTATTTAAGAGTGTCTAGTGTTGCACATAAATGTACTTCTAATAGCCTCTTCAGTTCCTGGATGGGATCCAGGCCCTGAAGACGATCTAACGTGGACACCAGAAGAAAGATTTAATTGGTTGTGTTATCCTTTGTTGGACACTTGGACCACTGGGCCAGGAACTTCCACAGTCTGGGAGAGGCCTCTTTGCTTGGTCTGGAATGTAAAATTAGAAAGAGGAGATATTCCTCTTGAAAGACCTAGACCCCAGCCTGTCGAAGTCGTGCGTTTTTGGGTTTTGTTTGGTAATAAGAGAGGAAAAGGTGGGGACTGGAATCTATGGTATTTCTTTAGAGTAAGAGGAAACCGACCGATAGAGGTGTTTGAAATACAAGAGGAACAAGCAAAACCAGACCTGAGACAACAGTGGACAAATCAAGTAATCTCTCAATACCCTCCTGAGTTGAATAATTTCCATGAACAGGTGTGCAAGAGGTGTGAAAGGCAGAGAGTGCTAGCAAAGTTCTATTTCCCTGATACTAGTGATTCAGAAGACTCAGATGAATACACACACACAACCACAGACAATTTTTTGGAGAAACTAAAAGAGGATACATCTACTGTGGGAAAGGATTGTGGGCAGACCTCTGAATTATATGGGAGGCCATGTTCCTATCACAGTAGAAGTACAACCACTTCAAATTAGGAACCCTAGAGTACAAGAGGTCATCCTCGTGCAACGAAAACAGGAAGGGAGACCCTCAGAATTAGCTAAAATCACATGTACCTGTGTCTGGCCCTATCCCTACTCACCTGCTATATTTCCTGGATGGAGAATACCACCTTACCAATAGCAGACAACGCGGAATTAATAGAAAGTCTGTTGTCTGGATATTGGTGGTAAATTTGAGTAAAACAATCATTGTTTGCTGTATGTTTAAAAATACCTTCTTTCCAGGCACTGAACATACAGAGTAATATGAAATCATACTGCTCAATGTTCTTCCAGCTCCTCCTTCTTCCCCTAAATTGGGAGGTGATGGCTACCATAGGGCAGTCAGGAATTACACCAGTCCACCACCCTGCAAAGTTCACTATCAAACTTCCAGAGAATAACAAATCCTATACTCTGGGGTTTGATATGTGCAATCTAATGGACTGTGGAGATTTAGAAGCTCAACGAAAACTGGGGTCTTCTCACAAATACATGTGTCTTGGGCCATGTGATTACGAGAAAAACCATGCCTGGAACACAGAAGGAAAAAAAGGGTGGACCAGTAATATCAAATTAGGACCACCCAAAGGAATGATCACAATAATGAAAAGAAAATACATTAAAAATTGTGCTAACAAACAATGTAACCCAATCTTACTAATTATAAAGAACCAAGTAGGGGTGACCAATAGTAGTTGGACTTTTGGAATGGGAATCAATGGGGGTCCCAAAGGCTGTTGTTTTAATATACAAATTGGAGGTCTAAAACAGCTAGCTGGAATTAATATGTCAGTTATACAACCATTCAAACCTCCAACCTATAAACCCAAGGAAATAAAGTTGGTAGAAATTAATAACTTACGTCAAACTTTTGAAGTAGAAACAGGATATGGAGACATCAATGCCTGGTTGGAATGGTTAAGTACACAGCACAAAGTTTAAACAAAAGTAACTGTTATGCTTGTGCATCTGGGAGACCAATAGCTCAGATAACCCCTTTCCCTTTTGGATGGAGTAATAATCGACGAGGCATGGAATGCCTAATGGCTCTTTTTCAGGAGAAAGAGGCTTGGGGAAACGAATCCTGCAAAAATCTCAGCCTCCTCTTTCCAGTGGTCAGGCCAAAGGATTATAAAAATCCACCAGTATTCTCCGCCACATCCAGCAATCACTCTGCCTGTCTCTCTAGATGGGTGGGAGAGAATGCCAAGAGTGTGGGGAAATTTAAGGCCTGCACTGACACTCTTAATGTAACAAATCATGCCAATAGCCAAAATTACTCCAGTTTAAAATTAATCAGAGCGGTTGTTTGGTGGTTCTGTGGAGGGAAAACCCTGAGACCTAATCTGCCTCCCAATTGGTCTGGAATTTGTGCTGTAGTACAATTAGTAATCCCTTTCACCCTGGCATTTGAGAAGCCACCCAAAGCAATCAACAAAAACAGGAGAGACACAATAGCAACATCATTTGATCAAGGGATATACATAGATGCTATTGGAGTACCCCGAGGAGTACCAGATGAATACAAAGCTCGAAACCAAATAGCAGCTGGTTGGGAATCTCTTCTTTTGTTCATCACGGTTAATAAAAATGTAGATTGGATAAATTACATTTTTTATAACCAACAGAGATTTATAAACTATACGAGGGATGCTGTCAAAGGAATAGCTGAACAATTAGATACTACCAGTCAAATGGCGTGAGAAAACAGGATGGTTTTGGACATGATCCTAGCAGAACGGGGCGGAGTCTGTGTAATGATCGGAAATGGGAATTGTTGTACATTCATCCCTAACAACACAGCACCAGATGGAACCATTACCCGAGCATTAGAAGGGCTCAGTACTCTGGCCCATGAATTGGCCGAGAATTCTGGTGTAGATACATCCCTCACTGGATGGGTTGAATCTTGGTTTGGGAAGTGGAAACACCTATTTGCCTCTCTAGCTACTTCTCTAATAATAGTAGCTGGAGTTTTGATCAGTTTAGGTTGTTGTATAATCCCCTGTGTGCGAGGACTAACTCAGAAGTTGATAGAAACAGCAATAACTAAAAAAATGTCCCTACCCCCACACTTTTACAAATATCTGAATAGAAAAGGGAGTGAGTGTGGGGACCCGATGATGTTTGTGGATATGGAAAACTTAAGAGAAAGAACCAGAGTATACGATGAAGTAGAAGGCGAGAGATCGAGTGTTGACAGTATGTCAGTGGAGAATGAACCCGAGAAGGACAGTGAAAGTGAATACACAGAATGAGAAATGGTCTAATAGCATGAAAAACACCTTTATACACTAATGTGAAAAAGACAACACAGAATAAATAAAGAGGAGGGATTGTTAGAAATAAGAAATATGTTACTTTTTCAATGTTATAAGGATATTGTAACCAATGGATTATATAGATGTTATAAGGAGAAATATAATAGCTAATGTATTATTAAAACATGTTTATAAGGAGTTTTTGGTTCTGAAAGGGCTAACAGCTAACAGCAATGTCATTGGAAGATAAGGAAATACACCAGGTGAAAGGTCTTTTCAGCTGAAGAAAATGAAAACAATGAAAATAGCTGAGAGAAAAACAAGAGGACATGACCTAGCAGGAGGGTTGTTTTCCTAGCAGGGGAATCCGGGGTCAAGGCGCACTGAAGCCTCCCTTATTGCGCCATAAGCGAAGTCACTTATGGCACGCCTTTTCTGCAGCACCGGCCTGAGGCCGGGGCTGTGGAACATCTAGGAAGGTCCGTGGCTTTTTGCGGCTACTCGCTATGGGGGGGAAGGCCGGACCGGCAGGAGAGGGGGATGGCGGAGGGCGACACACTGGAGGGCAAGGCGGGCCGGAGGGTGACACACGGGACGGCGAGGGGGGTGGAGGGCGACACACGCGACACACGGGAGGGCGAGGGGGCGGAGGGCAACACACACAACACACAGGAGGGCGAGGGGGCGGAGGGCGACACACGCGACAGCGAGGGGGGGCGGAAGGTGACACACGTGACACACGGGAGGGTGGAGGGCGACACATGAGTCAGGGACAGGGAGGGAGGGCAGATGGGAGGACTTAAGTAAATAAAAACCCCTTACCTTGTCCGGAGTCTTCGGGGTGCATGTGGCCCATTTAACAAAAAAAAAAAAAACATGGCTGACGCTGCAGGGCTTACATAGTCCCTGCGTGTCGGCCGTCTAGGAGGCGGGGCGGCGCGCGCTAAAGTTAGTGCGCCGTCGCCCCGCCTCCATGCCAGCTTATCCAGCATGGTCTAGCAAGGCCCTAAGACAGATTAGTTATAGGCCAGTTTCAAATGCACCATTCTTGGCTAAGATGATTGACAAGGTGGTGATGTTGCAACTCCAGATGCAGCTGGATGAAATTGATTATCAAACTGGAGCATTTCAATTGGGTTTTCAGCTGGGATATGGAACTGAAACTTGCTTTGGTAATCTTGGTAGATGACATTCGCTGGGATGGGGAGCATGACCATATTAGTTCTTTTGGACCTCTTGACAGCTTTTGATATTATCTCTGGTATCATTGTGGACTGCTTGACTGTGCCTTGGGGGTGCTGCTTTGCAGTTGTTCCAGACCTTTCCTTTGTCCAGAAGGTAGTGCTGGGGGATTCCTGTTTGGCTCCACAGGCATTGACGTGTAAGGTGCCACAAAGTTCTATCTGGTTCTCCCATTTTGTTTAATATTTACCTGAAATGGGTGGAAAAGATCATTCAAAGCTTTGGAGATAGGTGCCACCAATATTCTGATGACCAGCTTTTATTTGTGCCTTTTACCACTCCTAAGTAACTTAACTTCACTCCACAGCTCTATTGCTCTTTGTTACACAAGACCAAGGAAGCAGTCAAAACCTTTGAACGTTGCTTGGGTTTGAGAGTGGGCTGGATAAGGGTGAACAAGCTGAGGTGAAATGCAGGCAAGTTGGAGGTGTTGTGGGTCAGTAGAAAGCCTGACATGGGGACTGGGATTCAATCTGTTCTGGAAGGGGTTGTTGTTGTTGTTGTAAATCATGGGAGTTGAGAGATAAGCAGCAACTAGAGGGGGTCATTAAACAGTACAAGGTCAATAAGCAAACCGGGCCAGGTTTAAGGTTCTTGTACTTGTGTACAACACCCTAAACAACTTGGAACCAGGATACCTGAGAGAGCGCCTTCTCCCTTACCAACCTGCCCGGTCACTGAGGTCATCCGAGGGCCTGCTCCTGGTGGTTCCACATAGATCCATCCTCCGATTGGAGTCCACCAGGGGAAGAGCCTTCAGTGTGGTGGCTCCCCTCCTGTGGGGAGGTCAGGCAGGCGCCAACCTTGTACTCCTTTCGGCACCTCCTGAAAATATATTTATTCCAAGAAGCCTTTCCTTAATATGCAGCCTTAAATCTCTGTTTTTGCTTCTTTTAAATTTTGTTTTAACTGTTTTATTGTTTTTATTTTCATTTTATCTTGTACACCACTCCAAAATTTTTCAATTTTGGAAGCAGTATATAAATATTCTAAATAAATAAATAAGCCAAAGATATCCATCTGAAGTCAAAGAAAACAAAACCAGATCTAGGGATGCACTGAAAAATAGTCAAAGCCATTCCAGGTTTAAAAATAGTCCAAACTGGGTCCAGGAGCTGGCAGGAATGCTACTGCTATGGATATATAGGCATGTGCTCCGCTCTGATTAGAAGCGCAGAAGCAGGAGTGAATTGGCCTGCTCCGCCTTGCCCAGAGGTACTGGTTCCTCTCTATTCGGTCCTGGTTAGGTCTCATCTAGAGTATTGCATCCAGTTCTGGGCTCCACAATTCTAGAAGGATGCAGACAAGCTGGAGTGTGTTCAGAGGAGGGCAACCAGGATGATCAGGGGTCTGGAAACAAAGCCCTATGAAGAGAGACTGAAAGAACTGGGCATGTTTAGCCTGGAGAAGAGAAGATTGAGGGGAGACATGAGAGTACTCTTCAAATACTTAAAAGGTTGTCACACAGAGGAGGGCCAGGATCTCTTCTCAATCCTCCCAGAGTGCAGGACATGGAATAATGGGCTCAAGTTACAAGAAGCCAGATTCCAGCTGGACATCAGGAAAAACTTCCTGACTGTTAGAGCATTGCGACAATGGAACCAGTTACCTAGGGAGGTTGTAGGCTCTCCCACACTAGAGTCATTCAAGAGGCAGCTGGACAACCCTCTGTCAGGGAAGACCCACAGATCAGTTAGATATGAGCTCACTAATATTCCTAATGAATATGCAGTGGAAGTGAAGAACAGACTTAAGGGACTAGATTTAGTAGATAGGGTCCCGGAAGAACTATGGACAGAAGTTCGCAACATTGTCCAAGAGGTGGCAACAAAAAACATCCCAAAGAAAAAGAAAACCAAGAAGGCAAGATGGTTGTCTGCTGAGACACTGGAAGTAGCCCAAGAAAGAAGGAAAGCAAAAGGCAACAGTGATAGGGGGAGATATGCCCAATTAAATGCAAAATTCCAGAGGTTAGCCAGAAGAGATAAGGAATTATTTTTAAACAAGCAATGTGCGGAAGTGGAAGAAGACAATAGAATAGGAAGGACAAGAGACCTCTTCCAGAAAATCAGAAACATCAGAGGTAAATTCCAGGCAAAAATGGGTATGATCAAAAACAAAGATGGCAAGGACCTAACAGAAACAGAAGAGATCAAGAAAAGGTGGCAAGAATATACGGAAGATCTGTATAGGAAGGATAATAATATTGGGGATAGCTCAGACGGTGTGGTCAGTGAGTTAGAGCCAGACATCCTGAAGAGTGAGGTTGAATGGGCCTTAAGAAGCATTGCTAATAACAAGGCAGCAGGAGACGACGGTATCCCAGCTGAACTGTTTAAAATATTGCAAGATGATGCTGTCAAGGTGATGCATGCCATATGCCAGCAAATTTGGAAAACACAAGAATGGCCATCAGACTGGAAAAAATCAATTTATATCCCCATACCAAAAAAGGGAAACACTAAAGAATGTTCAAACTATCGGACAGTGGCACTTATTTCACATGCCAGCAAGGTAATGCTCAAGATCCTGGAAGGTAGACTCCAGCAATTCATGGAGCGAGAATTGCCAGATGTACAAGCTGGGTTTAGAAAAAGCAGAGGAACTAGAGACCAAATTGCCAATACCTGCTGGATAATGGAGAAAGCCAGAGAGTTCCAGAAAAACATCTATTTCTGTTTTATTGACTATTTTAAAGCCTTTGACTGTGTGGATCATAACAAACTGTGGCAAGTTCTTGGTGGTATGGGGATACCAAGTCATCTTGTCTGCCTCCTGAGGAATCTGTATAACGAGCAAGTAGCAACGGTAAGAACAGACCATGGAACAACGGACTGGTTTAAGATTGGGAAAGGAGTACGGCAGAGTACTCTCACCTTACCTATTCAACTTGTATGCAGAACACATCATGCGACGTGCTGGGCTTGACGAATCCAAGGCTGGAGTTAAAATCGCAGGAAGAAACATTAACAATCTCAGATATGCAGATGACACCACTTTGATGGCTGAAAGCGAGGAGGAGCTGAGGAGCCTTATGACAAAGGTGAAAGAAGAAAGTGCAAAAGCTGGGTTGCAGTTAAACCTCAAAAAAACCAAGATTATGGCAACCAGCTCAATTGACAACCGGCAAATAGAGGGAGAAAACGTGGAGGCAGTGACAGACTTTGTATTTCTGGTTACAAACTGCAGCCAGGAAATCAGAAGACGTTTACTTCTTGGGAGGAGAGCAATGACAAATCTTGATAAAATAGTTAAGAGCAGAGACACCACAGTGACAACAAAGGTCCGCATAGTTAAAGCAATGGTATTCCCTGTAGTAACCTATGGCTGCGAGAGCTGGACCATAAGGAAAGCTGAGCGAAGGAAGATAGATGCTTTTGAACTGTGGTGTTGGAGGAAAATTCTGAGAGTGCCTTGGACTGCAAGAAGATCAAACCAGTCGATACTCCAAGAAATAAAGCCAGACTGCTCACTTGAGGGAATGGTATTAAAAGCAAAACTGAAGTACTTTGGCCACATAATGAGAAGACAGGATACCCTGGAGAAGAGGCTGATGCTAGGGAAAGTATCGGCTCTCTCTAGGGCCTGGAGAAGAACAAACGAGCATCCCCGGCCCTCTATAGGACCTGGAGAAGAAGAGGCGAGCATCCCCAGCTCTCTATAGGGCCAAGATAAGAAGAGCATCCCTGGCTCACTACAGGGCCTGGAGAGGAATAGGCGAGTACCGCAGTATCCTCGGCTCTCTATAGGTCCTGGAGAAGAAGAGGCGAGCTTCCCAGGATCTCTATTGCGCCAGGAGAAGAATAGGCGAGCATTCCCAGATCTCTATAGGGCTAGGAGAAGAAGAGGCGAGCATCCCCAGCTCTCTATAGGGCCTGGAGAAGAAGAGGCGATCATCCCTGGCTTTCTATAGGGCCTGGCGAAGAAGAGGCGAGCATCCCCAGCTCTCTAAAGGGCCTGGAGAAGAAGAGGCGAGCATCCCCGGGTCTCTATAGGGCCTGGAGAAGAAGAGGCGAGCACTACAGCATCCCCGGCTCTCTATAGGGCCTGGAGAAGAAGAGGCGAGCATCCCTGGCTTTCTATAGGGCCTGGTGAAGAAGAGGCGAGCATCCCCGGCTCTGTATAGGGCCAGGAGAGGAAGAGGTGAGCATCCCCGGGTCTCTATTGGGCATGGAAAAGAAGTGGCAAGCACTGCAGCATCCCCGGCAATCTAAAGGGCCTGGAAGAGAAGAGGCGAACACTGCAGCATCCCAGGCTCTTTATTGGGCCTGGTGAAGAAGAGGCAAGCATCCCCAGTTCTCTAAAGGGCCTGGAGAATTAGAGGCGAGCATCCCTGGGTCACTATAGGGCCTGGAGAAGAAGAGGCGAGCATCCCCGGTCTCTATAGTAGCTGGAGAAGAAGAGGCGAGGATCCCCGGCACCCTATAGGGCCTGGAGAAGAAGAGGTGAGCATCCCTGGCTCTCTATAGGGCCTGGAGAAGAAGAGGCGAGCATCTCTGGCTCTCTATAGGGCCTGGAGAAGAGGCGAGCTTCCGAGGCTCTCTGTAGGGCCTGGAGAAGAAGAGGCGAGCATCCCCGGATCTCTATAGGGCCTGGAGAAGAAGAGGCGAGCACTGCAACATCCCAGGCTCTCTATAGGGGCTGGAGAAGTAGTGGCAAGCACTGCAGCATCACTGGCTCTCTATAGGGCCTGGAGAGGAAGGGGCGAGCATCCCCGGCACTCTATAGGATCTGGAGAAGAAAAGGCGAGCACTACAGCATCCCCAGCTTTCTATAGGGCCTGGAGTAGAAGATGCGAGCATCCGCGGCTCTCTATAGGGCCTGGAGTAGAGGATGCGAGCATCCCTGGCTCTCTATAGGGCCTGGAGAAGAAGAGACGAGCATCCCCGGATCTCTATAGGGCCTGGAGAAGAGGCGATCATCCCCGGCTCTCTATAGGGCCTTAAGAAGAAGAGGTGAGCATCCCCGGCTCTCTATAGGGCCTGGAGAAGAAGAGGCAAGCATCCCCGGCTCTCTATAGGGCCTGGAGGAGGCGATCACTGCAGCGTCCCCGGCTATCTATAGGGCCTGGACAAGAAGAGGAGAGCATCAACGGCTCTCTCTAGGGCCTGGAAAAGAAGAAACGAGCATCCCCGGCTCTCTATAGGACCTGGAGAAGAAGAGGCGAGCATCCCCAGCTCTCTATAGGGCCAAGATAAGAAGAGCATCCCTGGCTCACTACAGGGCCTGGAGAGGAATAGGCGAGTACCGCAGTATCCTCGGCTCTCTATAGGTCCTGGAGAAGAAGAGGCGAGCTTCCCAGGATCTCTATTGCGCCAGGAGAAGAATAGGCGAGCATTCCCAGATCTCTATAGGGCTAGGAGAAGAAGAGGCGAGCATCCCCAGCTCTCTATAGGGCCTGGAGAAGAAGAGGCGATCATCCCTGGCTTTCTATAGGGCCTGGCGAAGAAGAGGCGAGCATCCCCAGCTCTCTAAAGGGCCTGGAGAAGAAGAGGCGAGCATCCCCGGGTCTCTATAGGGCCTGGAGAAGAAGAGGCGAGCACTACAGCATCCCCGGCTCTCTATTGGGCCTGGAGAAGAAGAGCCGAGCATCCCCGGCTCTGTATAGGACCTGGAGAAGAAGGGGCGAGCACTACAGCATCCCCGGCTCTCTATAGGGCCTTGAGAAGAAGAGGCGAGCATCCCCGGCTCTGTATAGGGCCTGGAGAGGAAGAGGTGAGCATCCCTGACTCTCTATTGGGCCTGGAAAAGAAGTGGCAAGCACTGCAGCATCCCCGGCAATCTATAGGGCCTGGAAGAGAAGAGGCGAACACTGCAGCATCCCAGGCTCTTTATTGGGCCTGGTGAAGAAGAGGCAAGCATCCCCAGGGGCCTGGAGAATTAGAGGCGAGTATCCCTGGGTCACTATAGGGCCTGGAGAAGAAGAGGCGAGCATCCCCGGTCTCTATAGTAGCTGGAGAAGAAGAGGCGAGGATGCCCGGCACCCTATAGGGCCTGGAGAAGAAGAGGCGAGCATCCCCAGCTCTCTATAGGGCCAAGATAAGAAGAGCATCCCTGGCTCACTACAGGGCCTGGAGAGGAATAGGCGAGTACCGCAGTATCACCCTATAGGGCCTGGAGAAGAAGAGGCGAGGATCCCCGGCACCCTATAGGGCCTGGAGAAGAAGAGGCAAGCATCCCCGGCTCTCTATAGGGCCTGGAGAAGAAGGGGCAAGCATCCCTGGCTCTCTATAGGGCCTGGAGAAGAGGCGAGCTTCCGAGGCTCTCTGTAGGGCCTGGAGAAGAAGAGGCGAGCATCTCCAGATCTCTATAGGGCCTGGAGAAGAAGAGGCGAGCACTGCAGCATCCCAGGCTCTCTATAGGGGCTGGAGAAGTAGTGGCAAGCACTGCAGCATCACTGGCTCTCTATAGGGCCTGGAGAGGAAGGGGCGAGCATCCCCGGCACTCTATAGGATCTGGAGAAGAAAAGGCGAGCACTACAGCATCCCCAGCCTTCTATAGGGCCTGGAGTAGAAGATGCGAGCATCACTGGCTCTCTATAGGGCCTGGAGTAGAGGATGCGAGCATCCCTGGCTCTCTATAGGACCTGGAGAAGAAGAGACGAGCATCCCCGGATCTCTATAGGGCCTGGAGAAGAGGCGATCATCCCCGGCTCTCTATAGGGCCTTAAGAAGAAGAGGTGAGCATCCCCGGCTCTCTATAGGGCCTGGAGAAGAAGAGGCAAGCATCCCCGGCTCTCTATAGGGCCTGGAGGAGGCGATCACTGCAGCGTCCCCGGCTATCTATAGGGCCTGGACAAGAAGAGGAGAGCATCAACGGCTCTCTCTAGGGCCTGGAAAAGAAGAAACAAGCATCCCCGGCTCTCTATAGGATCTGGAGAAGAAGAGGCGAGCATCCCCAGCTCTCTATAGGGCCTGGAGAGGAATAGGCGAGTACCGCGCTATCCTCGGCTCTCTATAGGTGTTGGAGAAGAAGAGGCGAGCTTCCCAGGATCTCTATTGCGCCTGGAGAAGAATAGGCGAGCATTCCCGGATCTCTATAGGGCTAGGAGAAGAAGAGGCGAGCATCCCCAGCTCTCTATAGGGCCTGGAGAAGAAGAGGCGAGCATCCCTGGCATTCTATAGGGCCTGGCGAAGAAGAGGCGAGCATCCCCGGCTCTCTAAAGGGCCTGGAGAAGAAGAGGCGAGCATCCCCGGGTCTCTATAGGGCCTGGAGAAGAAGAGGCGAGCACTGCAACATCCCTGCCTCTCCATTGGGCCTGGAGAAGAAGGGGCGAGCACTACAGCATCCCCGGCTCTCTATAGGGCCTTGAGAAGAAGAGGCAAGCATCCCAGGCTTTCTATAGGGCCTGGCGAAGAAGAGGCGAGCATCCCCGGCTCTGTATAGGGCCTGGAGAGGAAGAGGTGAGCATCCCTGGCTCTCTATTGGGCCTGGAAAAGAAGTGGCAAGCATCCCCGTGTCTCTAAAGGGCCTGGAGAAGAGGCGAGCATCCCTGGGTCGCTATAGGGCCCGGAGAAGAAGACGCGAGCATCCCCGGCTCTCTATAGTGGCTGGAGAAGAAGAGGAAAGTATCCCCGGCACCCTATAGGGCCTGGAGAAGAAGAGGCGAGCATCCCTGGCTCTCTATAGGGCCTGGACAAGAAGAGGCAAGCATCCCCGGCTCTCTATAGGGCCTGGAGAAGAAGAGACGAGCATCCCCGGATCTATATAGGGCCTGGAGAAGAGGCGATCATCCCCGGCTCTCTATAGGGCCTTGAGAAGAAGAGGCAAGCATCCACGGCTCTCTATAGCGCTTGGAGAAGAAGAGGCAAGCATCCTCGGCTCCCTATAGGGCCTGGAGGAGGCGATCACTGCAGCGTCCCCGGCTATCTATAGGGCCTGGACAAGAAGAGGAGAGCATCAACGGCTCTCTCTACGGCATGGAGAAGAAGAAATGAGCATCCCCGGCTCTCTATAGGACCTGGAGAAGAAGAGGTGAGCATCCCCAGCTCTCTATAGGGCCAAGATAAGAAGAGCATCCCTGGCTCACTACAGGGCCTGGAGAGGAATAGGCGAGTACCGCAGTATCCTCGGCTCTCTATAGGTCCTGGAGAAGAAGAGGCGAGCTTCCCAGGATCTCTATTGCACCTGGAGAAGAATAGACGAGCATTCCCAGATCTCTATAGGGCCTGGAGAAGATGAGGCGAGCATCCCTGGCTTTCTATAGGGTCTGGCGAAGAAGAGGCGAGCATCCCCGGCTCTCTAAAGGGCCTGGAGAAGAAGAGGCGAGCATCCGCGGGTCTCTATAGGGCCTGGAGAAGAAGAGACGAGCACTGCAACATCCCCGGCTCTCTACAGGGCCTGGAGAAGAAAAGCCGAGCATCCCTGGCTTTCTATAGGGCCTGGCGAAGAAGAGGCGAGCATCCCCGGCTCTGTATAGGGCCTGGAGAGGAAGAGGTGAGCATCCCTGGCTCTCTATTGGGCCTGGAAAAGAAGTGGCAAGCACTGCAGCATCCCTGGCAATCTATAGGGCCTGGAAGAGAAGAGGCGAACACTGCAGCATCCCAGGCTCCTTATTGGGCCTGGTGAAGAAGAGGCAAGCATCCCCGGGTCTCTAAAGGGCCTGGAGAATTAGAGGCGAGCATCCCTGGGTCGCTATAGGGCCTGGAGAAGAAGACGCGAGCATCCCCGGCTCTCTATAGTGGCTGGAGAAGAAGAGGCGAGGATCCCCGGCACCCTATAGGGCCTGGAGAAGAAGAGGCGAGCATCCCTGGCTCTCTATAGGGCCTGGACAAGAAGAGGCAAGCATCCCCGGCTCTCTATAGGGCCTGGAGAAGAAGAGGCAAGCATCCTTGGCTCTCTATAGGGCCTGGAGAAGAGGCGAGCATCCGAGGCTCTCTATAGGGCCTGGAGAAGAAGAGGCGAGCATCCCCGGATCTCTATAGGGCTAAAAGTAGAAGAGGCGAGCAGTCCCAGCTCTCTATAGGGCTTGGAGAAGAAGAAGCGAGCATCCCCGGCTCTCTATAGGCCTGGAGAAGAAGAGGCCAGCATCCCCAGCTCTCTATAGGTCCTGGAGAAGAAGAGGCGAGCATCCCCGGCTCTCTATAGGCCTGGAGAAGAATGGGCGAGCTTCCCAGGCTCTCTATTGCGCCTGGAGAAGAATAGGCGAGCATTCCCGGATCTCTATAGGGCTAGGAGAAGAAGAGGCGAGCATCCCCAGGTCTCTATAGGGCCTGGAGAAGAAGAGGCGAGCATCCCTGCCTTTCTATAGGGCCTGGCGAAGAAGAGGCAAGCATCCCCGGCTCTGTATAGGGCCTGAAGAGGAAGAGACGAGCATCCCCGACTCTCTGTAGGGCCTGGAAAAGAAGTGGCAAGCACTGCAGCATCCCCGGCAATCTATAGGGCCTGGAAGAGAAGAGGCGAACACTGCAGCATCCCAGGCTCTTTATTGGGACTGGTGAAGAAGAGGCAAGCATCCCCGGGTCTCTAAAGGGCCTGGAGAATTAGAGGCGAGCATCCCTGGGTCGCTATAGGGCCTGGAGAAGAAGACGCGAGCATCCCCGGCTCTCTATAGTGGCTGGAGAAGAAGAGGCGAGGATCCCCGGCACCCTATAGGGCCTGGAGAAGAAGAGGCAAGCATCCCCGGGTCTCTACAGGGCCTGGAGAAGAAGAGGCGAGCATCCCCGGCTCTCTATAGTGGCTGGAGAAGAAGAGGCGAGGATCCCCGGCACCCTATAGGGCCTGGAGTAGAAGAGGTGAACACCCCTGGCTCTCTATAGGGCCAGGAGAAGAAGAGGCGAGCATCCCTGGCTATCTATAGGGCCTGGAGAAGAAGAGGCGAGCATCCCTGGCTCTCTATAGGGCCTGGAGAAGAAGATGAGAGCATCCCCGGCTCTCTATAGGGCCTGGAGAAGAATAGGCGAGCATTCCCGGATCTCTATTGGGCCTGGAGAAGAGGAGGAGAGCATCCCCAGCTCTCTATAGGGCCTGGAGAAGAAGAGGCGAGCATCCCTGGCTTTCTATAGGGCCTGGAGAAGAAGAGGCGAGCATCCCCGGCTCTGTATAAGGCCTGGCGAAGAAGAGGCGAGTATCCACGGCTCTCTATTGGGCCTGGAGAAGAAGAGGCGAGCGTCCGCGCATCTCTATAGGGCCTGGAGAAGAAGTGGCAAGCGCTGCAGGATCCCCGGCAATCTATAGGGCCTGGAAGAGAAGAGGCAAACACTGCAGCATCCCAGACTATTTATTTGGCCTGGAGAAGAAGAGGCGAGCATCCCCGGCTCTCTATAGGGCCTGCAGAAGACGAGGCGAGCATCCCTGGCTCTCCATAGGGCCTGGAGAAGAAGAGGAGAGCACTGCAGCATCCCAGGCTCTCTATAGGGGTTGGAGAAGTAGTGGCGAGCACTGCAGCATCACTGGCTCTCTATAAGGACTGGAGAAGAAGAGGCGAGCATCCCTGGCTCTCTATAGGATCTGGAGAAGAAGAGGCGAGCACTACAGCATCCCCAGCTCTCTATAGGGCTTAGAGTAGAAGATGCGAGCATCCCCGGCTCTCTATAGGGCCTGGAGAAGAAGAGGCAAGCATCCACGGCTCTCTATAGCGCTTGGAGAAGAAGAGGCAAGCATCCCCGACTCTCTATAGGGCCTGGAGAGGAAGCGATCACTGCAGCGTCCCCGGCTATCTATAGGGCCTGGACAAGAAGAGGAGAGCATCAACGGCTCTCTCTAGGGCCTGGAGAAGAACAAACGAGCATCCCCAGCTCTCTATAGGACCTGGAGAAGAAGAGGCGAGCATCCCCAACTCTCTATAGGGCCAAGATAAGAAGAGCATCCCTGGCTCACTACAGGGCCTGGAGAGGAATAGGTGAGTACCGCAGAATCCTCGGCTCTCTATAGGTCCTGGAGAAGAAGAGGCGAGCTTCCCAGGATCTCTATTGCGCCTGGAGAAGAAGAGGCGAGCATTCCCAGATCTCTATAGGGCTACGAGAAGAAGAGGCGAACATCCCCAGCTCTCTATAGGGCCTGGAGAAGAAGAGGCGAGCATCCCTGGCTTTCTATAGGGCCTGGCGAAGAAGAGGCGAGCATTCCCGGCACTCTAAAGGGCCTGGAAAAGAAGAGGCGAGCATCCGCGGGTCTCTATAGGGCCTGGAGAAGAAGAGGCGAGCACTGCAACATCCCTGGCTCTCTATAGGGCCTGGAGAAGAAGAGCTGAGCATCCCTGGCTTTCTATAGGGCCTGGTGAAGAAGAGGCGAGCATCCCCGGCTCTGTATAGGGCCAGGAGAGGAAAAGGTGAGCATCCCCGGCTCTCTATTGGTCATGGAAAAGAAGAGGCAAGCACTGCAGCATCCCCGGCAATCTATAGGGCCTGGAAGAGAATAGGCGAACACTGCAGCATCCCATGCTCTTTATTGGGCCTGGTGAAGAAGAGGCAAGCATCCCCGGGTCTCTAAAGGGCCTGGAGAATTAGAGGCGAGCATCCCTGGGTCACTATAGGGCCTGGAGAAGAAGAGGCGAGCATCCCCGGCTCCCTATAGTGGCTGGAGAAGAAGAAGCGAGGATCCCCGGCACCCTATAGGGCCTGGAGAAGAAGAGGCGAGCATCCCTGGCCCTCTATAGGGCCTGGACAAGAGGACGCAAGCATCCCCAGCTCTCTATACGGCCTGGAGAAGAAGAGGCAAGCATCCCTGGCTCTCTATAGGGCCTGGAGAAGAGGCGAGCTTCCGATGCTCTCTGTAGGGCCTGGAGAAGAAGAGGCGAGCATCCCCGGCTCTCTATAGGGCCTGGAGAAGAAGAGGCGAGCACTGCAGCATCCCAGGCTTTCTATAGGGGCTGGAGAAGTAGTGGCGAGCACTGCAGCATCACTGCCTCTCTATAGGGCCTGGAGAGGAAGAGGCGAGCATCCCAGGCTCTCTATAGGATCTGGAGAAGAAGAGGCGAGCACTACAGCATCCCCAGCTCTCTATAGGGCCTGGAATAGAAGATGCGAGCATCCGCGGCTCTCTATAGGGCCTGGAGTAGAGGCTGCGAGCATCCCCGGCTCTCTGTAGGGCCTGGAGAAGAAGAGACGAGCATCCCCGGATCTCTATAGGGCCTGGAGAAGAGGCGATCATCCCCGGCTCTCTATAGGGCCTTGAGAAGAAGAGGTGAACATTCCAGGCTCTCTATAGGGCCTGGAGAAGAAGAGGCGAGCATCCCCGGCTCTCTATAGGGCCTGCAGAAGAAGAGGCAAGCACTGCCGCATCCCCGGCTCTCTATAGGGCCTGGAGAAGAAGAGGCAAGCACTGCCTAATCCCCGCTCTCTATAGGGCCTGGAGAAGAAGAGGCGATCATGGCAGGATCGCCGAGTCTCCTTAGGGCCTGGTGAAGAAGAGGCGAGCATCCCCGGCTCTGCATAGGCCTGCAGAACAAAAGGCGAGTATCCCCGGATCTCTATAGGCCTGGAGAAGAAGAGGAGAGCATCCCCGGCTCTCTATAGGCCTGGAAAAGAAGAGGTGAGCATCCCTGGCTCTCTATAGGCCTGGAGAAGAAGAGGCAAACATCCCCGTCACTTCATAGGGCCTGGAGAAGAAGAGGCGAGCATCCCCGGCTCTCGATAGGCTTGGAGAAGAAAAGGCGTGCAATTCCTTTTCTCTTAAAAGGACTTTTTGGGATATGTTACCAATGATGTCAAAAACATTCATTCTCCTGCAATATGGTAGAAACCCCTATAGAGCGTGTTATTGCAGAGTTTAAACAGAATTGGAAACAAAACACAAATCTTACGTCATGTTTATAAAGAATCACGAGACTTGTCCTACTCAGAGTGGACCCATGGAAATGCATTAGAAACCAGGCCATGAGAACGCGTTTTAATGGAAATCAGTATATTGGCCTGTTTTGATGGGGATGGACAGATATTGCTTTTCTCTTAAAAGGACTTTTTGGGATATTTTACAAATGATGTCAAAAACGTTCATTCTCCTGAAATATGGTAGAAACTCCTATAGAGCGTGTTATTGCAGAGTTTAAACATAATTGGAAACAAAACACAAATCTTACGTTATGTTTATAACGAATCACGAGACTAGTCCTACTCAGAGTAGACCCATGGAAACGCATTTGAAAACAGGCCATGAGAACGATTTTCAATGTAAATTAGTACATTGGCCTGTTTTAATGGGGATGGACAGATATTGCGTTTCTCTTAAAAGGACTTTTTGGAATATGTTACCAATGATGTCAAAAATGCTCAATCTTCTGCAATATAGTAGAGACTCTTAAGGTGCGTTTTAGTGCAGTGTTTAAATAGAATTGGGAACAAAACGCAAAACTTACCTAATGTTTATAAAGTATAACGAAACTAGTCCTACTCAGAGTAGACCGATGGAAATGCATTGGAAACCAGGCCATGAGAACGGATTTAAATGTAAATCAGTATATTGGCCTGTTTTGATGGGGATGGACAGATATTGCGTTTCTCTAAAAAAGGCCTATTTGTGAAATGTTACCAATGACCTCAAAAAAACTCAATTTCCTGCAATATACAGCATATACAGCAACATACAGCGCTTCTATACAGCGTTTTATAGCTGAATTTAAACAGAATTGGCAACAAAACACAAATCTTATGTCTTGTTTAAAAAGAAAAAAGAAAATAGTCCTACTCAGAGTAGAACCATGGAAATGCATTGCAAACAAGGCAATGACTTCAGAAAGTACTTACATGTAAATCAGTATATTGGACTGTTTTGATTGGGATGGACTGATATTGCGTTTCTCTTAAAAAGGACTTTTTGTGATATTTTAGCAATGATGTCAAAAACACTCATTCTACTGCAATATAGTAGAAACACCTATAGAGTTTAAACAGAATTGTCAACAAAACACAAATTTTATGTCATATTTAAAAAGAAACACGAAAATAGTCCAACTCAAAGTGCACTGGAAATGCATTGGAAAAGCCATGAGAAAGCGTTTCAATGTAAATCAGTATATTGGCCTGTTTTGATGGGGATGGACTGATAATGCATTTCTCTTAAAAGGAGTTTTTGTGATATGTTACCATTGATGTCAAAAACGTTCATTCTCCTGCAATATGGTAGAAACTCCTATAGAGCGTGTTATTGCAGAGTTTAAACAGAATTGGAAACAAGACACAAATCTTACGTCATGTTTATAAAGAATCACGAAACTAGTCCTACTCAGAGTAGACCCATGGAAATGCATTGGAAACAAGGCAATGAGAACGATTTTCAATGTAAATCAGTATATTGGCCTGTTTTGATGGGGATGGACAGATATTGCGTTTCTCTTAAAAGGACTTTTTGTGATATATTACCAATTATGTCAAAAACGTTCATTCTCCTGCAATATGATAGAAACTCCTATAAAGTGTGTTATTGCAGAGTTTAAACAGAATTAGAAACAAAACACAAATCTTATGACATGTTTATAAAGAATCAGGAAACTAGTCCTACATGGAAATGCATTGGAAACCAGGCCATGAGAACGATTTTCAATGTAAATCAATACATTGGCCTGTTTTGATGGGGATGGACAGATATTGCGTTTCTCTTAAAAGGACTTTTTGGGATATATTACAAATGATGTCAAAAATGTTCAATCTTCTGCAATATAGTAGAGAGTCTTAAGGTGCGTTTTAGTGCAGTGTTTAAATAGAATTGGGAACAAAACACAAAACTTACGCCATGTTTATAAAGAATCACGAAACTTGTCCTAAGAGTAGACCCATGGAAATACATTGGAAACCAGGCCATGAGAACGCGTTTCAATGTAAATCAGTATATTGGCCTGTTTTGATGGGGATGGACAGATATTGCATTTCTCTTGAAAGGACTTTTTGGGATATGTTACCAATGATGTAAAAACGTTCATTCTTCTGCAATATGGTAGAAACTCCTAGAGAGTGTGTTATTGCAGAGTTTAAACAGAATTGGAAACAAAACACAAATCTTACGTCATGTTTATAAAGAATCACGAGACTAGTCCTACTCAGAGTAGACCCATGGAAATGCATTGGAAACCAGGCCATGAGAACGATTTTCAATGTAAATCAGTATATTGGCCTGTTTTGATGGGGATGGACAGATATTGCGTTTCTCTTAAAAGGACTTTTTGTGATATGTTACCAATGACGTCAAAAACGAAATACAATAGAGACTCTGAAGGGGCATTTTATTGCAGTGTTTAAATAGAATTGGCAACAAAAAAAAATCTTACGTCATAAAGAAACACGAAACTAGTCCTACTCAGAGTAGACCCATGGAAATGCATTGGAAACCAGGCCATGAGAACGGATTTAAATGTAAATCAGTATATTGGCCTGTTTTGATGGGGATGGACAAATATTGCATTTCTCTAAAAAAGGCCTATTTGTGAAATGTTACCAATGACCTCAAAAAAACTCAATTTCCTGCAATGTACAGTGTATACAGTAACATACAGCGCTTCTATACAGCGTTTTATATCTGAATTTAAACAGAATTAGCAACAAAACACAAATCTTATGTCTTGTTTAAAAAGAAAAACGAAAATAGTCCTACTTAGAGTAGAACCATGGAAATGCATTGGAAACCAGGCCATGAAAATGCGTTTCAATGGAAATCAGTATATTGGCCTGTTTTGATGGGGATGGACAGATATTGCCTTTCTCTTAAAAAGGACTTTTTGTGATATTTTAGCAATGATGTCAAAAACACTCATTCTCCTACAATATAGTAGAAACACCTATAGAGTTTAAACAGAATTGTCAACAAAACACAAATTTTACGTCATGTTTAAAAAGAAACACGAAAATAGTCCAACTCAAAGTATAACTACGGAAATGCATTGGAAAAGACTTGAGAAAGCGTTTCAATGTAAATCAGTATATTGGCCTGTTTTGATAGAGATGGACAGATAACGCGTCTTAACAGGACTTTTTGGGATATGTTACCAATAGTGTTAAAAACACTCAATGTTCTGCAATATAGTAGAGACTCTTAAGGTGCGTTTTAATGCAGTGTTTAAATAGAATTGGGAACAAAACACAAAACGTACGCAATGTTTACAAAGAATCACGAAACTAGTCCTACTCAGAGTAGACCCATGGAAACGCATTGGAAGCCAGGCCATGAGAACGATTTTCAATGTAAATCAGTATATTGGCCTGTTTTGATGGGGATGGACAGATATTGCGTTTCTCTTAAAAGGACTTTTTGGAATATGTTACCAATGATGTCAAAAACGCTCAATCTTCTGCAATATAGTAGAGACTCTTAAGGTGCGTTTTAGTGCAGTGTTTAAATAGAATTGGGAACAAAACACAAATTTTACGTCATGTTTAAAAAGAAAAACGAAAATAGTCCAACTCAAAGTATAACCACGGAAATGCATTGGAAAAGCCATGAGAAAGCGTTTCAATGTAAATCAGTATATTGGCCTGTTTTTATAGAGATGGACAGATAATGCGTCTTAACAGGACTTTTTGGGATATGTTACCAATGATGTTAAAAACGCTCAATCTTCTGCAATATAGTAGAGACTCTTAAGGTGCGTTTTAGTGCAGTGTTTTAATAGAATTGGGAACAAAACACAAAACTTATGTCATGTTTATAAAGAATCACAAAACTAGTCCTACTCAGAGTAGACCCATGGAAATGCATTGGAAACCAGGCCATGAGAACTGATTTAAATGTAAATCAGTATATTGGCCTGTTTTGATGGGGATGGACAGATATTGCGTTTCTCTAAAAAAAGGCCTATTTTTGATATGTTACCAATGACCTCAAAAAAACTCAATTTCCTGCAATATACAGCGTATACAGCAACATACAGCGCTTCTATGCCGTGTTTTATGGCTAAATTTAAACAGAATTGGCAACAAAACACAAATTTTACGTCATGTATAAAAAGAAACACGAAAATAGTCCAACTAAAGTATAACCACGGAAATGCATTGGAAAAGCCATGAGAAAGCGTTTCATTGTAAATCAGTATATTGGCCTGTTTTGATTGGGATGGACAGATAATGCGTTTCTCTTAAAAGGACTTTTTCGGATATGTTACCCATGATGTCAAAAACGCTCAATCTTCTGCAATATAGTAGAGACTCTTAAGGTGTGTTTTAGTGCAGTGTTTAAATAGAATTGGGAACAAAACACAAATTTTACGTCATGTTTAAAAAGAAACACGAAAATAGTCCAACTCAAAGTATAACCACGGAAATGCATTGGAAGAGCCATGAGAAAGCGTTTCAATGTAAATCAGTATATTGGCCTGTTTTGATTAGGATGGACAGATAATGCGTTTCTCTTAAAAGGACTTTTTGGGATATGTTACTAATAATGTCAAAAACGCTCAATCTTCTGCAATATAGTAGAGACTCTTAAGGTGTGTTTTAGTGCAGTGTTTAAATAGAATTGGGAACAAAACAAAACTTACGCAATGTTTATAAAAAATCACGAAACTAGTCCTACTCAGAGTAGACCCATGGAAATGCATTGGAAACCAGGCCATAAGAACGCGTTTCAATGTAAATCAGTATATTGGCCTGTTTTGATGGGGATGGACAGATATTGCGTTTCTCCTAAAAGGACTTTTTGGGATATGTTACCAATGATGTCAAAAACATTCATTAGCCTGCAATATGGTAGAAACTCCTATAGAGCGTGTTATTGCAGAGTTTAAACAGAATTGGAAACAAAACACAAATCTTACGTGTTGTTTATAAAGAATCACGAGAGTAGTCCTACTCAGAGTAGACCCATGGAAACGCATTGGAAACCAGGCCATGAGAACGATTTTCAGTGTAAATCAGTATACTGGCCTGTTTTGATGGGGATGGACAGATATTGCGTTTCTCTTAAAAGGACTTTTTGTGATATGTTACCAATGATGTCAAAAACGCTCAATCTTCTGCAATATAGTAGAGACTCTTAAGGTGCGTTTTAGTGCAGTGTTTAAATAGAATTGGGAACAAAACAAAAAATTAAGCCATGTTTATAAAGAATCACGAAACTTGTCCTAAGAGTAGACCCATGGAAATGCATTGGAAACCAGGCCATGAGAACGCTTTTCAATGTAAATCAGTATATTGGCCTGTTTTGATGGGGATGGACAGATATTGCGTTTCTCTTAAAAGGACTTTTTGTGATATGTTACCAATGACCTCAAAAAAACTCAATTTCCTGCAATACACAGCGTATACAGCAACATACAGCGCTTCTATACAGCATTTTATAGCTGAACTTAAACAAAATTTGCAACAAAACACAAATCTTATGTCTTGTTTAAAAAGAAACACGAAAATAGTCCAATTCAAAGTATAACTACGGAAATGCATTGGAAAAGCCTTGAGAAAGCGTTTCAATGTAAATCAGTATATTGGCCTGTTTTGATAGAGATGGACAGATAATGCGTCTTAACAGGACTTTTTGGGATATGTTACCAATAATGTTAAAAACGCTCAATGTTCTGCAATATAGTAGAGACTCTTAAGGTGCGTTTTAATGCAGTGTTTAAATAGAATTGGGAACAAAACACAAAACTTACGCAATGTTTACAAAGAATCACGAAACTAGTCCTACTCAGAGTAGACCCATGGAAATACATTGGAAACCAGGCCATGAGAACGCGTTTCAATGTAAATCAGTATATTTGCCTGTTTTGAAGGGGATGGACAGATATTGCGTTTCTCCTAAAAGGACTTTTTGGGATATGTTACCAATGATGTCAAAAACGTTCATTAGCCTGCAATATGGTAGAAACTCCTATAGAGCGTGTTATTGCAGAGTTTAAACAGAATTGGAAACAAAACACAAATCTTACGTGTTGTTTATAAAGAATCACGAGAGTAGTCCTACTCAGAGTAGACCCATGGAAACGCATTGGAAACCAGGCCATGAGAACGATTTTCAGTGTAAATCAGTATACTGGCCTGTTTTGATGGGGATGGACAGATATTGCGTTTCTCTTAAAAGGACTTTTTGTGATATGTTACCAATGATGTCAAAAACGCTCAATCTTCTGCAATATAGTAGAGACTCTTAAGGTGCGTTTTAGTGCAGTGTTTAAATAGAATTGGGAACAAAACAAAAAATTACGCCATGTTTATAAAGAATCACGAAACTTGTCCTAAGAGTAGACCCATGGAAATGCATTGGAAACCAGGCCATGAGAACGCTTTTCAATGTAAATCAGTATATTGGCCTGTTTTGATGGGGATGGACAGATATTGCGTTTCTCTTAAAAGGACTTTTTGTGATATGTTACCAATGACCTCAAAAAAACTCAATTTCCTGCAATACACAGCGTATACAGCAACATACAGCGCTTCTATACAGCATTTTATAGCTGAACTTAAACAAAATTTGCAACAAAACACAAATCTTATGTCTTGTTTAAAAAGAAACACGAAAATAGTCCAATTCAAAGTATAACTACGGAAATGCATTGGAAAAGCCTTGAGAAAGCGTTTCAATGTAAATCAGTATATTGGCCTGTTTTGATAGAGATGGACAGATAATGCGTCTTAACAGGACTTTTTGGGATATGTTACCAATAATGTTAAAAACGCTCAATGTTCTGCAATATAGTAGAGACTCTTAAGGTGCGTTTTAATGCAGTGTTTAAATAGAATTGGGAACAAAACACAAAACTTACGCAATGTTTACAAAGAATCACGAAACTAGTCCTACTCAGAGTAGACCCATGGAAATACATTGGAAACCAGGCCATGAGAACGCGTTTCAATGTAAATCAGTATATTTGCCTGTTTTGAAGGGGATGGACAGATATTGCGTTTCTCTTAAAAGGACTTTTTGTTATATGTTACCAATGATGTCAAAAACATTCATTCTCCTGCAATATGGAAGAAACTCCTATAGAGCGTGTTATTGCAGAGTTTAAACAGAATTGGAAACAAAACACAACTCTTACGTCATGTTTATAAAGAATCACGAAACTAGTCCTACTCAGAGTAGACCCATGGAAACGCATTGGAAACCAGGCCATGAGAACGATTTTCAATGTAAATCAGTATATTAGCCTGTTTTGATGGGGATGGACAGATATTGCGTTTCTCTTAAAAGGACTTTTTGGAATATGTTACCAATGATGTCAAAAACGCTCAATCTTCTGCAATATAGTAGAGACTCTTAAGGTGCGTTTTAGTGCAGTGTTTAAATAGAATTGGGAACAAAACACAAAACTTACGTCATGTTTATAAAGAATCACGAAACTAGTCCTACTCAGAGTAGACCAATGGAAATGCATTGGAAACCAGGCCATGAGAGCGCGTTTCGATTTAAATCAGTATATTGGCCTGTTTTGATGGGAATGGACAGATATTGCATTTCTCTTAAAAGGACTTTTTGGGATATCTTACCAATGATGCCAAAAACGTTGATTCTCCTGCATTATGGTAGAAACTCCTATAGAGCATCTTATTACAGAGTTTAAAAACAATAGGTAACAAAACACAAACCTTACGTCATGTTTATAAAGAATCACGAGACTAGTCCTACTCAGAGTAGACCCATGGAAACTCATTGGAAACCAGGCCATGGGAACAATTTTCAATTATTGGCCTGTTTTATGGGGATGGACAGATATTGCGTTTCTCTTTAAAGGACTTTTTGGAATATGTTACCAATGACCTCAAAAAAACTCAATTTCCTGCAATATACAGCGTATACAGCAACATGCAGCTTCTATACCGCGTTTTATAGCTAAATTTAAACAGAATTGGCAACAAAACACAAATTTTACGTCATGTTTAAAAAGAAACACGAAAATAGTCCAACTCAAAGTATAACTACGGAAATGCATTGGAAAAGCCTTTAGAAAGCGTTTCAATGTAAATCAGTATATAGGCCTGTTTTGATAGAGATGGACAGAAAATCCGTCTTAACAGGACTTTTTGGGATATGTTACCAATAATGTTAAAAACGCTCAATGTTCTGCAATATAGTAGAGACTCTTAAGGTGCGTTTTAGTGCAGTGTTTAAATAGAATTGGGAACAAAACACAAAACTTACACAATGTTTATAAAGAATCACGAAACTAGTCCTACTCAGAGTAAACCTATGGAAATGCATTGGAAACCAGGCCATGAGAAAGCGTTTCAATGTAAATCAGTATATTGGCCTGTTTTGATGGGGATGGACAGATGTTGCGTTTCTCTTATTAGGACTTTTTGGGATATGTTACGAATGATGTCAAAAACGCTCAATCTTCTGCAATATGGTAGAAACTCCTATAGAGCGTGTTATTGCAGAGTTTAAATAGATTTGGGAACAAAACACAAAACTTACGTCATGTTTATAAAGAATCACTAAACTAGTCCTACTCAGAGTAGACCCATGGAAATGCATTGGAAACCAGGCTATGAGAACGCGTTTCAATGTAAATCAGTATATTGAACTGTTTTGATGGGGATGGACAGATATTGCGTTTCTCTTAAAAGGAATTTTTGGGATATGTTACCAATGATGTCAAAAACGTTCATTCTTCTGCAATATGGTAGAAACTCCTATAGAGCGTGTTATTGCAGAGTTTGAACAGAATTGGAAACAAAACACAAATCTTACGTCATGGTTATAAAGAATCACGAGACTATTCCTACTCAGAGGAGACCCATTGAAATGAATTGGAAGCCAGGCCATGAGAACGCGTTTCAATGTAAATCAGTATACTGGCCTGTTTTGAGGGGATTGACAGATATTGCGTTTCTCTTATAAGGACTTTTTAGGATATGTTACCAACGATGTCAAAAACGCTCCGTCTTCTGCAATATGGTAGAAACTCCTATAGAGCGTGTTATTGCAGAGTTTAAATAGAATTGGGAACAAACAAAAAAACATCTGTCATGTTTATAAAGAATCACAAAACTAGTCCTACTCAGAGTAGACCCATGGGAATGCATTGGACACCAGGCCATGAGAACGCGTTTCCATGTAAATCAGTATATTGACCTGTTTTGATGGGAATGGACAAATATTGCGTTTCTCTTAAAAGGACTTTATGGGATATTTTACCAATGGTGTCAAAAACGCTCAATCTTCTGCAATATAGTAGAGACTCTTAAGGTGCGTTTTAGAGCAGTGTTTAAATAGATTTGGGAACAAAACACAACTCTTACGTCATGTTTATAAAGAATCACGAAACTAGTCCTACTCAGAGTAGACCCATGGAAATGCATTGGAAACCAGGTCATGAGAACGTTTTTCAATGTAAATCAGTATATTGGCCTGTTTTGATGGGGATGGACAGATTTGCCTTTCTCTTAAAAAGGACTTTTTGTGATATTTTAGCAATGATGTCAAAAACACTCAATCTCCTGCAATATAGTAGAAACACCTATAGAGTTTAAACAGAATTGTCAACAAAACACAAATTTTACGTCATGTTTAAAAAGAAACACGAAAATAGTCCAACTCAAAGTATAACTACGGAAATGCATAGGAAAAGCATTTAGAAAGCGTTTCAATGTAAATCAGTATATTGGCCTGTTTTGATAGAGATGGACAGATAATGCGTCTTAACAGGACTTTTTGGGATATGTTATCAATAATGTTAAAAACGCTCAATGTTCTGCAATATAGTAGAGACTCTTAAGGAGCGTTTTAGTGCAGTGTTTAAATAGAATTGGGAACAAAACACAAAACTTACACAATGTTTATAAAGAATCACGAAACTAGTCCTACTCAGAGTAGACCCATGGAAATGCATTGGAAACCAGGCCATGAGAAACCGTTTCAATGTAAATCAGTATATTGGCCTGTTTTGAGGGGGATGGACAGATATTGCGTTTCTCTTATTAGGACTTTTTGGGATATGTTACGAATGATGTCAAAAACGCTCAATCTTCTGCAATATGGTAGAAACTCCTATAGAGCGTGTTATTGCAGAGTTTGAACAGAATTGGAAACAAAACACAAATCTTACGTCATGGTTATAAAGAATCACGAGACTATTCCTACTCAGAGGAGACCCATTGAAATGAATTGGAAGCCAGGCCATGAGAACGCGTTTCAATGTAAATCAGTATACTGGCCTGTTTTGAGGGGATTGACAGATATTGCGTTTCTCTTATAAGGACTTTTTAGGATATGTTACCAACGATGTCAAAAACGCTCCGTCTTCTGCAATATGGTAGAAACTCCTATAGAGCGTGTTATTGCAGAGTTTAAATAGAATTGGGAACAAACAAAAAAACATCTGTCATGTTTATAAAGAATCACAAAACTAGTCCTACTCAGAGTAGACCCATGGGAATGCATTGGACACCAGGCCATGAGAACGCGTTTCCATGTAAATCAGTATATTGACCTGTTTTGATGGGAATGGACAAATATTGCGTTTCTCTTAAAAGGACTTTATGGGATATTTTACCAATGGTGTCAAAAACGCTCAATCTTCTGCAATATAGTAGAGACTCTTAAGGTGCGTTTTAGAGCAGTGTTTAAATAGATTTGGGAACAAAACACAACTCTTACGTCATGTTTATAAAGAATCACGAAACTAGTCCTACTCAGAGTAGACCCATGGAAATGCATTGGAAACCAGGTCATGAGAACGTTTTTCAATGTAAATCAGTATATTGGCCTGTTTTGATGGGGATGGACAGATTTGCCTTTCTCTTAAAAAGGACTTTTTGTGATATTTTAGCAATGATGTCAAAAACACTCAATCTCCTGCAATATAGTAGAAACACCTATAGAGTTTAAACAGAATTGTCAACAAAACACAAATTTTACGTCATGTTTAAAAAGAAACACGAAAATAGTCCAACTCAAAGTATAACTACGGAAATGCATAGGAAAAGCATTTAGAAAGCGTTTCAATGTAAATCAGTATATTGGCCTGTTTTGATAGAGATGGACAGATAATGCGTCTTAACAGGACTTTTTGGGATATGTTATCAATAATGTTAAAAACGCTCAATGTTCTGCAATATAGTAGAGACTCTTAAGGTGCGTTTTAGTGCAGTGTTTAAATAGAATTGGGAACAAAACACAAAACTTACACAATGTTTATAAAGAATCACGAAACTAGTCCTACTCAGAGTAGACCCATGGAAATGCATTGGAAACCAGGCCATGAGAAACCGTTTCAATGTAAATCAGTATATTGGCCTGTTTTGAGGGGGATGGACAGATATTGCGTTTCTCTTATTAGGACTTTTTGGGATATGTTACGAATGATGTCAAAAACGCTCAATCTTCTGCAATATGGTAGAAACTCCTATAGAGCGTGTTATTGCAGAGTTTAAATAGATTTGGGAACAAAACACAAAACTTACGTCATGTTTATAAAGAATCACTAAACTAGTCCTACTCAGAGTAGACCCATGGAAATGCATTGGAAACCAGGCTATGAGAACGCGTTTCAATGTAAATCAGTATATTGGCCTGTTTTGATGGGGATGGACAGATATTGCATTTCTCTTAAAAGGACTTTTTGGGATATGTTACCAATGATGTCAAAAACGTTCATTCTCCTGCAATATGGTAGAAACTCCTATAGAGCGTGTTATTGCAGAGTTTAAACAGAATTGGAAACAAAACACAAAACTTAAGTCATGTTTATAAAGAATCACGAGACTAGTCCTACTCAGAGTAGTCCCATGGAAATGCATTGGTAACCAGGCCATGAGAACGCGTTTCTATGTAAATCAGTATATTGGCCTGTTTTGATGGGGATGGACAGATATTGCGTTTCTCTTAAAAGGAATTTTTGGAATATGTTACCAATGATGTCAAAAACGTTCATTCTCCAGCAATATGGTAGAAACTCCTATAGAGCGTGATTGCAGTGTTTAAACAGAATTGGAAACAAAACACTACACTTATGTCATGTTTATAAAGGATCACGAAACTAGTCCTACTCAGAGTAGACCCTTGGAAATGCATTGGAAACCAGGCCATGAGAACGCGTTTCAATGTAAATCAGTATATTGGCCTGTTTTGATGGGGATGGACAGATATTGCGTTTCTCTTAGAAGGACTTTTTAGGATATGTTACCCATGATGGCAAAAACGCTCAATCTTCTGCAATATAGTAGAGACTCTTAAGGTGCGTTTTATTGCAGAGTTTAAGCAGAATTGGAGACAAAACACAAAACTTACGTCATGTTTATAAAGAATCACGAGACTAGTCCTACTCAGAGTAGACCCATGGAAATGCATTGGAAACCAGGCCATGAGAACGCGTTTCAATGTAAATCAGTATATTGGCCTGTTTTGATGGGGATGGACAGATATTGCGTTTCTCTTCAAAGGACTTTTTGGGATATGTTTCAAATGATGTCAAAAACGTTCATTCTCCAGCAATATGGTAGAAACTCCTATAGAGCGTGATTGCAGAGTTTAAACAGAATTGGAAACAAAACACAACACTTACATCATGTTAATAAAGAATCACGAGACTAGTCCTACTCAGAGTAGACCGATGGAAATGCATTGGAAACCAGGCCATGAGAACGCGTTTCAATGTAAATCAGTATATTGAACTGTTTTGATGGGGATGGACAAATATTGCATTTCTCTTAAAAGGACTTTTTGGAATATGTTACCAATGATGTCAAAAACACTCAATATTCTGCAATGTAGTAGAGACTCTTAAGGTGCGTTTTAGTGCAGTGTTTAAATAGAATTGGGAACAAAACACTACACTTACGTCATGTTTATAAAGAATCTCGAAACTAGTCCTACTCAGAGTAGACCCATGGAAATGCATTGGAAACCAGACCATGAGAACGCGTTTCAATGTAAATCAGTATATTGGCCTGTTTTGATGGGGATGGACAGATATTGCGTTTCTCTTAAAAAGACTTTTAGGGATATGTTTCAAATGATGTCAAAAACGTTCGTTTTTCTGCAATATGGTAGAAACTCCTATAGAGTGTGTTATTGCAGTTTTAAACAGAATTGGAAACAAAACACAAATCTTACGTCATGTTTATAAAGAATCTCGAAACTAGTCCTACTCAGAGTAGACCCATGGAAATGCATTGGAAACCAGACCATGAGAACGCGTTTCAATGTAAATCAGTATATTGGCCTGTTTTGATGGGGATGGACAGATATTGCGTTTCTCTTAAAAGGACTTCTTGGAATATGTTACCAATGATGTCAAAAATGCTCAATCTTCTGCAATACAGTAGAGACTCTTAAGGTTTGTTTTAGTGCAGTGATTAAATAGAATTGGGAACAAAACACTATACTTACGTCATGTTTATAATGAAACTAGTCCTACTCAGAGTAGACCCATGGAAATGCATTGGAAACCAGGCCATGAGAACGCGTTTCAATGTAAATCAGTATATTGGCCTGTTTTGATGGGGATTGACAGATGTTGCGTTTCTCTTAAAAGGACTTTTTCGGATATGTTACCAATTATGTCAAAAACGTTCATTCTCCAGCAATATGGTAGAAACTCCTATAGAGTGTGTTATTGCAGAGTTTAAACAGAATTGGAAACAAAACACAAAGCTTACGTCATGTTTATAAAGAATAACGAAACTAGTCCTACTCAGAGTAGGAAATGCATTGGAAACCAGGCCGTGAGAATGCGTTTCAATGTAAATCAGTATATTGGCCTGTTTTGACGGGGATGGACAGATATTGCGTTTCTCTTAAAAGGACTTTTAGGGATATGTTTCAAATGATGTCAAAAACGTTCGTTTTTCTTCAATATGGTAGAAAGTCCTATAGAGTGTGTTATTGCAGAGTTTAAACAGAATTGGAAACAAAACACAAATCTTACGTCATGTTTATAAAGAATCACGAAACTAGTCCTACTCAGAGTAGACCCATGGAAAAGCATTGGTAACCAGGCCATGAGAACGCGTTTCAAGGTAAATAAGTATATTGGCCTGTTTTGATGGGGATGGACAGATATTGCTTTTCTCTTAAAAGGACTTTTTGGAATATGTTACCAATGATGTCAAAAACGTTCATTCTCCAGCAATATGTTAGAAACTCCTATAGAGCGTGATTGCAGAGTTTAAACCGAATTGGAAACAAAACACAACACTTACGTCATGTTAATAAAGAATCACGAGACTAGTCCTACTCAGAGTAGACCGATGGAAATGCATTGGTAACCAGGCCATGAGAACGCGTTTCAATGTAAATCAGTATATTGGCCTGTTTTGATGGGGATGGACAGATATTGCGTTTCTCTTAAAAGGACTTTTTGGAATATGTTACCAATGATGTCAAAAACGTTCATTCTCCAGCAATATGGTAGAAACTCCTATAGAGCGTGATTGCAGAGTTTAAACAGAATTGGAAACAAAACACAACACTTACGTCATGTTAATAAAGAATCACGAGACTAGTCCTACTCAGAGTAGACCAATGGAAATGCATTGGAAACCAGGGCATGAGAACGCGTTTCAATGTAAATCAGTATATTGAACTGTTTTGATGGGATGGACAAATATTGCGTTTCTCTTAAAAGGACTTTTTGGAATATTTTACCAATGATGTCAAAAACACTCAATATTCTGCAGTGTAGTAGAGACTCTTAAGGTGCGTTTTAGTGCAGTGTTTAAATAGAATTGGGAAGAAAACACTACACTTACGTCATGTTTATAAAGAATCTCGAAACTAGTCCTACTCAGAGTAGACCCATGGAAATGCATTGGAAACCAGACCATGAGAACGCGTTTCAATGTAAATCAGTATATTGGCCTGTTTTGATGGGGATGGACAGATATTGCGGTTCTCTTAAAAGGACTTTTTGGGATATGTTACCAATGATGTCAAAAACGATCATTCTCCAGCAATATGGTAGAAACTCCTATAGAGCGTGTTATTGCAGAGTTTAAGAAGAATTGGAAACAAAACACAAATCTTACGTCATGTTTATAAAGAATCACGAAACTAGTCCTACTCAGAGTAGACCCATTGAAATGCATTGGTAACCAGGCCAAGAGAACGCGTTTCAATGTAAATCAGTATATTGGCCTGTTTTGATGGGGATGGACAGATATTGCGTTTCTCTTAAAAGGACTTTTTGGAATATGTTACCAATGATGTCAAAAACACTCAATATTCTGCAATGTAGTAGAGACTCTTAAGGTGCGTTTTAGTGCAGTGTTTAAATAGAATTGGGAACAAAACACAAATCTTACGTCATGTTTATAAAGAATCTCGAAACTAGTCCTACTCAGAGTAGACCCATGGAAATGCATTGGAAACCAGACCATGAGAACGCGTTTCAATGTAAATCAGTATATTGGCCTGTTTTGATGGGGATGGACAGATATTGCGTTTCTCTTAAATAGACTTTTAGGGATATGTTTCAAATGATGTCAAAAACGTTCGTTTTTCTGCCATATGGTAGAAACTCCTATAGAGTGTGTTATTGCAGTTTTAAACAGAATTGGAAACAAAACACAAATCTTACGTCATGTTTATAAAGAATCTCGAAACTAGTCCTACTCAGAGTAGACCCATGGAAATGCATTGGAAACCAGACCATGAGAACGCGTTTCAATGTAAATCAGTATATTGGCCTGTTTTGACGGGGATGGACAGAAATTGCGTTTCTCTTAAAAGGACTTTTAGGGATATGTTTCAAATGATGTCAAAAACGTTCGTTTTTCTTCAATATGGTAGAAAGTCCTATAGAGTGTGTTATTGCAGATTTTAAAAAGAATTGGAAACAAAACACAAATCTTACGTCATGTTTATAAAGAATCACGAAACTAGTCCTACTCAGAGTAGACCCATGGAAATGCATTGGTAACCAGGCCATGAGAACGCGTTTCAAGGTAAATCAGTATATTGGCCTGTTTTGATGGGGATGGACAGATATTACGTTTCTCTTAAAAGGACTTTTTGGAATATGTTACCAATGATGTCAAAAACGTTCATTCTCCAGCAATATGGTAGAAACTCCTATAGAGCGTGATTGCAGAGTTTAAACAGAATTGGAAACAAAACACAACACTTACGTCATGTTAATAAAGAATCACGAGACTAGTACTACTCAGAGTAGACCGATGGAAATGCATTGGAAACCAGGCCATGAGAACGCGTTTCAATGTAAATCAGTATATTGGCCTGTTTTGATGGGAATGGACAGATATTGCGTTTCTCTTAAAAAGACTTTTAGGGATATGTTTCAAATGATGTCAAAAACGTTCGTTTTTCTGCAATATGGTAGAAACTCCTATAGAGTGTGTTATTGCAGTTTTAAACAGAATTGGAAACAAAACACAAATCTTACGTCATGTTTATAAAGAATCTCGAAACTAGTCCTACTCAGAGTAGACCCATGGAAATGCATTGGAAACCAGACCATGAGAACGCGTTTCAATGTAAATCAGTATATTGGCCTGTTTTGATGGGGATGGACAGATATTGCGTTTCTCTTAAAAGGACTTCTTGGAATATGTTACCAATGATGTCAAAAACGTTCATTCTCCAGCAATATGGTAAAAACTCCTATAGAGCGTGTTATTGCAGAGTTTAAACAGAATTGGAAACAAAACACAAAGCTTACGTCATGTTTATAAAGAATAACGAAACTAGTCCTACTCAGAGTAGGAAATGCATTGGAAACCAGGCCGTGAGAATGCGTTTCAATGTAAATCAGTATATTGGCCTGTTTTGACGGGGATGGACAGATATTGCGTTTCTCTTAAAAGGACTTTTAGGGATATGTTTCAAATGATGTCAAAAACGTTCGTTTTTCTTCAATATGGTAGAAAGTCCTATAGAGTGTGTTATTGCAGATTTTAAAAAGAATTGGAAACAAAACACAAATCTTATGTCATGTTTATAAAGAATCACGAAACTAGTCCTACTCAGAGTAGACCCATGGAAATGCATTGGTAATCAGGCCATGAGAACGCGTTTCAATGTAAATCAGTATATTGGCCTGTTTTGATGGGGATGGACAAATATTGCGTTTCTCTTAAAAGGACATTTTGGAATATGTTACCAATGATGGCAAAAACGCTCAATCTTCTGCAGTATAGTAGAGACTCTTAAGGTGCGTTGTAGTGCAGTGTTTAAATAGAATTGGGAACAAAACACTACACTTGCGTCTTGTTTATAAAGAATCACGAAACTAATCCTACTTAGAGTAGACCCATGGAAATGCATTGGCAACCAGGCCATGAGAACGCGTTTCAATGTAAATCAATATATAGGCCTGTTTTGATGGGGATGGACAGATATTGCGTTTCTCTTAAAAGGACTTTTTGGAATATGTTACCAATGATGTCAAAAACGTTCATTCTCCAGCAATATGGTAGAAACTCCTATAGAGCGTGATTGCAGAGTTTAAACAGAATTGGAAACAAAACACAACACTTACGTCATGTTAATAAAGGATCACGAAACTAGTCCTACTCAGAGTAGACCCTTGGAAATGCATTGGAAACCAGGCCATGAGAACGCGTTTCAATGTAAATCAGTATATTGGCCTGTTTTGATGGGGATGGACAGATATTGCGTTTCTCTTAGAAGGACTTTTTAGGATATGTTACCCATGATGGCAAAAACGCTCAATCTTCTGCAATATTGTAGAGACACTTAAGGTGCGTTTTAGTGCAGTGTTTAAATAGAATGGGGAACAAAACACTACACTTACGTCATGTTTATAAAGGATCACGAAACTAGTCCTACTCAGAGTAGACCCTTGGAAATGCATAGGAAACCAGGCCATGAGAACGCGTTTCAATGTAAATCAGTATATTGGCCTGTTTTGATGGGGATGGACAGATATTGCGTTTCTCTTAAAAGGACTTCTTGGAATATGTTGCCAATGATGTCAAAAATGCTCAATCTTCTGCAATATAGTAGAGACTCTTAAGGTTTGTTTTAGTGCAGTGATTAAATTGAATTGGGAACAAAACACTATACTTACGTCATGTTTATAATGAAACTAGTCCTACTCAGAGTAGACCCATGGAAATGCATTGGAAACCAGGCCATGAGAACACGTTTCAATGTAAATCAGTATATTGGCCTGTTTTGATGGGGATTGACAGATGTTGCGTTTCTCTTAAAAGGACTTTTTCGGATATGTTACCAATGATGTCAAAAACGTTCATTCTCCAGCAATATGGTAAAAACTCCTATAGAGCGTGTTATTGCAGAGTTTAAACAGAATTGGAAACAAAACACAAAGCTTACGTCATGTTTATAAAGAATAACGAAACTAGTCCTACTCAGAGTAGGAAATGCATTGGAAACCAGGCCGTGAGAAAGCGTTTCAATGTAAATCAGTATATTGGCCTGTTTTGACGGGGATGGACAGATATTGCGTTTCTCTTAAAAGGACTTTTAGGGATATGTTTCAAATGATGTCAAAAACGTTCGTTTTTCTTCAATATGGTAGAAAGTCCTATAGAGTGTGTTATTGCAGATTTTAAAAAGAATTGGAAACAAAACACAAATCTTATGTCATGTTTATAAAGAATCACGAAACTAGTCCTACTCAGAGTAGACCCATGGAAATGCATTGGAAACCAGGCCATGAGAACGCGTTTCAATGTAAATCAGTATATTGAACTGTTTTGATGGGGATGGACAAATATTGCATTTCTCTTAAAAGGACTTTTTGGAATATGTTACCAATGATGTCAAAAACACTCAATGTTCTGCAATGTAGTAGAGACTCTTAAGGTGCGTTTTAGTGCAGTGTTTAAATAGAATTGGGAACAAAACACTACACTTACGTAATGTTTATAAAGGGTCACGAAACTAGTCCTACTCAGAGTAGACCCTTGGAAATGCATTGGAAACCAGACCATGAAAACGCGTTTCAATTTAAATCAGTATATTGGCCTGTTTTGATGGGGATGGACAGATATTGCGTTTCTCTTAGAAGGACTTTTTAGGATATGTTACCCATGATGGCAAAAACGCTCAATCTTCTGCAATATGGTAGAGACACTTAAGGTGCGTTTTAGTGCAGTGTTTAAATAGAATTGGGAACAAAACACTACACTTACGTCATGTTTATAAAGGATCACGAAACTAGTCCTACTCAGAGTAGACCCTTGGAAATGCATAGGAAACCAGGCCATGAGAACGCGTTTCAATGTAAATCAGTATATTGGCCTGTTTTGATGGGGATGGACAGATATTGCGTTTCTCTTAAAAGGACTTTTTGGGATATGTTTCTAATGATGTCAAAAACGTTCATTTTCCTGCAATATGGTAGAAACTCCTATAGAGTGTGTTATTGCAGAGTTGAAACAGAATTGGAAACAAAACACAAAACATACGTCATGTTTATAAAGAATCACGAGACTAGTCCTACTCAGAGTAGACCCATGGAAATGCATTGGAAACCAGGCCATGAGAACGCGTTTCAATGTAAATCAGTATATTGGCCTGTTTTGATGGGGATGGACAGATATTGCGTTTCTCTTAAAAGGACTTTTTGGAATATGTTACCAATGATGTCAAAAATGCTCAATCTTCTGCAATATAGTAGAGACTCTTAAGGTTTGTTATAGTGCAGTGATTAAATAGAATTGGGAACAAAACACTACACTTACGTCATGTTTATAAAGGATCACGAAACTAGTCCTACTCAGAGTAGACCCTTGGAAATGCATAGGAAACCAGGCCATGAAAACGCGTTTCAATGTAAATCAGTATATTGGCCTGTTTTGATGGAGATGGAAAGATATTGCGTTTCTCTTAAAAGGACTTTTTGGGATGTTTCAAATGATGTCAAAAATGTTCGTTTTCCTGCAATATGGTAGAAACTCCTATAGAGTGTGTTATTGCAGAGTTTAAACAGAATTGGGAACAAAACACAAAACTTACGTCATGTTTATAAAGAATTACGAGACTAGTCCTACTCAGAGTAGACCCATGGAAATGCATTGGAAACCAGGCCATGAGAACGCGTTTCAATGTAAATCAGTATATTGGCCTGTTTTGATGGGGATGGACAGATATTGCGTTTCTCTTAAAAGGACTTTTTGGAATATGTTACCAATGACGTCAAAAACGTTCATTCTCCAGCAATATGGTAGAAACTCCTATAGAGCGTGTTATTGCAGAGTTTAAACAGAATTGGAAACAAAACACAAATCTTACGTCATGTTTATAAAGAATCACGAGACTTGTCCTACTCAGAGTAGACCCATGGAAATACATTGGTAACCAGGCCATGAGAACGCGTTTCAATGTAAAGCAGTATATTGGCCTGTTTTGATGGGGATGGACAGATATTGCGTTTCTCTTAAAAGGACTTTTTGGAATATGTTACCAATGATGTCAAAAACGTTCGTGTTTCTTCAATATGGAAGAAAGTCCTATAGAGTGTGTAATTGCAGAGTTGAAACAGAATTGGAAACAAAACACAAAACATACGTCATGTTTATAAAGAATCACAAGACTAGTCCTACTCAGAGTAGACCCATGGAAATGCATTGGAAACCAGGCCATGAGAACGCGTTTCAATGTAAATCAGTATATTGGCCTGTTTTGATGGGGATGGACAGATATTGCGTTTCTCTTCAAAGGACTTTTTGGGATATGTTTCAAATGATGTCAAAAATGTTCGTTTTCCTGCAATATGGTATAAACTCCTATAGAGTGTGTTATTGCAGAGTTTAAACAGAATTGGGAACAAAACACAAAACTTACGTCATGTTTATAAAGAATTACGAGACTAGTCCTACTCAGAGTAGACCCATGGAAATGCATTGGAAACCAGGCCATGAGAACGCGTTTCAATGTAAAGCAGTATATTGGCCTGTTTTGATGGGGATGGACAGATATTGCGTTTCTCTTAAAAGGACTTTTTGGAATATGTTACCAATGATGTCAAAAACGATCATTCTCCAGCAATATGGTAGAAACTCCTATAGAGCGTGTTATTGCAGAGTTTAAACAGAATTGGAAATAAAACACAAATCTTACGTCATGTTTATAAAGAATCTCGAAACTAGTCCTACTCAGAGTAGACCCATGGAAATGCATTGGTAATCAGGCCATGAGAACGCGTTTCAATGTAAATCAGTATATTGGCCTGTTTTGATGGGGATGGACAAATATTGCGTTTCTCTTAAAAGGACATTTTGGAATATGTTACCAATGATGGCAAAAACGCTCAATCTTCTGCAGTATAGTAGAGACTCTTAAGGTGCGTTGTAGTGCAGTGTTTAAATAGAATTGGGAACAAAACACTACACTTGCGTCTTGTTTATAAAGAATCACGAAACTAATCCTACTTAGAGTAGACCCATGGAAATGCATTGGCAACCAGGCCATGAGAACGCGTTTCAATGTAAATCAATATATAGGCCTGTTTTGATGGGGATGGACAGATATTGCGTTTCTCTTAAAAGGACTTTTTGGAATATGTTACCAATGATGTCAAAAACGTTCATTCTCCAGCAATATGGTAGAAACTCCTATAGAGCGTGATTGCAGAGTTTAAACAGAATTGGAAACAAAACACAACACTTACGTCATGTTAATAAAGGATCACGAAACTAGTCCTACTCAGAGTAGACCCTTGGAAATGCATTGGAAACCAGGCCATGAGAACGCGTTTCAATGTAAATCAGTATATTGGCCTGTTTTGATGGGGATGGACAGATATTGCGTTTCTCTTAGAAGGACTTTTTAGGATATGTTACCCATGATGGCAAAAACGCTCAATCTTCTGCAATATTGTAGAGACACTTAAGGTGCGTTTTAGTGCAGTGTTTAAATAGAATGGGGAACAAAACACTACACTTACGTCATGTTTATAAAGGATCACGAAACTAGTCCTACTCAGAGTAGACCCTTGGAAATGCATAGGAAACCAGGCCATGAGAACGCGTTTCAATGTAAATCAGTATATTGGCCTGTTTTGATGGGGATGGACAGATATTGCGTTTCTCTTAAAAGGACTTTTAGGGATATGTTTCTAATGATGTCAAAAACGTTCATTTTCCTGCAATATGGTAGAAACTCCTATAGAGTGTGTTATTGCAGAGTTGAAACAGAATTGGAAACAAAACACAAAACATACGTCATGTTTATAAAGAATCACGAAACTAGGCCTACTCAGAGTAGACCCATGGAAATGCATTGGTAACCAGGCCATGAGAACGCGTTTCAATGTAAATCAGTATATTGGCCTGTTTTGATGGGGATGGACAGATATTGTGTTTCTCTTAAAAGGACTTTTAGGGATATGTTACCAATGATGTCAAAAATGCTCAATCTTCTGCAATATAATAGAGACTCTTCAGTTTTGTTTTAGTGAAGTGATTAAATAGAATTATGAACAAAACACTATACTTACGTCATGTTTATAATGAAACTAGTCCTACTCAGAGTAGACCCATGGAAATAAATTGGAAACCAGGCCATGAGAACGCGTTTCAATGTAAATCAGTATATTGAACTGTTTTGATGGGCATGAACAGATATTGCGTTTCTCTTAAAAGGACTTTCTGGAATATGTTAAAAATGATGTCAAAAACTCTCAATCTTCTGCAATATAGTAAAGACTCTTAAGGTTTGTTTTAGTGCAGTGATAAAATAGAATTGGGAACAAAATACTATACTTACGTCATTTTTATAATGAAACTAGTCCTACTCAGAGTAGACCCATGGAAATTCATTGGAAACCAGGACATGAGAACGCGTTTCAATGTAAATCAGTATATTGGCCTGTTTTGATGGGGATGGACAGATATTGCGTTTCTCTTAAAAGGACTTTTTCGGATATGGTACCAACTATGTCAAAAACGCTCAATCTTCTGCAATATAGTAGAGACTCTTAAGGTATGTTTTAGTGCAGTGATTAAATAGAATTGGGAACAAAACACTACACTTACGTCATGTTTATAAAGGATCACGAAACTAGTCCTACTTAGAGTAGACCCATGGAAATGCATTGGTAACCAGGCCATGAGAACGCGTTTCAATGTAAATCAGTACATTGGCCTGTTTTGATGGGGATGGACAGATATTGCGTTTCTCTTAAAAGGACTTTTTGGGATATGTTAAAAATGATGTCAAAAACGCTCAATCTTCTGCAATATAGTAGAGACTCTTAAGGTTTGTTTTAGTGCAGTGATTAAATAGAATTGGGAACAAAACACTACACTTAGGTCATGTTTATAAAGAATCACGAAACTAGTCCTACTCAGAGTAGACCCATGGAAATGCATTGGTAACCAGGCCATGAGAACGCGTTTCAATGTAAATCAGTATATTGGCCTGTTTTGATGGGGATGGACAGATATTGCGTTTCTCTTAAAAGGACTTTTTGGGATATGTTTCAAATGATGTCAAAAACGTTCAATCTTCTGCAATATAGTAGAGACTCTTAAGGTTTGTTTTAGCGCAGTTTTTAAATAGAATTGGGAACAAAACGCTACACTTACATCATGTTTATAATGAAACTAGTCCTACTCAGAGTAGACCCATGGAAATGCATTGGAAACCAGGCCATGAGAACGCGTTTCAATGTAAATCAGTATATTGGCCTGTTTTGATGGGGATGGACAGATATTGCGTTTCTCTTAGAAGGACTTTTTAGGATATGTTACCCATGATGGCAAAAACGCTCAATCTTCTGCAATATTGTAGAGACACTTAAGGTGCGTTTTAGTGCAGTGTTTAAATAGAATGGGGAACAAAACACTACACTTACGTCATGTTTATAAAGGATCACGAAACTAGTCCTACTCAGAGTAGACCCTTGGAAATGCATAGGAAACCAGGCCATGAGAACGCGTTTCAATGTAAATCAGTATATTGGCCTGTTTTGATGGGGATGGACAGATATTGCGTTTCTCTTAAAAGGACTTTTAGGGATATGTTTCTAATGATGTCAAAAACGTTCATTTTCCTGCAATATGGTAGAAACTCCTATAGAGTGTGTTATTGCAGAGTTGAAACAGAATTGGAAACAAAACACAAAACATACGTCATGTTTATAAAGAATCACGAAACTAGGCCTACTCAGAGTAGACCCATGGAAATGCGTTGGTAACCAGGCCATGAGAACGCGTTTCAATGTAAATCAGTATGTTGGCCTGTTTTGATGGGGATGGACAGATATTGTGTTTCTCTTAAAAGGACTTTTAGGGATATGTTACCAATGATGTCAAAAATGCTCAATCTTCTGCAATATAATAGAGACTCTTCAGTTTTGTTTTAGTGAAGTGATTAAATAGAATTATGAACAAAACACTATACTTACGTCATGTTTATAATGAAACTAGTCCTACTCAGAGTAGACCCATGGAAATAAATTGGAAACCAGGCCATGAGAACGCGTTTCAATGTAAATCAGTATATTGAACTGTTTTGATGGGCATGAACAGATATTGCGTTTCTCTTAAAAGGACTTTCTGGAATATGTTAAAAATGATGTCAAAAACTCTCAATCTTCTGCAATATAGTAAAGACTCTTAAGGTTTGTTTTAGTGCAGTGATAAAATAGAATTGGGAACAAAATACTATACTTACGTCATTTTTATAATGAAACTAGTCCTACTCAGAGTAGACCCATGGAAATGCATTGGAAACCAGGCCATGAGAACGCGTTTCAATGTAAATCAGTATATTGGCCTGTTTTGATGGGGATGGACAGATATTGCGTTTCTCTTAAAAGGACTTCTTGGAATATGTTACCAATGATGTCAAAAATGCTCAATCTTCTGCAATATAGTAGAGACTCTTAAGGTTTGTTTTAGTGCAGTGATTAAATAGAATTGGGAACAAAACACTATACTTACGTCATGTTTATAATGAAACTAGTCCTACTCAGAGTAGACCCATGGAAATGCATTGGAAACCAGGCCATGAGAACGCGTTTCAATGTAAATCAGTATATTGGCCTGTTTTGATGGGGATTGACAGATGTTGCGTTTCTCTTAAAAGGACTTTTTCGGATATGTTACCAATTATGTCAAAAACGTTCATTCTCCAGCAATATGGTAGAAACTCCTATAGAGTGTGTTATTGCAGAGTTTAAACAGAATTGGAAACAAAACACAAAGCTTACGTCATGTTTATAAAGAATAACGAAACTAGTCCTACTCAGAGTAGGAAATGCATTGGAAACCAGGCCGTGAGAATGCGTTTCAATGTAAATCAGTATATTGGCCTGTTTTGACGGGGATGGACAGATATTGCGTTTCTCTTAAAAGGACTTTTAGGGATATGTTTCAAATGATGTCAAAAACGTTCGTTTTTCTTCAATATGGTAGAAAGTCCTATAGAGTGTGTTATTGCAGAGTTTAAACAGAATTGGAAACAAAACACAAATCTTACGTCATGTTTATAAAGAATCACGAAACTAGTCCTACTCAGAGTAGACCCATGGAAAAGCATTGGTAACCAGGCCATGAGAACGCGTTTCAAGGTAAATAAGTATATTGGCCTGTTTTGATGGGGATGGACAGATATTGCTTTTCTCTTAAAAGGACTTTTTGGAATATGTTACCAATGATGTCAAAAACGTTCATTCTCCAGCAATATGTTAGAAACTCCTATAGAGCGTGATTGCAGAGTTTAAACCGAATTGGAAACAAAACACAACACTTACGTCATGTTAATAAAGAATCACGAGACTAGTCCTACTCAGAGTAGACCGATGGAAATGCATTGGTAACCAGGCCATGAGAACGCGTTTCAATGTAAATCAGTATATTGGCCTGTTTTGATGGGGATGGACAGATATTGCGTTTCTCTTAAAAGGACTTTTTGGAATATGTTACCAATGATGTCAAAAACGTTCATTCTCCAGCAATATGGTAGAAACTCCTGTAGAGCGTGATTGCAGAGTTTAAACAGAATTGGAAACAAAACACAACACTTACGTCATGTTAATAAAGAATCACGAGACTAGTCCTACTCAGAGTAGACCAATGGAAATGCATTGGAAACCAGGGCATGAGAACGCGTTTCAATGTAAATCAGTATATTGAACTGTTTTGATGGGATGGACAAATATTGCGTTTCTCTTAAAAGGACTTTTTGGAATATTTTACCAATGATGTCAAAAACACTCAATATTCTGCAGTGTAGTAGAGACTCTTAAGGTGCGTTTTAGTGCAGTGTTTAAATAGAATTGGGAAGAAAACACTACACTTACGTCATGTTTATAAAGAATCTCGAAACTAGTCCTACTCAGAGTAGACCCATGGAAATGCATTGGAAACCAGACCATGAGAACGCGTTTCAATGTAAATCAGTATATTGGCCTGTTTTGATGGGGATGGACAGATATTGCGGTTCTCTTAAAAGGACTTTTTGGGATATGTTACCAATGATGTCAAAAACGATCATTCTCCAGCAATATGGTAGAAACTCCTATAGAGCGTGTTATTGCAGAGTTTAAGAAGAATTGGAAACAAAACACAAATCTTACGTCATGTTTATAAAGAATCACGAAACTAGTCCTACTCAGAGTAGACCCATTGAAATGCATTGGTAACCAGGCCAAGAGAACGCGTTTCAATGTAAATCAGTATATTGGCCTGTTTTGATGGGGATGGACAGATATTGCGTTTCTCTTAAAAGGACTTTTTGGAATATGTTACCAATGATGTCAAAAACACTCAATATTCTGCAATGTAGTAGAGACTCTTAAGGTGCGTTTTAGTGCAGTGTTTAAATAGAATTGGGAACAAAACACAAATCTTACGTCATGTTTATAAAGAATCTCGAAACTAGTCCTACTCAGAGTAGACCCATGGAAATGCATTGGAAACCAGACCATGAGAACGCGTTTCAATGTAAATCAGTATATTGGCCTGTTTTGATGGGGATGGACAGATATTGCGTTTCTCTTAAATAGACTTTTAGGGATATGTTTCAAATGATGTCAAAAACGTTCGTTTTTCTGCCATATGGTAGAAACTCCTATAGAGTGTGTTATTGCAGTTTTAAACAGAATTGGAAACAAAACACAAATCTTACGTCATGTTTATAAAGAATCTCGAAACTAGTCCTACTCAGAGTAGACCCATGGAAATGCATTGGAAACCAGACCATGAGAACGCGTTTCAATGTAAATCAGTATATTGGCCTGTTTTGACGGGGATGGACAGAAATTGCGTTTCTCTTAAAAGGACTTTTAGGGATATGTTTCAAATGATGTCAAAAACGTTCGTTTTTCTTCAATATGGTAGAAAGTCCTATAGAGTGTGTTATTGCAGATTTTAAAAAGAATTGGAAACAAAACACAAATCTTACGTCATGTTTATAAAGAATCACGAAACTAGTCCTACTCAGAGTAGACCCATGGAAATGCATTGGTAACCAGGCCATGAGAACGCGTTTCAAGGTAAATCAGTATATTGGCCTGTTTTGATGGGGATGGACAGATATTACGTTTCTCTTAAAAGGACTTTTTGGAATATGTTACCAATGATGTCAAAAACGTTCATTCTCCAGCAATATGGTAGAAACTCCTATAGAGCGTGATTGCAGAGTTTAAACAGAATTGGAAACAAAACACAACACTTACGTCATGTTAATAAAGAATCACGAGACTAGTACTACTCAGAGTAGACCGATGGAAATGCATTGGAAACCAGGCCATGAGAACGCGTTTCAATGTAAATCAGTATATTGGCCTGTTTTGATGGGAATGGACAGATATTGCGTTTCTCTTAAAAAGACTTTTAGGGATATGTTTCAAATGATGTCAAAAACGTTCGTTTTTCTGCAATATGGTAGAAACTCCTATAGAGTGTGTTATTGCAGTTTTAAACAGAATTGGAAACAAAACACAAATCTTACGTCATGTTTATAAAGAATCTCGAAACTAGTCCTACTCAGAGTAGACCCATGGAAATGCATTGGAAACCAGACCATGAGAACGCGTTTCAATGTAAATCAGTATATTGGCCTGTTTTGATGGGGATGGACAGATATTGCGTTTCTCTTAAAAGGACTTCTTGGAATATGTTACCAATGATGTCAAAAACGTTCATTCTCCAGCAATATGGTAAAAACTCCTATAGAGCGTGTTATTGCAGAGTTTAAACAGAATTGGAAACAAAACACAAAGCTTACGTCATGTTTATAAAGAATAACGAAACTAGTCCTACTCAGAGTAGGAAATGCATTGGAAACCAGGCCGTGAGAATGCGTTTCAATGTAAATCAGTATATTGGCCTGTTTTGACGGGGATGGACAGATATTGCGTTTCTCTTAAAAGGACTTTTAGGGATATGTTTCAAATGATGTCAAAAACGTTCGTTTTTCTTCAATATGGTAGAAAGTCCTATAGAGTGTGTTATTGCAGATTTTAAAAAGAATTGGAAACAAAACACAAATCTTATGTCATGTTTATAAAGAATCACGAAACTAGTCCTACTCAGAGTAGACCCATGGAAATGCATTGGTAATCAGGCCATGAGAACGCGTTTCAATGTAAATCAGTATATTGGCCTGTTTTGATGGGGATGGACAAATATTGCGTTTCTCTTAAAAGGACATTTTGGAATATGTTACCAATGATGGCAAAAACGCTCAATCTTCTGCAGTATAGTAGAGACTCTTAAGGTGCGTTGTAGTGCAGTGTTTAAATAGAATTGGGAACAAAACACTACACTTGCGTCTTGTTTATAAAGAATCACGAAACTAATCCTACTTAGAGTAGACCCATGGAAATGCATTGGCAACCAGGCCATGAGAACGCGTTTCAATGTAAATCAATATATAGGCCTGTTTTGATGGGGATGGACAGATATTGCGTTTCTCTTAAAAGGACTTTTTGGAATATGTTACCAATGATGTCAAAAACGTTCATTCTCCAGCAATATGGTAGAAACTCCTATAGAGCGTGATTGCAGAGTTTAAACAGAATTGGAAACAAAACACAACACTTACGTCATGTTAATAAAGGATCACGAAACTAGTCCTACTCAGAGTAGACCCTTGGAAATGCATTGGAAACCAGGCCATGAGAACGCGTTTCAATGTAAATCAGTATATTGGCCTGTTTTGATGGGGATGGACAGATATTGCGTTTCTCTTAGAAGGACTTTTTAGGATATGTTACCCATGATGGCAAAAACGCTCAATCTTCTGCAATATTGTAGAGACACTTAAGGTGCGTTTTAGTGCAGTGTTTAAATAGAATGGGGAACAAAACACTACACTTACGTCATGTTTATAAAGGATCACGAAACTAGTCCTACTCAGAGTAGACCCTTGGAAATGCATAGGAAACCAGGCCATGAGAACGCGTTTCAATGTAAATCAGTATATTGGCCTGTTTTGATGGGGATGGACAGATATTGCGTTTCTCTTAAAAGGACTTCTTGGAATATGTTGCCAATGATGTCAAAAATGCTCAATCTTCTGCAATATAGTAGAGACTCTTAAGGTTTGTTTTAGTGCAGTGATTAAATTGAATTGGGAACAAAACACTATACTTACGTCATGTTTATAATGAAACTAGTCCTACTCAGAGTAGACCCATGGAAATGCATTGGAAACCAGGCCATGAGAACACGTTTCAATGTAAATCAGTATATTGGCCTGTTTTGATGGGGATTGACAGATGTTGCGTTTCTCTTAAAAGGACTTTTTCGGATATGTTACCAATGATGTCAAAAACGTTCATTCTCCAGCAATATGGTAAAAACTCCTATAGAGCGTGTTATTGCAGAGTTTAAACAGAATTGGAAACAAAACACAAAGCTTACGTCATGTTCATAAAGAATAACGAAACTAGTCCTACTCAGAGTAGGAAATGCATTGGAAACCAGGCCGTGAGAAAGCGTTTCAATGTAAATCAGTATATTGGCCTGTTTTGACGGGGATGGACAGATATTGCGTTTCTCTTAAAAGGACTTTTAGGGATATGTTTCAAATGATGTCAAAAACGTTCGTTTTTCTTCAATATGGTAGAAAGTCCTATAGAGTGTGTTATTGCAGATTTTAAAAAGAATTGGACACAAAATACAAATCTTATGTCATGTTTATAAAGAATCACGAAACTAGTCCTACTCAGAGTAGACCCATGGAAATGCATTGGAAACCAGGCCATGAGAACGCGTTTCAATGTAAATCAGTATATTGAACTGTTTTGATGGGGATGGACAAATATTGCATTTCTCTTAAAAGGACTTTTTGGAATATGTTACCAATGATGTCAAAAACACTCAATGTTCTGCAATGTAGTAGAGACTCTTAAGGTGCGTTTTAGTGCAGTGTTTAAATAGAATTGGGAACAAAACACTACACTTACGTAATGTTTATAAAGGGTCACGAAACTAGTCCTACTCAGAGTAGACCCTTGGAAATGCATTGGAAACCAGACCATGAAAACGCGTTTCAATTTAAATCAGTATATTGGCCTGTTTTGATGGGGATGGACAGATATTGCGTTTCTCTTAGAAGGACTTTTTAGGATATGTTACCCCATGATGGCAAAAACGCTCAATCTTCTGCAATATGGTAGAGACACTTAAGGTGCGTTTTAGTGGCAGTGTTTAAATAGAATTGGGAACAAAACACTACACTTACGTCATGTTTATAAAGGATCACGAAACTAGTCCTACTCAGAGTAGACCCTTGGAAATGCATAGGAAACCAGGCCATGAGAACGCGTTTCAATGTAAATCAGTATATTGGCCTGTTTTGATGGGGATGGACAGATATTGCGTTTCTCTTAAAAGGACTTTTTGGGATATTTTTCTAATGATGTCAAAAACGTTCATTTTCCTGCAATATGGTAGAAACTCCTATAGAGTGTGTTATTGCAGAGTTGAAACAGAATTGGAAACAAAACACAAAACATACGTCATGTTTATAAAGAATCACGAGACTAGTCCTACTCAGAGTAGACCCATGGAAATGCATTGGAAACCCAGGCCCATGAGAACGCGTTTCAATGTAAATCAGTATATTGGCCTGTTTTGATGGGGATGGACAGATATTGCGTTTCTCTTAAAAGGACTTTTTGGAATATGTTACCAATGATGTCAAAAATGCTCAATCTTCTGCAATATAGTAGAGACTCTTAAGGTTTGTTATAGATGCAGTGATTAAATAGAATTGGGAACAAAACACTACACTTACGTCATGTTTATAAAGGATCACGAAACTAGTCCTACTCAGAGTAGACCCTTGGAAATGCATAGGAAACCAGGCCATGAAAACGCGTTTCAATGTAAATCAGTATATTGGCCTGTTTTGATGGAGATGGAAAGATATTGCGTTTCTCTTAAAAGGACTTTTTGGGATGTTTCAAATGATGTCAAAAATGTTCGTTTTTCTGCAATATGGTAGAAACTCCTATAGAGTGTGTTATTGCAGAGTTTAAACAGAATTGGGAACAAAACACAAAACTTACGTCATGTTTATAAAGAATTACGAGACTAGTCCTACTCAGAGTAGACCCATGGAAATGCATTGGAAACCAGGCCATGAGAACGCGTTTCAATGTAAATCAGTATATTGGCCTGTTTTGATGGGGATGGACAGATATTGCGTTTCTCTTAAAAGGACTTTTTGGAATATGTTACCAATGACGTCAAAAACGTTCATTCTCCAGCAATATGGTAGAAACTCCTATAGAGCGTGTTATTGCAGAGTTTAAACAGAATTGGAAACAAAACACAAATCTTACGTCATGTTTATAAAGAATCACGAGACTTGTCCTACTCAGAGTAGACCCATGGAAATACATTGGTAACCAGGCCATGAGAACGCGTTTCAATGTAAATCAGTATATTGGCCTGTTTTGATGGGGATGGGGATGGACAGATATTGCGTTTCTCTTAAAAGGACTTTTTGGAATATGTTACCAATGATGTCAAAAACGTTCGTGTTTCTTCAATATGGAAGAAAGTCCTATAGAGTGTGTAATTGCAGAGTTGAAACAGAATTGGAAACAAAACACAAAACATACGTCATGTTTATAAAGAATCACAAGACTAGTCCTACTCAGAGTAGACCCATGGAAATGCATTGGAAACCAGGCCATGAGAACGCGTTTCAATGTAAATCAGTATATTGGCCTGTTTTGATGGGGATGGACAGATATTGCGTTTCTCTTCAAAGGACTTTTTGGGATATGTTTCAAATGATGTCAAAAATGTTCGTTTTCCTGCAATATGGTATAAACTCCTATAGAGTGTGTTATTGCAGAGTTTAAACAGAATTGGGAACAAAACACAAAACTTACGTCATGTTTATAAAGAATTACGAGACTAGTCCTACTCAGAGTAGACCCATGGAAATGCATTGGAAACCAGGCCATGAGAACGCGTTTCAATGTAAAGCAGTATATTGGCCTGTTTTGATGGGGATGGACAGATATTGCGTTTCTCTTAAAAGGACTTTTTGGAATATGTTACCAATGATGTCAAAAACGATCATTCTCCAGCAATATGGTAGAAACTCCTATAGAGCGTGTTATTGCAGAGTTTAAACAGAATTGGAAATAAAACACAAATCTTACGTCATGTTTATAAAGAATCTCGAAACTAGTCCTACTCAGAGTAGACCCATGGAAATGCATTGGTAATCAGGCCATGAGAACGCGTTTCAATGTAAATCAGTATATTGGCCTGTTTTGATGGGGATGGACAAATATTGCGTTTCTCTTAAAAGGACATTTTGGAATATGTTACCAATGATGGCAAAAACGCTCAATCTTCTGCAGTATAGTAGAGACTCTTAAGGTGCGTTGTAGTGCAGTGTTTAAATAGAATTGGGAACAAAACACTACACTTGCGTCTTGTTTATAAAGAATCACGAAACTAATCCTACTTAGAGTAGACCCATGGAAATGCATTGGCAACCAGGCCATGAGAACGCGTTTCAATGTAAATCAATATATAGGCCTGTTTTGATGGGGATGGACAGATATTGCGTTTCTCTTAAAAGGACTTTTTGGAATATGTTACCAATGATGTCAAAAACGTTCATTCTCCAGCAATATGGTAGAAACTCCTATAGAGCGTGATTGCAGAGTTTAAACAGAATTGGAAACAAAACACAACACTTACGTCATGTTAATAAAGGATCACGAAACTAGTCCTACTCAGAGTAGACCCTTGGAAATGCATTGGAAACCAGGCCATGAGAACGCGTTTCAATGTAAATCAGTATATTGGCCTGTTTTGATGGGGATGGACAGATATTGCGTTTCTCTTAGAAGGACTTTTTAGGATATGTTACCCATGATGGCAAAAACGCTCAATCTTCTGCAATATTGTAGAGACACTTAAGGTGCGTTTTAGTGCAGTGTTTAAATAGAATGGGGAACAAAACACTACACTTACGTCATGTTTATAAAGGATCACGAAACTAGTCCTACTCAGAGTAGACCCTTGGAAATGCATAGGAAACCAGGCCATGAGAACGCGTTTCAATGTAAATCAGTATATTGGCCTGTTTTGATGGGGATGGACAGATATTGCGTTTCTCTTAAAAGGACTTTTAGGGATATGTTTCTAATGATGTCAAAAACGTTCATTTTCCTGCAATATGGTAGAAACTCCTATAGAGTGTGTTATTGCAGAGTTGAAACAGAATTGGAAACAAAACACAAAACATACGTCATGTTTATAAAGAATCACGAAACTAGGCCTACTCAGAGTAGACCCATGGAAATGCATTGGTAACCAGGCCATGAGAACGCGTTTCAATGTAAATCAGTATATTGGCCTGTTTTGATGGGGATGGACAGATATTGTGTTTCTCTTAAAAGGACTTTTAGGGATATGTTACCAATGATGTCAAAAATGCTCAATCTTCTGCAATATAATAGAGACTCTTCAGTTTTGTTTTAGTGAAGTGATTAAATAGAATTATGAACAAAACACTATACTTACGTCATGTTTATAATGAAACTAGTCCTACTCAGAGTAGACCCATGGAAATAAATTGGAAACCAGGCCATGAGAACGCGTTTCAATGTAAATCAGTATATTGAACTGTTTTGATGGGCATGAACAGATATTGCGTTTCTCTTAAAAGGACTTTCTGGAATATGTTAAAAATGATGTCAAAAACTCTCAATCTTCTGCAATATAGTAAAGACTCTTAAGGTTTGTTTTAGTGCAGTGATAAAATAGAATTGGGAACAAAATACTATACTTACGTCATTTTTATAATGAAACTAGTCCTACTCAGAGTAGACCCATGGAAATTCATTGGAAACCAGGACATGAGAACGCGTTTCAATGTAAATCAGTATATTGGCCTGTTTTGATGGGGATGGACAGATATTGCGTTTCTCTTAAAAGGACTTTTTCGGATATGGTACCAACTATGTCAAAAACGCTCAATCTTCTGCAATATAGTAGAGACTCTTAAGGTATGTTTTAGTGCAGTGATTAAATAGAATTGGGAACAAAACACTACACTTACGTCATGTTTATAAAGGATCACGAAACTAGTCCTACTTAGAGTAGACCCATGGAAATGCATTGGTAACCAGGCCATGAGAACGCGTTTCAATGTAAATCAGTACATTGGCCTGTTTTGATGGGGATGGACAGATATTGCGTTTCTCTTAAAAGGACTTTTTGGGATATGTTAAAAATGATGTCAAAAACGCTCAATCTTCTGCAATATAGTAGAGACTCTTAAGGTTTGTTTTAGTGCAGTGATTAAATAGAATTGGGAACAAAACACTACACTTAGGTCATGTTTATAAAGAATCACGAAACTAGTCCTACTCAGAGTAGACCCATGGAAATGCATTGGTAACCAGGCCATGAGAACGCGTTTCAATGTAAATCAGTATATTGGCCTGTTTTGATGGGGATGGACAGATATTGCGTTTCTCTTAAAAGGACTTTTTGGGATATGTTTCAAATGATGTCAAAAACGTTCAATCTTCTGCAATATAGTAGAGACTCTTAAGGTTTGTTTTAGCGCAGTTTTTAAATAGAATTGGGAACAAAACGCTACACTTACATCATGTTTATAATGAAACTAGTCCTACTCAGAGTAGACCCATGGAAATGCATTGGAAACCAGGCCATGAGAACGCGTTTCAATGTAAATCAGTATATTGGCCTGTTTTGATGGGGATGGACAGATATTGCGTTTCTCTTAGAAGGACTTTTTAGGATATGTTACCCATGATGGCAAAAACGCTCAATCTTCTGCAATATTGTAGAGACACTTAAGGTGCGTTTTAGTGCAGTGTTTAAATAGAATGGGGAACAAAACACTACACTTACGTCATGTTTATAAAGGATCACGAAACTAGTCCTACTCAGAGTAGACCCTTGGAAATGCATAGGAAACCAGGCCATGAGAACGCGTTTCAATGTAAATCAGTATATTGGCCTGTTTTGATGGGGATGGACAGATATTGCGTTTCTCTTAAAAGGACTTTTAGGGATATGTTTCTAATGATGTCAAAAACGTTCATTTTCCTGCAATATGGTAGAAACTCCTATAGAGTGTGTTATTGCAGAGTTGAAACAGAATTGGAAACAAAACACAAAACATACGTCATGTTTATAAAGAATCACGAAACTAGGCCTACTCAGAGTAGACCCATGGAAATGCGTTGGTAACCAGGCCATGAGAACGCGTTTCAATGTAAATCAGTATGTTGGCCTGTTTTGATGGGGATGGACAGATATTGTGTTTCTCTTAAAAGGACTTTTAGGGATATGTTACCAATGATGTCAAAAATGCTCAATCTTCTGCAATATAATAGAGACTCTTCAGTTTTGTTTTAGTGAAGTGATTAAATAGAATTATGAACAAAACACTATACTTACGTCATGTTTATAATGAAACTAGTCCTACTCAGAGTAGACCCATGGAAATAAATTGGAAACCAGGCCATGAGAACGCGTTTCAATGTAAATCAGTATATTGAACTGTTTTGATGGGCATGAACAGATATTGCGTTTCTCTTAAAAGGACTTTCTGGAATATGTTAAAAATGATGTCAAAAACTCTCAATCTTCTGCAATATAGTAAAGACTCTTAAGGTTTGTTTTAGTGCAGTGATAAAATAGAATTGGGAACAAAATACTATACTTACGTCATTTTTATAATGAAACTAGTCCTACTCAGAGTAGACCCATGGAAATTCATTGGAAACCAGGACATGAGAACGCGTTTCAATGTAAATCAGTATATTGGCCTGTTTTGATGGGGATGGACAGATATTGCGTTTCTCTTAAAAGGACTTTTTCGGATATGGTACCAACTATGTCAAAAACGCTCAATCTTCTGCAATATAGTAGAGACTCTTAAGGTATGTTTTAGTGCAGTGATTAAATAGAATTGGGAACAAAACACTACACTTACGTCATGTTTATAAAGGATCACGAAACTAGTCCTACTTAGAGTAGACCCATGGAAATGCATTGGTAACCAGGCCATGAGAACGCGTTTCAATGTAAATCAGTACATTGGCCTGTTTTGATGGGGATGGACAGATATTGCGTTTCTCTTAAAAGGACTTTTTGGGATATGTTAAAAATGATGTCAAAAACGCTCAATCTTCTGCAATATAGTAGAGACTCTTAAGGTTTGTTTTAGTGCAGTGATTAAATAGAATTGGGAACAAAACACTACACTTACGTCATGTTTATAAAGAATCACGAAACTAGTCCTACTCAGAGTAGACCCATGGAAATGCATTGGTAACCAGGCCATGAGAACGCGTTTCAATGTAAATCAGTATATTGGCCTGTTTTGATGGGGATGGACAGATATTGCGTTTCTCTTAAAAGGACTTTTTGGGATATGTTTCAAATGATGTCAAAAACGCTCAATCTTCTGCAATATAGTAGAGACTCTTAAGGTTTGTTTTAGCGCAGTTTTTAAATAGAATTGGGAACAAAACGCTACACTTACATCATGTTTATAATGAAACTTGTCCTACTCAGAGTAGACCCATGGAAATGCATTGGAAACCAGGCCATGAGAACGCGTTTCAATGTAAATCAGTATATTGGCCTGTTTGGACGGGGATGGACAGATAATGCGTTTCCCTTAAATGGACTTTTTGGAATATGTAACCAATGATGTCAAAAACGTTCGTTTTTCTGCAATATGATAGAAACTCCTATAGAGTGTGTTATTGCAGATTTTAAAAAGAATTGGAAACAAAACACAAATCTTACGTCATGTTTATTAAGAATCACGAAACTAGTCCTACTCAGAGCAGACCCATGGAAATGCATTGGTAACCAGGCCATGAGAACGCGTTTCAATGTAAATCAGTATATTGGCCTGTTTTGATGGGGATGGACAGATATTGCGTTTCTCTTAAAAGGACTTTTTGGAATATGTTAAAAATGACGTCAAAAACACTCAATCTTCTGCAATATAGTAGAGACTCTTAAGGTTTGTTTTAGTGCAGTGATTAAATAGAATTGGGAACAAAACACTACACTTACGTCATGTTTATAATGAAACTAGTCCTACTCAGAGTAGACCCATGGAAATGCATTGGAAACCAGGCCATGAGAACGTGTTTCAATGTAAATCAGAATATTTTCCTGTTTTGATGGGGATGGACAGATATTGCGTTTCTCTTAAAAGGACTTTTTGGAATATGTTACCAATGAATTCAAAAACGCTCAATCTTCTTCAATATAGTAGAGACTCTTAAGGTGCATTTTAGTGCAATGTTTAATTAGAATTGGGAACAAAACGCTACACTTACTTCATGTTTATAAGGAATCACCAAACTAGTCCTACTCAGAGTAGACCCATGGAAATGCATTGGAAACCAGGCCATGAGAACACGTTTCAATGTAAATCAGTATATTGGCCTGTTTTGATGGGGATGGACAGATATTGCGTTTCTCTTAAAAGGACTTTTTCGGATATGTTACCAATGATGTCAAAAACGTACATTCTCCAGCAATATGGTAGAAATTCCTATAGAGCGTGTTATTGCAGATTTTAAACAGAATTGGAAACAAAACAAAACTTACGTCATGTTTATAAAGAATCACGAGACTAGTCCTACTCAGAGTAGACCCATGGAAATCCATTGGAAACCAGGCCATGAGAACGCGTTTCAATGTAAATCAGTATATTGAACTGTTTTGATGGGGATGGACAGATATTGCATTTCTCTTAAAAGGACTTTTTGGAATATGTTACCAATGATGTCAAAAACGCTGAATCTTCTGCAATATAGTAGAGACTCTTAAGTTGCGTTTTAGTGCAGTGTTTAAATAGAATTGGGAACAAAACGCTACACTTACGTCATGTTTATAAAGGATCACGAAACTCATCCTACTCAGTGTAGACCCATGGAAATGGATTGGAAAACAAGCCATGAGAACGCGTTTCAATGTAAATCAGTATATTGGCCTGTTTTGATGGGGATGGACAGATATTGCGTTTCTCTTAAAAGGACTTTTTGGAATAAGTTACCAATGATGTCGAAAACGCTCAATCTTCTGCAATATAGTAGAGACTCTTAAGGTTTGTTTTAGCGCAGTGTTTAAATAGAATTGGGGAAAAACGCTACACTTACGTCATGTTTATAAAGAATCACGAAACTAGTCCTACTCAGAGTAGACCCACGGAAATGCATTGGAAACCAGGCCATGAGAACGCGTTTCAATGTAAATCAGTATATAGGCCTGTTTTGATGGGGATGGACAGATATTGCTTTTCTCTTAAAAGGACTTTTTGGTATATGTTAAAAATGATGTCAAAAACGCTCAATCTTCTGCAATATAGTAGAGACTTTTAAGGTTTGTTTTAGTGCAGTGATTAAATAGAATTGGGAACAAAACACTACACTTACGTCATGTTTATAAAAGATCACGAAACTAGTCTTACTCAGAGTAGACCCTTGGAAATGCATTGGAAACCTGGCCATGAGAACGCGTTTCAATGTAAATCAGTATATTGGCCTTTTTTGATGGGGATGGACAGATATTTCGTTTCTCTTAAAAGGACTTTTTCGGATATGTTACCAATGATGTCAAAAACGTTCATTCTCCAGCAATATGGAAGAAAATCCTATAGATCGTGTTATTGCAGAGTTTAAACAGAATTGGGAACAAAACACAAAACTTACGTCATGTTTATAAAGAATCACGAGACTAGTCTTACTCAGAGTGGACCCATGGAAATGCATTGGAAACCAGGCCATGAGAACGCGTTTCAATGTAAATCAGTATATTGAACTGTTTTGATGGGGATAGACAGATATTGCGTTTCTCTTAAAAGGACTTTTTGGAATATATTAAAAATTATTTCAAAAACGCTCAATCTTCTGCAATATAGTAGAGACTCTTAAGGTTTGTTTTAGTGCAGTGATTAAATAGAATTGGGAACAAAACACTACACCTACGTCATGTTTATAATGAAACTAGTCCTACTCAGAGTAGACCCATGGAAATGCATTGGAAACCAGGCCATTGGAACGCGTTTCAAAGTAAATCAGTATATTGAACTGTTTTGATGGGGATGGACAGATATTGCGTTTCTCTTAAAAGGACTTTTTGGGATATGTTTCAAATGATGTCAAAAACGTTCGTTTTCCTGCAATATGGTAGAAACTCCTGTAGAGCGTGTTATTGCAGAGTTTAAACAGAATTGGGAACAAAACACAAAACTTACGTCATGTTTATAAAGAATCACGAGACTAGTCCTACTCAGAGTAGACCCATGGAAATGTATTGGAAACCAGGCCATGAGAACGCGTTTCAATGTAAATCAGTATATTGAACTGTTTTGATGGGGATGGACAGATATTGCGTTTCTCTTAAAAGGACTGTTTGGAATATGTTACCAATGATGTCAAAAACGCTCAATCTTCTGCAATGTAGTAGAAACTCTTAAGGTGCGTTTTAGTGCAGTGTTTAAATAGAATTGGGAACAAAACACTACACTTACGTCATGTTTATAAAGGATCACGAAACTAGTCCTACTCAGAGTAGACCCTTGGAAATGCATTGGAAACCAGGCCATGAAAACGTGTTTCAATGTAAATCAGTATATTGGCCTGTTTTGATGGGGATGGACAGATATTGCGTTTCTCTTAAAAGGACTTTTTGGGATATGTTTCAAATGATGTCAAAAACGTTCGTTTTCCTGCTATATGGTAGAAACTCCTATAGAGTGTGTTATTGCAGATTTTAAACAGAATTGGAAACAAAACACAAATCTTACGTCATGTTTATAAAGAATCACTAGACTAGTCCTACTCAGAGTAGACCCATGGAAATGCATTGGACAACAGGCCATGAGAACGCGTTTCAATGTAAATCAGTATATTGAACTGTTTTGATGGGGATGGACAAATATTGCGTTTCTCTTAAAAGGACTTTTTGGGATATGTTTCAAATGATGTCAAAAACGTTCGTTTTCCTGCAATATGGTAGAAACTCCTATAGCCTGTGTTATTGCAGAGTTAAAACTGAATTGAAAACAAAACACAAATCTTACGTCATGTTTATAAAGAATAACGAAACTAGTCCTACTCAGAGTAGACCCATGGAAATGCATTGGAAACCAGGCCATGAGAACGCGTTTCAATGTAAATCAGTATGTTGGCCTGTTTTGATGGGGATGGACAGATATTGCGTTTCTCTTAAAAGGACTTTTTTGAATATTTTACCAATGATGTCAAAAATGCTCAATCTTCTGCAATATAGTAGAGACTCTTAAGGTGCGTTTTAGCGCAGTGTTTAAATAGAATTGGGAACAAAACGCTACACTTACGTCATGTTTATAAAGAATCACGGAACTAGTCCTTCTCAGAGTAGACCCATGGAAATGCATTGGTAACCAGGCCATGAGAACGCGTTTCAATGTAAATCAGTATATTGGCCTGTTTTGATGGGGATGGACAAATATTGCGTTTCTCTTAAAAGGACTTTTTGGAATATGTTACCAATGATGTCAAAAACGCTCAATCTTCTGCAATATAGTAGAGAATCTTAAGGTGCGTTTTAGTGCAGTGTTTAAATAGAATTGGGAACAAAATGCTACACTTACGTCATGTTTATAATGAATCAAGAAACTAGTCCTACTTTCAGTAGACTCATGGAAATGCATTGGAAACCAGGCCATGAGAACGCGTTTCAATGTAAATCAGTATATTGGCCTGTTTTGATGGGGATGGACAGATATTGCGTTTCTCTTAAAAGGACTTTTAGGGATATGTTTCAAATGATATCAAAAACGTTTGTTTTCCTGCAATATGGTAGAAACTCCTATAAAGCGTGTTATTGCAGAATTTAAGCAGAATTGGAGACAAAACACAAAACTTACGTCATGTTTATAAAGAATCACGAGACTAGTCCTACTCAGAGTAGACCCACGGAAATGCATTGGAAACCAGGCCATGAGAACGCGTTTCAATGTAAATCAGTATATTGGCCTGTTTTGATGGGGATGGACAAATATTGCGTTTCTCTTAAAAGGACTTTTTGGAATATGTTACCAATGATGTCAAAAACGCTCAATCTTCTGCAATATAGTAGAGAATCTTAAGGTGCGTTTTAGTGCAGTGTTTAAATAGAATTGGGAACAAAACGCTACACTTACGTCATGTTTATAATGAATCAAGAAACTAGTCCTACTTTCAGTAGACTCATGGAAATGCATTGGAAACCAGGCCATGAGAACGCGTTTCAATGTAAATCAGTATATTGGCCTGTTTTGATGGGGATGGACAGATATTGCGTTTCTCTTAAAAGGACTTTTAGGGATATGTTTCAAATGATATCAAAAACGTTTGTTTTCCTGCAATATGGTAGAAACTCCTATAAAGCGTGTTATTGCAGAGTTTAAGCAGAATTGGAGACAAAACACAAAACTTACGTCATGTTTATAAAGAATCACAAGACTAGTCCTACTCAGAGTAGACCTATGGAAATGCATTGGAAACCAGGCCATAAGAACGCGTTTCAATGTAAATCAGTATTTTGAACTGTTTTGATGGGGATGGACAGATATTTCGTTTCTCTTAAAAGGACTTTTTGGAATATGTTACCAATGATGTCAAAAACTCTCAATATTCTGCAATATAGTAGAGACACTTAAGGTTTGTTTTAGTGCAGTGATTAAATAGAATTGGGAACAAAACACTACACCTACGTCATGTTTATAATGAAACTAGTCCTACTCAGAGTAGACCTATGGAAATGCATTGGAAACCAGGCCATGAGAAGGTGTTTCAGTGTAAATCAGTATATTGGCCTGTTTTGACGGGGATGGACAGATATTGCGTTTCTCTTAAAAGGACTTTTTGGAATATGTTACCAATGATGTCAAAAAGGCTCAATCTTCTGCAATGTAGTAGAGACTCTTAAGGTGCGTTTTAGTGCAGTGTTTATAATGAATCAAGAAACTAGTCCTACTCAGAGTAGACCCATGGAAATGCATTGGAAACCAGGCCATGAGAACGCGTTTCAATGTAAATCAGTATATTGGCCTGTTTTGATGGGGATGGACAGATATTGCGTTTCTCTAAAAAGGACTTTTGGGGATATGTTACCAATGATGTCAAAAACGTTCATTCTCCAGCAATATGGTAGAAACTCGTATAGAGCGTGTTATTGCAGAGTTTAAACAGAATTGGAAACAAAACACAACACTTACGTCATGTTTATAAAGAATCACGAGACTAGTCCTACTCAGAGTAGACCCATGGAAATGCATTGGAAACCAGGCCAAGAGAACGCGTTTCAATGTAAATCAGTATATTGAACTGTTTTGATGGGGAAGGAAAGATATTGCGTTTCTCTTAAAAGGACTTTTTGGAATATGTTACCAATGATGTCAAAAACGCTCAATCTTCTGCAATGTAGTAGAGACTCTTAAGGTGCGTTTTAGTGCAGTGTTTAAATAGAATTGGGAACAAAACGCTACACTTACGTCATGTTTATAAAGGATCACGAAACTAGTCCTACTCAGAATAGACCCTTGGAAGTGCATTGGAAACCAGGCCATGAGAACGCGTTTCAATGTAAATCAGTATATTGAACTGATTTGATGGGGATGGACAGATATTGCGTTTCTCTTAAAAGGACTTTTTGGAATATGTTACCAATGATGTCAAAAACGCTCAATCTTCTGCAATATAGTAGAGACTCTTAAGGTTTGTTTTAGTGCAGTGATTAAATAGAATTGGGAACAAAACACTACACTTACGTCATGTTTATAAAAGATCACGAAACTAGTCTTACTCAGAGTAGACCCTTGGAAATGCATTGGAAACCAGGCCATGAGAACGTGTTTCAAAGTAAATCAGTATATTGAACTGATTTGATGGGGATGGACAGATATTGCGTTTCTCTTAAAAGGACTTTTTGGAATATGTTACCAATGATTTCAAAAACGCTCCATCTTCTGCAATATAGTAGAGACTCTTAAGGTTTGTTTTAGTGCAGTGATTAAATAGAATTGGGAACAAAACACTACACCTACGTCATGTTTATAATGAAACTAGTCCTACTCAGAGTAGACCTATGGAAATGCATTGGAAACCAGGCCATGAGAACGCGTTTCAATGTAAATCAGTATTTTGAACTGTTTTGATGGGGATGGACAGATATTGCGTTTCTCTTAAAAGGACTTTTTGGAATATGTTACCAATAATGTCAAAAACGCTCAATCTTCTGCAATGTAGTAGAGACTCTTAAGGTGCGTTTTAGTGCAGTGTTTAAATAGAATTGGGAACAAAACACTACACTTACGTCATGTTTATAAAAGATCACGAAACTAGTCTTACTCAGAGTAGATCCTTGGAAATGCATTGGAAACCAGGCCATGAGAACGCGTTTCAATATAAATCAGTAAATTGGCCTGTTTTGATGGGGATGGACAGATATTGCGTTTCTCTTAAAAGGACTTTTTGGAATATGTTACCAATGATGTCAAAAACGCTCAATCTTCTGCAATATAGTAGAGACTCTTAAGGTGCGTTTTCGTGCAGTGTTTAAATAGAATTGGGAACAAAACGCTACACTTACGTCATGTTTATAATGAAACTAGTCCTACTCAGAGTAGACCCATGGAAATGCATTGGAAAACAGGCCATGAGAAGGCGTTTCAGTGTAAATCAGTATATTGGCCTGTTTTGACGGGGATGGACAGATATTGCGTTGCTCTTAAAAGGACTTTTTGGGATATGTTACCAATGATGTCAAAAACGTTCGTTTTCCTGCAATATGGTAGAAACTCCTATAGACTGTGTTATTGCAGTTTTAAACTGAATTGGAAACAAAACACAAATCTTACGTCATGATTATAAAGAATCACGAAACTAGTCCTACTCAGAGTAGACCCATGGAAATGCATTGGTAACCAGGCCATGAGAACGCGTTTCAATGTAAATCAGTATATTGGCCTGTTTTGATGGGGATGGACAGATATTGCGTTGCTGTTAAAAGGACTTTTTGGGATATGTTTCAAATGATGTCAAAAACGTTTGATTTCCTGCAATATGGTAGAAACTCCTATAGAGTGTGTTATTGCAGATTTTAAACAAAATTGGAAACAAAACACAGATCTTACGTCATGTTTATAAAAATAACGAAACTAGTCCTACTCAGAGTAGACCCATGGAAATGCATTGGAAACCAGGCCATGAGAACGCGTTTCAATGTAAATCAGTATATTAGCCTGTTTTGATGGGGATGGACAGATATTGCGTTTCTCTTAAAAGGACTTTTAGGGATATGTTTCAAATGATGTCAAAAACTTTCGTTTTGCTGCAATATGGTAGAAACTCCTATAGAGTGTGTTATTGCAGATTTTAATGAAATTGGAAACAAAACACAAATCTTACGTCATGTTTATAAAGAATTACGAGACTAGTCCTACTCAGAGTAGACCCATGGAAATCCACTGGAAACCAGGCCATGAGAACGCGTTTCAATGTAAATCAGTATATTGAACTGTTTTGATTGGGATGGACAGAGATTGCGTTTCTCTTAAAAGATCTTTTTGGAATATGTTACCAATGATGTCAAAAACACTCAATCTTCTGCAATATAGTAGAGATTCTTAAGGTTTGTTTTAGCGCATTGTTTAAATAGAATTGGAAACAAAACGCTACACTTACGTCATGTTTATAAAGAATCACGAAACTAGTCCTACTCAGAGTAGACCCATGGAAATGCATTGGAAACCAGGCCATAAGAACGCTTTTCAATGTAAATCAGTATATTGGCCTGTTTTGATGGGGATGGACTGATATTGCTTTTCTCTTAAAAGGACTTTTTGGTATATGTTGAAAATGATGTCAAAAACGCTCAATCTTCTGCAATATAGTAGAGACTCTTAAGGTTTGTTTTAGTGCAGTGATTAAATAGAATTGGGAACAAAACACTACACTTACGTCGTGTTTATAATGAAACTAGTCCTACTCGGAGTAGACTCATGGAAATGTATTGGAAACCAGGCCATGAGAACGCGTTTCAATGTAAATCCGTATATTGAACTGTTTTGTTGGGGATGGACAGATATTGCGTTTCTCTTAAAAGGACTTTTTGGAATATGTTACCAATGATGTCAAAAACGCTCAATCTTCTGCAATATAGTAGAGACTCTTAAGTTGCGTTTTAGTGCAGTGTTTAAATAGAATTGGGAACAAAACGCTACACTTACGTCATGTTTATAAAGGATCACGAAACTAGTCTTACTCAGAGTAGACCCATGGAAATGCATTGGAAACCAGGCCATGAGAACGCGTTTCAATGTAAATCCGTATATTGGCCTGTTTTGATGGGGATGGACAGATATTGCGTATCTCTTAAAAGGACTTTTTGGGATATGTTTCAAATGATGTCAAAAACGTTCGTTTTCCTGCAATATGGTAGAAACTCCTATAGAGTGTGTTATTGCAGATTTTAAACAGAATTGGAAACAAAACACAAATCTTACGTCATGTTTATAAAGAATCACGAAACTAGTCCTACTCAGAGTAGACCCATGGAAATGCATTGGTAACCAGGCCATGAGAACGCGTTTCAATGTAAAACAGTATATTGGCCTGTTTTGATGGAGATGGAGAGATATTGCGTTTTTCTTAAAAGGACTTTTTGGAATATGTTTACAATGATGTCAAAAATGCTCAATCTTCTGCAATATAGTAGAGACTCTTATGGTGCATTTTAGTGCAGTGTTTAAATAGAATTGGGAACAAAACGCTACATTTACGTCATGTTTATAAGGAATCACGAAATTAGTCCTACTCAGGGTAGACCCATGGAAATGCATTGGAAACTAGGCCATGAGAACGCGTTTCAATGTAAATCAGTATATTGGCCTGTTTTGATGGGAATTGACAGATATTGCGTTTCTCTTAAAAGGACTTTTTCGGATATGTTACCAATGATGTGAAAAACGTTCATTCTCCAGCAATATGGTAGAAATTCCTATAGAGCGTGTTATTGCAGATTTTAAACAGAATTGGAAACAAAACAAAACTTACATCATGTTTATAAAGAATCACGAGACTAGTCCTACTCAGAGTAGACCCATGGAAATCCATTGGAAACCAGGCCATGAGAACGCGTTTCAATGTAAATCAGTATATTGGCCTGTTTTGATGGGGATGGACAGATATTGCGTTTCTCTTAAAAGGACTTTTTGGAATATGTTACCAATGATGTCAAAAACGCTCAATCTTCTGCAATGTAGTAGAGACTCTTAAGGTGCGTTTTAGTGCAGTGTTTAAATAGAATTGGGAACAAAACACTACACTTACGTCATGTTTATAAAAGATCACGAAACTAGTCTTACTCAGAGTAGATCCTTGGAAATGCATTGGAAACCAGGCCATGAGAACGCGTTTCAATATAAATCAGTAAATTGGCCTGTTTTGATGGGGATGGACAGATATTGCGTTTCTCTTAAAAGGACTTTTTGGAATATGTTACCAATGATGTCAAAAACGCTCAATCTTCTGCAATATAGTAGAGACTCTTAAGGTGCGTTTTCGTGCAGTGTTTAAATAGAATTGGGAACAAAACGCTACACTTACGTCATGTTTATAATGAAACTAGTCCTACTAAGAGTAGACCCATGGAAATGCATTGGAAAACAGGCCATGAGAAGGCGTTTCAGTGTAAATCAGTATATTGGCCTGTTTTGACGGGGATGGACAGATATTGCGTTGCTCTTAAAAGGACTTTTTGGGATATGTTACCAATGATGTCAAAAACGTTCGTTTTCCTGCAATATGGTAGAAACTCCTATAGAGTGTGTTATTGCAGATTTTAAACAAAATTGGAAACAAAACACAAATCTTACGTCATGTTTATAAAAATAACGAAACTAGTCCTACTCAGAGTAGACCCATGGAAATGCATTGGAAACCAGGCCATGAGAACGCGTTTCAATGTAAATCAGTATATTGGCCTGTTTTGATGGGGATGGACAGATATTGCGTTTCTCTTAAAAGGACTTTTAGGGATATGTTTCAAATGATGTCAAAAACTTTCGTTTTGCTGCAATATGGTAGAAACTCCTATAGAGCGTGTTATTGCAGATTTTAATCAAATTGGAAACAAAACACAAATCTTACGTCATGTTTATAAAAATAACGAAACTAGTTCTACTCAGAGTAGACCCATGGAAATGCATTTGAAACCAGGCCATGAGAACGCGTTTCAATGTAAATCAGTATATTGAACTGTTTTGATTGGGATGGACAGAGATTGCGTTTCTCTTAAAAGGACTTTTTGGAATATGTTACCAATGATGTCAAAAACACTCAATCTTCTGCAATATAGTAGAGACTCTTAAGGTTTGTTTTAGCGCATTGTTTAAATAGAATTGGGAACAAAACGCTACACTTACGTCATGTTTATAAAGAATCACGAAACTAGTCCTACTCAGAGTAGACCCATGGAAATGCATTGGAAACCAGGCCATAAGAACGCTTTTCAATGTAAATCAGTATATTGGCCTGTTTTGATGGGGATGGACAGATATTGCTTTTCTCTTAAAAGGACTTTTTGGTATATGTTAAAAATGATTTCAAAAACGCTCAATCTTCTGCAATATAGTAGAGACTCTTAAGGTTTGTTTTAGTGCAGTGATTAAATAGAATTGGGAACAAAACACTACACTTACGTCGTGTTTATAATGAAAGTAGTCCTACTCGGAGTAGACCCATGGAAATGTATTGGAAACCAGGCCATGAGAACGCGTTTCAATGTAAATCCGTATATTGAACTGTTTTGCTGGGGATGGACAGATATTGCGTTTCTCTTAAAAGGACTTTTTGGAATATGTTACCAATGATGTCAAAAACGCTCAATCTTCTGCAATGTAGTAGAGACTCTTAAGTTGCGTTTTAGTGCAGTGTTTAAATAGAATTGGGAACAAAACGCTACACTTACGTCATGTTTATAAAGAATCACGAAACTAGTCTTACTCAGAGTAGACCCATGGAAATGCATTGGAAACCAGGCCATGAGAACGCGTTTCAATGTAAATCCGTATATTGAACTGTTTTGATGGGGATGGACAGATATTGCGTTTCTCTTAGAAGGACTTTTTGGAATATGCTACCAATGATGTCAAAAACGCTCAATCTTCTGCAATATAGTAGAGACTCTTAAGGTTTGTTTTAGTGAAGTGATTAAATAGAATTGGGAACAAAACACTACACTTACGTCATGTTTATAATGAAACTAGTCCTACTCAGAGTAGACCCATGGAAATGCATCGGAAACCAGGCCATGAGAATGCGTTTCAAAGTAAATTGGGATGGACAGATATTGGCCTGTTTTGATGGGGATGGACAGATATTGCGTTTCTCTTAAAAGGACTTTTAGGGATATGTTTCAAATGATGTCAAAAACGTTCGTTTTGCTGCAATATGGTAGAAACTACTATAGAGCGTGTTATTGCAGATTTTAATCAAATTGGAAACAAAACACAAAACTTACGTCATGTTTATAAAGAATCACGAAACTAGTCCTACTCAGAGTAGACCCATGGAAATGCATTGGTAACCAGGCCATGAGAACGCGTTTCAATGTAAATCAGTATATTGGCCTGTTTTGATGGGGATGGACAGATATTGCATTTCTCTTAAAAGGACTTTTTGGAATATGTTACCAATGATGTCAAAAACGCTCAATCTTCTGCAATGTAGTAGAGACTCTTAAGGTGCGTTTTAGTGTAGTGTTTAAATAGAATTGGGAACAAAACACTACACTTACGTCATGTTTATAAAAGATCACGAAACTAGTCTTACTCAGAGTAGATCCTTGGAAATGCATTGGAAACCAGGCCATGAGAACGCGTTTCAATATAAATCAGTAAATTGGCCTGTTTTGATGGGGATGGACAGATATTGCGTTTCTCTTAAAAGGACTTTTTGGAATATGTTACCAATGATGTCAAAAACGCTCAATCTTCTGCAATATAGTAGAGACTCTTAAGGTGCGTTTTCGTGCAGTGTTTAAATAGAATTGGGAACAAAACGCTACACTTACGTCATGTTTATAATGAAACTAGTCCTACTAAGAGTAGACCCATGGAAATGCATTGGAAAACAGGCCATGAGAAGGCGTTTCAGTGTAAATCAGTATATTGGCCTGTTTTGACGGGGATGGACAGATATTGCGTTGCTCTTAAAAGGACTTTTTGGGATATGTTACCAATGATGTCAAAAACGTTCGTTTTCCTGCAATATGGTAGAAACTCCTATAGAGTGTGTTATTGCAGATTTTAAACAAAATTGGAAACAAAACACAAATCTTACGTCATGTTTATAAAAATAACGAAACTAGTCCTACTCAGAGTAGACCCATGGAAATGCATTGGAAACCAGGCCATGAGAACGCGTTTCAATGTAAATCAGTATATTGGCCTGTTTTGATGGGGATGGACAAATATTGCGTTTCTCTTAAAAGGACTTTTAGGGAGATGTTTCAAATGATGTCAAAAACTTTCGTTTTGCTGCAATATGGTAGAAACTCCTGTAGAGCGTGTTATTGCAGATTTTAATCAAATTGGAAACAAAACACAAATCTTACGTCATGTTTATAAAGAATTACGAGACTAGTCCTACTCAGAGTAGACCCATGGAAATGCATTGGAAACCAGGCCATGAGAACGCGTTTCAATGTAAATCAGTATATTGAACTGTTTTGATTGGGATGGACAGAGATTGCGTTTCTCTTTAAAGGACTTTTTGGAATATGTTACCAATGATGTCAAAAACACTCAATCTTCTGCAATATAGTAGAGACTCTTAAGGTTTGTTTTAGCACATTGTTTAAATAGAATTGGGAACAAAACGCTACACTTACGTCATGTTTATAAAGAATCACGAAACTAGTCCTACTCAGAGTAGACCCATGGAAATGCATTGGAAACCAGGCCATAAGAACGCTTTTCAATGTAAATCAGTATATTGGCCTGTTTTGATGGGGATGGACAGATATTGCTTTTCTCTTAAAAGGACTTTTTGGTATATGTTAAAAATGATGTCAAAAACGCTCAATCTTCTTCAATATAGTAGAGACTCTTAAGGTTTGTTTTAGTGCAGTGATTAAATAGAATTGGGAACAAAACACTACACTTACGTCATGTTTATAAAAGATCACGAAACTAGTCTTACTCAGAGTAGATCCTTGGAAATGCATTGGAAACCAGGCCATGAGAACGCGTTTCAATATAAATCAGTAAATTGGCCTGTTTTGATGGGGATGGACAGATATTGCGTTTCTCTTAAAAGGACTTTTTGGAATATGTTACCAATGATGTCAAAAACGCTCAATCTTCTGCAATATAGTAGAGACTCTTGAGGTGCGTTTTCGCGCAGTGTTTAAATAGAATTGGGAACAAAACGCTACACTTACGTCATGTTTATAATGAAACTAGTCCTACTAAGAGTAGACCCATGGAAATGCATTGGAAAACAGGACATGAGAAGGCGTTTCAGTGTAAATCAGTATATTGGCCTGTTTTGACGGGGATGGACAGATATTGCGTTGCTCTTAAAAGGACTTTTTGGGATATGTTACCAATGATGTCAAAAACGTTCGTTTTCCTGCAATATGGTAGAAACTCCTGTAGAGCGTGTTATTGCAGATTTTAATCAAATTGGAAACAAAACACAAATCTTACGTCATGTTTATAAAAATAACGAAACTAGTCCTACTCAGAGTAGACCCATGGAAATGCATTGGAAACCAGGCCATGAGAACGCGTTTCAATGTAAATCAGTATATTGAACTGTTTTGATTGGGATGGACAGAGATTGCGTTTCTCTTAAAAGGACTTTTTGGAATATGTTACCAATGATGTCAAAAACACTCAATCTTCTGCAATATAGTAGAGACTCTTAAGGTTTGTTTTAGCGCATTGTTTAAATAGAATTGGGAACAAAACGCTACACTTACGTCATGTTTATAAAGAATCACGAAACTAGTCCTACTCAGAGTAGACCCATGGAAATGCATTGGAAACCAGGCCATAAGAACGCTTTTCAATGTAAATCAGTATATTGGCCTGTTTTGATGGGGATGGACAGATATTGCTTTTCTCTTAAATGGACTTTTTGGTATATGTTAAAAATGATGTCAAAAACGCTCAATCTTCTGCAATATAGTAGAGACTCTTAAGGTTTGTTTTAGTGCAGTGATTAAATAGAATTGGGAACAAAACACTACACTTACGTCGTGTTTATAATGAAAGTAGTCCTACTCGGAGTAGACCCATGGAAATGTATTGGAAACCAGGCCATGAGAACGCGTTTCAATGTAAATCAGTATATTGGCCTGTTTTGCTGGGGATGGACAGATATTGCGTTTCTCTTAAAAGGACTTTTTGGGATACGTTACCAATGATGTCAAAAACGTTCATTCTCCAGCAATATGGTAGAAACTCCTATAGAGCGTGTTATTGCAGATTTTAAAAAGAATTGGAAACAAAACACAAATCTTACATCATGTTTATAAAGAATCACGAATCTAGTCCTACTCAGAGTACACCCATGGAAATGCACAATATAGTAGAGACTCTTAAGTTGCGTTTTAGTGCAGTGTTTAAATAGAATTGGGGACAAAACGCTACACTTACGTCATGTTTATAAAGGATCAAGAAACTAGTCCTACTCAGAGTAGACCTATGGAAATGCATTGGAAACCAGGCCATGAGAACGCGTTTCAATGTAAATCAGTATATTGGCCTGTTTTGACGGGGATGGACAGATATTGCGTTTCTCTTAAAAGGACTTTTTGGGATATGTTACCAGTGATGTCAAAAACGTTCATTCTCCAGCAATATGGTAGAAACTCCTATAGAGCGTGTTATTGCAGAGTTTAAACAGAATTGGAAACAAAACACAAATCTTATGTCATGTTTATAAAGAATCACGAAACTAGTCCTACTCAGAGTAGACCCATGGAAATGCATTGGTAACCAGGCCATGAGAACGCGTTTCAATGTAAATCAGTACATTGGCCTGTTTTGATGTGGATGGACAGATATTGCATTTCTCTTAAAAGGACTTTTTGGAATATGTTACCAATGATGTCAAAAACGCTCAATCTTCTGCAATATAGTAGAGACTCTTAAGTTGCGTTTTAGTGCAGTGTTTAAATAGAATTGTGAACAAAATACTACACTTACGTCATGTTTATAAAGGATCACGAAACTAGTCCTACTCAGAGTAGACCCATGGAAATGCATTGGAAACCAGGCCATGAGAACGTGTTTCAATGTTTATTGGCCTGTTTTGATGGAGATGGACAGATATAGCGTTTCTCTTAAAAGGACTTTTTGGGATATGTTACCAATGATGTCAAAAACGTTCATTCTCCAGCAATATGGTAGAAACTCCTATAGAGCGTGTTATTGCAGAGTTTAAACAGAATTGGAAACAAAACACAAATCTTACGTCATGTTTATAAAGAATAACGAAACTAGTCCTACTCAGAGTAGGAAATGCGTTGGAAACCAGGCCATGAGAACGCGTTTCAATGTAAATCAGTATATTGGCCTGTTTTGACGGGGATGGACAGATATTGCGTTTCTCTTAAAAGGACTTTCTGGGATATGTTTCAAATGATGTCAAAAACGTTCGTTTTTCTGCAATATGGTAGAAAGTCCTATAGAGTGTGTTATTGCAGATTTTAAAAAGAATTGGAAACAAAACACAAATCTTATGTCATGTTTATAAAAATAACGAAACTAGTCCTACTCAGAGTAGACCCATGGAAATGCATTGGAAACCAGGCCATGAGAACGCGTTTCAATGTAAATCAGTATATTGGCCTGTTTTGATGGGGATGGACAGATATTGCGTTTCTCTTAAAAGGACTTTTAGGGATATGTTTCAAATGATGTCAAAAACTTTCGTTTTGCTGCAATATGGTAGAAACTCCTATAGAGCGTGTTATTGCAGATTTTAATCAAATTGGAAACAAAACACAAATCTTACGTCATGTTTATAAAAATAACGAAACTAGTTCTACTCAGAGTAGACCCATGGAAATGCATTTGAAACCAGGCCATGAGAACGCGTTTCAATGTAAATCAGTATATTGAACTGTTTTGATTGGGATGGACAGAGATTGCGTTTCTCTTAAAAGGACTTTTTGGAATATGTTACCAATGATGTCAAAAACACTCAATCTTCTGCAATATAGTAGAGACTCTTAAGGTTTGTTTTAGCGCATTGTTTAAATAGAATTGGGAACAAAACGCTACACTTACGTCATGTTTATAAAGAATCACGAAACTCAGAGTAGACCCATGGAAATGCATTGGAAACCAGGCCATAAGAACGCTTTTCAATGTAAATCAGTATATTGGCCTGTTTTGATGGGGATGGACAGATATTGCTTTTCTCTTAAAAGGACTTTTTGGTATATGTTAAAAATGATTTCAAAAACGCTCAATCTTCTGCAATATAGTAGAGACTCTTAAGGTTTGTTTTAGTGCAGTGATTAAATAGAATTGGGAACAAAACACTACACTTACGTCGTGTTTATAATGAAAGTAGTCCTACTCGGAGTAGACCCATGGAAATGTATTGGAAACCAGGCCATGAGAACGCGTTTCAATGTAAATCCGTATATTGAACTGTTTTGCTGGGGATGGACAGATATTGCGTTTCTCTTAAAAGGACTTTTTGGAATATGTTACCAATGATGTCAAAAACGCTCAATCTTCTGCAATGTAGTAGAGACTCTTAAGTTGCGTTTTAGTGCAGTGTTTAAATAGAATTGGGAACAAAACGCTACACTTACGTCATGTTTATAAAGGATCACGAAACTAGTCTTACTCAGAGTAGACCCATGGAAATGCATTGGAAACCAGGCCATGAGAACGCGTTTCAATGTAAATCCGTATATTGAACTGTTTTGATGGGGATGGACAGATATTGCGTTTCTCTTAGAAGGACTTTTTGGAATATGCTACCAATGATGTCAAAAACGCTCAATCTTCTGCAATATAGTAGAGACTCTTAAGGTTTGTTTTAGTGAAGTGATTAAATAGAATTGGGAACAAAACACTACACTTACGTCATGTTTATAATGAAACTAGTCCTACTCAGAGTAGACCCATGGAAATGCATCGGAAACCAGGCCATGAGAATGCGTTTCAAAGTAAATTGGGATGGACAGATATTGGCCTGTTTTGATGGGGATGGACAGATATTGCGTTTCTCTTAAAAGGACTTTTATGGATATGTTTCAAATGATGTCAAAAACGTTCGTTTTGCTGCAATATGGTAGAAACTACTATAGAGCGTGTTATTGCAGATTTTAATCAAATTGGAAACAAAACACAAAACTTACGTCATGTTTATAAAGAATCACGAAACTAGTCCTACTCAGAGTAGACCCATGGAAATGCATTGGTAACCAGGCCATGAGAACGCGTTTCAATGTAAATCAGTATATTGGCCTGTTTTGATGGGGATGGACAGATATTGCATTTCTCTTAAAAGGACTTTTTGGAATATGTTACCAATGATGTCAAAAACGCTCAATCTTCTGCAATGTAGTAGAGACTCTTAAGGTGCGTTTTAGTGCAGTGTTTAAATAGAATTGGGAACAAAACACTACACTTACGTCATGTTTATAAAAGATCACGAAACTAGTCCTACTCAGAGTAGACCCATGGAAATGCATTGGTAACCAGGCCATGAGAACGCGTTTCAATGTAAATCAGTATATTGGCCTGTTTTGATGGGGATGGACAGATATTGCATTTCTCTTAAAAGGACTTTTTGGAATATGTTACCAATGATGTCAAAAACACTCAATCTTCTGCAATATAGTAGAGACTCTTAAGGTTTGTTTTAGCACATTGTTTAAATAGAATTGGGAACAAAACGCTACACTTACGTCATGTTTATAAAGAATCACGAAACTAGTCCTACTCAGAGTAGACCCATGGAAATGCATTGGAAACCAGGCCATAAGAACGCTTTTCAATGTAAATCAGTATATTGGCCTGTTTTGATGGGGATGGACAGATATTGCTTTTCTCTTAAAAGGACTTTTTGGTATATGTTAAAAATGATGTCAAAAACGCTCAATCTTCTTCAATATAGTAGAGACTCTTAAGGTTTGTTTTAGTGCAGTGATTAAATAGAATTGGGAACAAAACACTACACTTACGTCATGTTTATAAAAGATCACGAAACTAGTCTTACTCAGAGTAGATCCTTGGAAATGCATTGGAAACCAGGCCATGAGAACGCGTTTCAATATAAATCAGTAAATTGGCCTGTTTTGATGGGGATGGACAGATATTGCGTTTCTCTTAAAAGGACTTTTTGGAATATGTTACCAATGATGTCAAAAACGCTCAATCTTCTGCAATATAGTAGAGACTCTTGAGGTGCGTTTTCGCGCAGTGTTTAAATAGAATTGGGAACAAAACGCTACACTTACGTCATGTTTATAATGAAACTAGTCCTACTAAGAGTAGACCCATGGAAATGCATTGGAAAACAGGACATGAGAAGGCGTTTCAGTGTAAATCAGTATATTGGCCTGTTTTGACGGGGATGGACAGATATTGCGTTGCTCTTAAAAGGACTTTTTGGGATATGTTACCAATGATGTCAAAAACGTTCGTTTTCCTGCAATATGGTAGAAACTCCTGTAGAGCGTGTTATTGCAGATTTTAATCAAATTGGAAACAAAACACAAATCTTACGTCATGTTTATAAAAATAACGAAACTAGTCCTACTCAGAGTAGACCCATGGAAATGCATTGGAAACCAGGCCATGAGAACGCGTTTCAATGTAAATCAGTATATTGAACTGTTTTGATTGGGATGGACAGAGATTGCGTTTCTCTTAAAAGGACTTTTTGGAATATGTTACCAATGATGTCAAAAACACTCAATCTTCTGCAATATAGTAGAGACTCTTAAGGTTTGTTTTAGCGCATTGTTTAAATAGAATTGGGAACAAAACGCTACACTTACGTCATGTTTATAAAGAATCACGAAACTAGTCCTACTCAGAGTAGACCCATGGAAATGCATTGGAAACCAGGCCATAAGAACGCTTTTCAATGTAAATCAGTATATTGGCCTGTTTTGATGGGGATGGACAGATATTGCTTTTCTCTTAAAAGGACTTTTTGGTATATGTTAAAAATGATGTCAAAAACGCTCAATCTTCTGCAATATAGTAGAGACTCTTAAGGTTTGTTTTAGTGCAGTGATTAAATAGAATTGGGAACAAAACACTACACTTACGTCGTGTTTATAATGAAAGTAGTCCTACTCGGAGTAGACCCATGGAAATGTATTGGAAACCAGGCCATGAGAACGCGTTTCAATGTAAATCAGTATATTGGCCTGTTTTGCTGGGGATGGACAGATATTGCGTTTCTCTTAAAAGGACTTTTTGGGATACGTTACCAATGATGTCAAAAACGTTCATTCTCCAGCAATATGGTAGAAACTCCTATAGAGCGTGTTATTGCAGATTTTAAAAAGAATTGGAAACAAAACACAAATCTTACATCATGTTTATAAAGAATCACGAATCTAGTCCTACTCAGAGTACACCCATGGAAATGCACAATATAGTAGAGACTCTTAAGTTGCGTTTTAGTGCAGTGTTTAAATAGAATTGGGGACAAAACGCTACACTTACGTCATGTTTATAAAGGATCAAGAAACTAGTCCTACTCAGAGTAGACCTATGGAAATGCATTGGAAACCAGGCCATGAGAACGCGTTTCAATGTAAATCAGTATATTGGCCTGTTTTGACGGGGATGGACAGATATTGCGTTTCTCTTAAAAGGACTTTTTGGGATATGTTACCAGTGATGTCAAAAACGTTCATTCTCCAGCAATATGGTAGAAACTCCTATAGAGCGTGTTATTGCAGAGTTTAAACAGAATTGGAAACAAAACACAAATCTTATGTCATGTTTATAAAGAATCACGAAACTAGTCCTACTCAGAGTAGACCCATGGAAATGCATTGGTAACCAGGCCATGAGAACGCGTTTCAATGTAAATCAGTACATTGGCCTGTTTTGATGTGGATGGACAGATATTGCATTTCTCTTAAAAGGACTTTTTGGAATATGTTACCAATGATGTCAAAAACGCTCAATCTTCTGCAATATAGTAGAGACTCTTAAGTTGCGTTTTAGTGCAGTGTTTAAATAGAATTGTGAACAAAATACTACACTTACGTCATGTTTATAAAGGATCACGAAACTAGTCCTACTCAGAGTAGACCCATGGAAATGCATTGGAAACCAGGCCATGAGAACGTGTTTCAATGTTTATTGGCCTGTTTTGATGGAGATGGACAGATATAGCGTTTCTCTTAAAAGGACTTTTTGGGATATGTTACCAATGATGTCAAAAACGTTCATTCTCCAGCAATATGGTAGAAACTCCTATAGAGCGTGTTATTGCAGAGTTTAAACAGAATTGGAAACAAAACACAAATCTTACGTCATGTTTATAAAGAATAACGAAACTAGTCCTACTCAGAGTAGGAAATGCGTTGGAAACCAGGCCATGAGAACGCGTTTCAATGTAAATCAGTATATTGGCCTGTTTTGACGGGGATGGACAGATATTGCGTTTCTCTTAAAAGGACTTTCTGGGATATGTTTCAAATGATGTCAAAAACGTTCGTTTTTCTGCAATATGGTAGAAAGTCCTATAGAGTGTGTTATTGCAGATTTTAAAAAGAATTGGAAACAAAACACAAATCTTATGTCATGTTTATAAAAATAACGAAACTAGTCCTACTCAGAGTAGACCCATGGAAATGCATTGGAAACCAGGCCATGAGAACGCGTTTCAATGTAAATCAGTATATTGGCCTGTTTTGATGGGGATGGACAGATATTGCGTTTCTCTTAAAAGGACTTTTAGGGATATGTTTCAAATGATGTCAAAAACTTTCGTTTTGCTGCAATATGGTAGAAACTCCTATAGAGCGTGTTATTGCAGATTTTAATCAAATTGGAAACAAAACACAAATCTTACGTCATGTTTATAAAAATAACGAAACTAGTTCTACTCAGAGTAGACCCATGGAAATGCATTTGAAACCAGGCCATGAGAACGCGTTTCAATGTAAATCAGTATATTGAACTGTTTTGATTGGGATGGACAGAGATTGCGTTTCTCTTAAAAGGACTTTTTGGAATATGTTACCAATGATGTCAAAAACACTCAATCTTCTGCAATATAGTAGAGACTCTTAAGGTTTGTTTTAGCGCATTGTTTAAATAGAATTGGGAACAAAACGCTACACTTACGTCATGTTTATAAAGAATCACGAAACTCAGAGTAGACCCATGGAAATGCATTGGAAACCAGGCCATAAGAACGCTTTTCAATGTAAATCAGTATATTGGCCTGTTTTGATGGGGATGGACAGATATTGCTTTTCTCTTAAAAGGACTTTTTGGTATATGTTAAAAATGATTTCAAAAACGCTCAATCTTCTGCAATATAGTAGAGACTCTTAAGGTTTGTTTTAGTGCAGTGATTAAATAGAATTGGGAACAAAACACTACACTTACGTCGTGTTTATAATGAAAGTAGTCCTACTCGGAGTAGACCCATGGAAATGTATTGGAAACCAGGCCATGAGAACGCGTTTCAATGTAAATCCGTATATTGAACTGTTTTGCTGGGGATGGACAGATATTGCGTTTCTCTTAAAAGGACTTTTTGGAATATGTTACCAATGATGTCAAAAACGCTCAATCTTCTGCAATGTAGTAGAGACTCTTAAGTTGCGTTTTAGTGCAGTGTTTAAATAGAATTGGGAACAAAACGCTACACTTACGTCATGTTTATAAAGGATCACGAAACTAGTCTTACTCAGAGTAGACCCATGGAAATGCATTGGAAACCAGGCCATGAGAACGCGTTTCAATGTAAATCCGTATATTGAACTGTTTTGATGGGGATGGACAGATATTGCGTTTCTCTTAGAAGGACTTTTTGGAATATGCTACCAATGATGTCAAAAACGCTCAATCTTCTGCAATATAGTAGAGACTCTTAAGGTTTGTTTTAGTGAAGTGATTAAATAGAATTGGGAACAAAACACTACACTTACGTCATGTTTATAATGAAACTAGTCCTACTCAGAGTAGACCCATGGAAATGCATCGGAAACCAGGCCATGAGAATGCGTTTCAAAGTAAATTGGGATGGACAGATATTGGCCTGTTTTGATGGGGATGGACAGATATTGCGTTTCTCTTAAAAGGACTTTTAGGGATATGTTTCAAATGATGTCAAAAACGTTCGTTTTGCTGCAATATGGTAGAAACTACTATAGAGCGTGTTATTGCAGATTTTAATCAAATTGGAAACAAAACACAAAACTTACGTCATGTTTATAAAGAATCACGAAACTAGTCCTACTCAGAGTAGACCCATGGAAATGCATTGGTAACCAGGCCATGAGAACGCGTTTCAATGTAAATCAGTATATTGGCCTGTTTTGATGGGGATGGACAGATATTGCATTTCTCTTAAAAGGACTTTTTGGAATATGTTACCAATGATGTCAAAAACGCTCAATCTTCTGCAATGTAGTAGAGACTCTTAAGGTGCGTTTTAGTGCAGTGTTTAAATAGAATTGGGAACAAAACACTACACTTACGTCATGTTTATAAAAGATCACGAAACTAGTCTTACTCAGAGTAGATCCTTGGAAATGCATTGGAAACCAGGCCATGAGAACGCGTTTCAATATAAATCAGTAAATTGGCCTGTTTTGATGGGGATGGACAGATATTGCGTTTCTCTTAAAAGGACTTTTTGGAATATGTTACCAATGATGTCAAAAACGCTCAATCTTCTGCAATATAGTAGAGACTCTTAAGGTGCGTTTTTGTGCAGTGTTTAAATAGAATTGGGAACAAAACGCTACACTTACGTCATGTTTATAATGAAACTAGTCCTACTAAGAGTAGACCCATGGAAATGCATTGGAAAACAGGCCATGAGAAGGCGTTTCAGTGTAAATCAGTATATTGGCCTGTTTTGACGGGGATGGACAGATATTGCGTTGCTCTTAAAAGGACTTTTTGGGATATGTTACCAATGATGTCAAAAACGTTCGTTTTCCTGCAATATGGTAGAAACTCCTATAGAGTGTGTTATTGCAGATTTTAAACAAAATTGGAAACAAAACACAAATCTTACGTCATGTTTATAAAAATAACGAAACTAGTCCTACTCAGAGTAGACCCATGGAAATGCATTGGAAACCAGGCCATGAGAACGCGTTTCAATGTAAATCAGTATATTGGCCTGTTTTGATGGGGATGGACAAATATTGCGTTTCTCTTAAAAGGACTTTTAGGGAGATGTTTCAAATGATGTCAAAAACTTTCGTTTTGCTGCAATATGGTAGAAACTCCTGTAGAGCGTGTTATTGCAGATTTTAATCAAATTGGAAACAAAACACAAATCTTACGTCATGTTTATAAAAATAACGAAACTAGTCCTACTCAGAGTAGACCCATGGAAATGCATTGGAAACCAGGCCATGAGAACGCGTTTCAATGTAAATCAGTATATTGAACTGTTTTGATTGGGATGGACAGAGATTGCGTTTCTCTTAAAAGGACTTTTTGGAATATGTTACCAATGATGTCAAAAACACTCAATCTTCTGCAATATAGTAGAGACTCTTAAGGTTTGTTTTAGCACATTGTTTAAATAGAATTGGGAACAAAACGCTACACTTACGTCATGTTTATAAAGAATCACGAAACTAGTCCTACTCAGAGTAGACCCATGGAAATGCATTGGAAACCAGGCCATAAGAACGCTTTTCAATGTAAATCAGTATATTGGCCTGTTTTGATGGGGATGGACAGATATTGCTTTTCTCTTAAAAGGACTTTTTGGTATATGTTAAAAATGATGTCAAAAACGCTCAATCTTCTTCAATATAGTAGAGACTCTTAAGGTTTGTTTTAGTGCAGTGATTAAATAGAATTGGGAACAAAACACTACACTTACGTCATGTTTATAAAAGATCACGAAACTAGTCTTACTCAGAGTAGATCCTTGGAAATGCATTGGAAACCAGGCCATGAGAACGCGTTTCAATATAAATCAGTAAATTGGCCTGTTTTGATGGGGATGGACAGATATTGCGTTTCTCTTAAAAGGACTTTTTGGAATATGTTACCAATGATGTCAAAAACGCTCAATCTTCTGCAATATAGTAGAGACTCTTGAGGTGCGTTTTCGCGCAGTGTTTAAATAGAATTGGGAACAAAACGCTACACTTACGTCATGTTTATAATGAAACTAGTCCTACTAAGAGTAGACCCATGGAAATGCATTGGAAAACAGGACATGAGAAGGCGTTTCAGTGTAAATCAGTATATTGGCCAGTTTTGACGGGGATGGACAGATATTGCGTTTCTCTTAAAAGGACTTTTTGGGATATGTTACCAATGATGTCAAAAACGTTCGTTTTCCTGCAATATGGTAGAAACTCCTATAGAGTGTGTTATTGCAGATTTTAAACAAAATTGGAAACAAAACACAAATCTTACGTCATGTTTATAAAAATAACGAAACTAGTCCTACTCAGAGTAGACCCATGGAAATGCATTGGAAACCAGGCCATGAGAACGCGTTTCAATGTAAATCAGTATATTGGCCTGTTTTGATGGGGATGGACAGATATTGCGTTTCTCTTAAAAGGACTTTTAGGGAGATGTTTCAAATGATGTCAAAAACTTTCGTTTTGCTGCAATATGGTAGAAACTCCTGTAGAGCGTGTTATTGCAGATTTTAATCAAATTGGAAACAAAACACAAATCTTACGTCATGTTTATAAAAATAACGAAACTAGTCCTACTCAGAGTAGACCCATGGAAATGCATTGGAAACCAGGCCATGAGAACGCGTTTCAATGTAAATCAGTATATTGAACTGTTTTGATTGGGATGGACAGAGATTGCGTTTCTCTTAAAAGGACTTTTTGGAATATGTTACCAATGATGTCAAAAACACTCAATCTTCTGCAATATAGTAGAGACTCTTAAGGTTTGTTTTAGCGCATTGTTTAAATAGAATTGGGAACAAAACGCTACACTTACGTCATGTTTATAAAGAATCACGAAACTAGTCCTACTCAGAGTAGACCCATGGAAATGCATTGGAAACCAGGCCATAAGAACGCTTTTCAATGTAAATCAGTATATTGGCCTGTTTTGATGGGGATGGACAGATATTGCTTTTCTCTTAAAAGGACTTTTTGGTATATGTTAAAAATGATGTCAAAAACGCTCAATCTTCTGCAATATAGTAGAGACTCTTAAGGTTTGTTTTAGTGCAGTGATTAAATAGAATTGGGAACAAAACACTACACTTACGTCGTGTTTATAATGAAAGTAGTCCTACTCGGAGTAGACCCATGGAAATGTATTGGAAACCAGGCCATGAGAACGCGTTTCAATGTAAATCAGTATATTGGCCTGTTTTGCTGGGGATGGACAGATATTGCGTTTCTCTTAAAAGGACTTTTTGGGATACGTTACCAATGATGTCAAAAACGTTCATTCTCCAGCAATATGGTAGAAACTCCTATAGAGCGTGTTATTGCAGATTTTAAAAAGAATTGGAAACAAAACACAAATCTTACATCATGTTTATAAAGAATCACGAATCTAGTCCTACTCAGAGTAGACCCATGGAAATGCACAATATAGTAGAGACTCTTAAGTTGCGTTTTAGTGCAGTGTTTAAATAGAATTGGGGACAAAACGCTACACTTACGTCATGTTTATAAAGGATCAAGAAACTAGTCCTACTCAGAGTAGACCTATGGAAATGCATTGGAAACCAGGCCATGAGAACGCGTTTCAATGTAAATCAGTATATTGGCCTGTTTTGACGGGGATGGACAGATATTGCGTTTCTCTTAAAAGGACTTTTTGGGATATGTTACCAGTGATGTCAAAAACGTTCATTCTCCAGCAATATGGTAGAAACTCCTATAGAGCGTGTTATTGCAGAGTTTAAACAGAATTGGAAACAAAACACAAATCTTATGTCATGTTTATAAAGAATCACGAAACTAGTCCTACTCAGAGTAGACCCATGGAAATGCATTGGTAACCAGGCCATGAGAACACGTTTCAATGTAAATCAGTACATTGGCCTGTTTTGATGTGGATGGACAGATATTGCATTTCTCTTAAAAGGACTTTTTGGAATATGTTACCAATGATGTCAAAAACGCTCAATCTTCTGCAATATAGTAGAGACTCTTAAGTTGCGTTTTAGTGCAGTGTTTAAATAGAATTGTGAACAAAATACTACACTTACGTCATGTTTATAAAGGATCACGAAACTAGTCCTACTCAGAGTAGACCCATGGAAATGCATTGGAAACCAGGCCATGAGAACGTGTTTCAATGTTTATTGGCCTGTTTTGATGGAGATGGACAGATATAGCGTTTCTCTTAAAAGGACTTTTTGGGATATGTTACCAATGATGTCAAAAACGTTCATTCTCCAGCAATATGGTAGAAACTCCTATAGAGCGTGTTATTGCAGAGTTTAAACAGAATTGGAAACAAAACACAAATCTTACGTCATGTTTATAAAGAATAACGAAACTAGTCCTACTCAGAGTAGGAAATGCGTTGGAAACCAGGCCATGAGAACGCGTTTCAATGTAAATCAGTATATTGGCCTGTTTTGACGGGGATGGACAGATATTGCGTTTCTCTTAAAAGGACTTTCTGGGATATGTTTCAAATGATGTCAAAAACGTTCGTTTTTCTGCAATATGGTAGAAAGTCCTATAGAGTGTGTTATTGCAGATTTTAAAAAGAATTGGAGAAAAAACACAAATCTTACGTCATGTTTATAAAGAATCACGAAACTAGTCCTACTCAGAGTAGACCCATGGAAATGCATTGGTAACCAGGCCATGAGAACGCGTTTCAATGTAAATCAGTATATTGGCCTGTTTTGATGGGGATTGACAGATATTGCGTTTCTCTTCAAAGGACTTTTTGGAATATGTTACCAATGATGTCAAAAACGCTCAATCTTCTGCAATATAGTAGAGACTCTTATGGTTTTTTTTAGTGCAGTGTTTAAATAGAATTGGGAACAAAACACTACACTTACGTCATGTTTATAATGAAACTAGTCCTACTCAGAGTAGACCCTTGGAAATGCATTGGAAACCAGGCCATGAGAACGCGTTTCAATGTAAATCAGTATATTGGCCTGTTTTGATGGGGATGGACAGATATTGCGTTTCTCTTAAAAGAACTTTTTGGGATATGTTTCAAATGATGTCAAAAATGTTCGTTTTCCTGCAATATGGTAGAAACTCCTATAGAGTGTGTTATTGCAGAGTTTAAACAGAATTGGGAACAAAACACAAAACTTACGTTATGTTTATAAAGAATCACGAGACTAGTCCTACTAAGAGTAGACCCATGGAAATGTATTTGAAACCAGACCATGAGAACACTTTTCAATGTAAATCAGTATATTGAACTGTTTTGATTGGGATGGACAGATATTGCGTTTCTCTTAAAAGGACTTTTTGCAATATGTTACCAATGATGTCAAAAACGCTCAATCTTCTGCAATATAGTAGAGACTCTTAAGGTTTGTTTTAGCGCAGTGTTTAAAAAGAATTGGGAACAAAACACTACACTTACGTCATGTTTATAATGAAACTAGTCCTACTCAGAGTAGACCCATGGAAATGCATTGGAAACCAGGCCATGAGAACGCGTTTCAATGTAAATCAGTATATTGGCCTGTTTTGATGGGGATGGACAGATATTGCGTTTCTCTTAAAAGGACTTTTTGGGATATGTTCAAATGATGTCAAAAACGTTCGTTTTTCTGCAATACGGTAGAAACTCCTATAGAGCGAGTTATTGCAGATTTTAAAAAGAATTGGAAACAAAACACAAATCTTACGTCATGTTTATAAAGAATCACGAATCTAGTCCTACTCAGAGTAGACCCATGGAAATGCACAATATAGTAGAGACTCTTAAGTTGCGTTTTAGTGCAGTGTTTAAATAGAATTGGGGACAAAACGCTACACTTACGTCATGTTTATAAAGGATCACGAGACTAGTCCTACTCAGAGTAGACCCATGGAAATCCATTGGAAACCAGGCCATGAGAACGCGTTTCAATGTAAATCAGTATATTGAACTGTTTTGATGGGGATGGACAGATATTGCGTTTCTCTTAAAAGGACTTTTAGGGATATGTTTCAAATGATGTCAAAAACTTTCGTTTTCCTGCAACATGGTAGAAACTCCTATAGAGCGTGTTATTGCAGATTTTAATCAGAATTGGAAACAAAACACAAATCTTATGTCATGTTTATAAAGAATTAAGAGACTAGTCCTACTCAGTGTAGCCCCAGGGAAATGCATTGAAAACCAGGCCATGAGAACGTTTTTCAATGTAAATCAGTATATTGAACTGTTTTGATTGGGATGGACAGATATTGCGTTTCTCTTAAAAGGACTTTTTGGATTATGTTACCAATGATGTCAAAAACGCTCAATCTTCTGCAATATAGTAGAGACTCTTAAGGTTTGTTTTAGTGCAGTGATTAAATAGAATTGGGAACAAAACACTACACTTACGTCATGTTTATAAAAGATCACGAAACTAGTCTTACTCAGAGTAGACCCTTGGAAATGCATTGGAAACCAGGTCATGAGAACGCGTTTCAATGTAAATCAGTATATTGGCCTTTTTTGATGGGGATGGACAGATATTTCGTTTCTCTTAAAAGGACTTTTTGGAATATGTTAAAAATGATTTCTAAAACGCTCAATCTTCTGCAATATAGTAGAGACTCTTAAGGTTTGTTTTAGTGCAGTGATTAAATTGAATTGGGAACAAAACACTACACTTACGTCATGTTTATAATGAAACTAGTCCTACTCAGAGTAGACCCATGGAAATGCATTGGAAACCAGGCCATGAGAACGCGTTTCAATTTAAATCAGTATATTGGCCTGTTTTGATGGGGATGGACAGATACTGCGTTTCTCTTAAAAGGACTTTTTGGGATATGTTAAAAATGATGTCAAAAATGTTCGTTTTCCTGCAATATGGTTGAAACTCCTATAGAGTGTGTTATTGCAGAGTTTAAACAGAATTGGAAACAAAACACAAAACTTATGTCATGTTTATAAAGAATCACGAAACTAGTCCTACTCAGAGTAGACCCATGGAAATGCATTGGTAACCAGGCCATGAGAACGCGTTTCAATGTAAATCAGTATATTGGCCTGTTTTGATGGGGATGGACAGATATTGCGTTTCTCTTAAAAGGACTTTTTGGAATATGTTACCAATGATGTCAAAAACGCTCAATCTTCTGCAATATAGTAGAGACTCTTATGGTGCATTTTAGTGCAGTGTTTAAATAGAATTGGGGAAAAAACGCTACACTTACGTCATGTTTATAAAGGATCACGAAACTAGTCCTACTCAGAGTAGACCCATGGAAATGCATTGGAAACCAGGCCATGAGAACGCGTTTCAATGTAAATCAGTATATTGGCCTGTTTTGCTGGGGATGGACAGATACTGCGTTTCTCTTAAAAGGACTTTTTGGGATATGTTAAAAATGATGTCAAAAATGTTCGTTTTCCTGCAATATGGTTGAAACTCCTATAGAGTGTGTTATTGCAGAGTTTAAACAGAATTGGAAACAAAACACAAAACTTATGTCATGTTTATAAAGAATCACGAAACTAGTCCTACTCAGAGTAGACCCATGGAAATGCATTGGTAACCAGGCCATGAGAACGCGTTTCAATGTAAATCAGTATATTGGCCTGTTTTGATGGGGATGGACAGATATTGCGTTTCTCTTAAAAGGACTTTTTGGAATATGTTACCAATGATGTCAAAAACGCTCAATCTTCTGCAATATAGTAGAGACTCTTATGGTGCATTTTAGTGCAGTGTTTAAATAGAATTGGGGAAAAAACGCTACACTTACGTCATGTTTATAAAGGATCACGAAACTAGTCCTACTCAGAGTAGACCCATGGAAATGCATTGGAAACCAGGCCATGAGAACGCGTTTCAATGTAAATCAGTATATTGGCCTGTTTTGCTGGGGATGGACAGATATTGCGTTTCTCTTAAAAGGACTTTTTGGGATACGTTACCAATGATGTCAAAAACGTTCATTCTCCAGCAATATGGTAGAAACTCCTATAGAGCGTGTTATTGCAGATTTTAAAAAGAATTGGAAACAAAACACAAATCTTACGTCATGTTTATAAAGAATCACGAATCTAGTCCTACTCAGAGTAGACCCATGGAAATGCACAATATAGTAGAGACTCTTAAGTTGCGTTTTAGTGCAGTGTTTAAATAGAATTGGGGACAAAACGCTACACTTACGTCATGTTTATAAAGGATCCCGAGACTAGTCCTACTCAGAGTAGACCCATGGAAATCCATTGGAAACCAGGCCATGAGAACGCGTTTCAATGTAAATCAGTATATTGAACTGTTTTGATGGGGATGGACAGATATTGCGTTTCTCTTAAAAGGACTTTTAGGGATATGTTTCAAATGATGTCAAAAACGTTCGTTTTCCTGCAATATGGTAGAAACTCCTATAGAGTGTGTTATTGCAGAGTTTAAACAGAATTGGAAACAAAACACAAATCTTACGTCATGTTTATAAAGAATCACTAGACTAGTCCTACTCAGAATAGACCCGTGGAAATGCATTGGTAACCAGGCCATGAGAACGCGTTTCAATGTAAATCAGTATATTGGCCTGTTTTGATGGGGATGGACAGATATTGCGTTTCTCTTAAAAGGGCTTTTAGGGATATGTTTCAAATGATGTCAAAATCGTTCGTTTTTCTGCAATATGGTAGAAACTCCTATAGAGCGTGTTATTGCAGATTTTAATCAGAATTGGAAACAAAACACAAATCTTACGTCATGTTTATAAAGAATTACGAGACTAGTCCTACTCAGAGTAGACCCATGGAAATCCACTGGAAACCAGGCCATGAGAACGCATTTCAATGTAAATCAGTATATTGAACTGTTTTGATTGGGATGGACAGATATTGCGTTTCTCTTAAAATGACTTTTTGGAGTATGTTACCAATGATGTCAAAAACGTTCAATCTTCTGCAATATAGTAGAGACTCTTAAGGTTTGTTTTAGCGCAGTGTTTAAATAGAATTGGGAACAAAACACTACACTTACGTCATGTTTATAATGAAACTAGTCCTACTCAGAGTAGACCCATGGAAATGTATTGGAAACCAGGCCATGAGAACGCGTTCCATTGTAAATCAGAATATTGGCCTGTTTTGATGGGGATGGACAGATACTGCGTTTCTCTTAAAAGGACTTTTTGTGATATGTTTCAAATGATGTCAAAAATGTTCGTTTTCCTGCAATATGGTAGAAACTCCTATAGAGTGTGTTATTGCAGAGTTTAAACAGAATTGGAAACAAAACACAAAACTTATGTCATGTTTATAAAGAATCACGAAACTAGTCCTACTCAGAGCAGACCCATGGAAATGCATTGGTAACCAGGCCATGAGAACGCGTTTCAATGTAAATCAGTATATTGGCCTGTTTTGATGGGGATGGACAGATATTGCGTTTCTCTTAAAAGGACTTTTTGGAATATGTTACCAATGATGTCAAAAACGCTCAATCTTCTGCAATATAGTAGAGACTCTTATGGTGCATTTTAGTGCAGTGTTTAAATAGAATTGGGGAAAAAACGCTACACTTACGTCATGTTTATAAAGGATCACGAAACTAGTCCTACTCAGAGTAGACCCATGGAAATGCATTGGAAACCAGGCCATGAGAACGCGTTTCAATCTAAATCAGTATATTGGCCTGTTTTGCTGGGGATGGACAGATATTGCGTTTCTCTTAAAAGGACTTTTTGGGATACGTTACCAATGATGTCAAAAACGTTCATTCTCCAGCAATATGGTAGAAACTCCTATAGAGCGTGTTATTGCAGATTTTAAAAAGAATTGGAAACAAAACACAACACTTACGTCATGTTTATAAAGAATCACGAATCTAGTCCTACTCAGAGCAGACCCATGGAAATGCATTGGTAACCAGGCCATGAGAACGCGTTTCAATGTAAATCAGTATATTGAACTGTTTTGATTGGGATGGACAGATATTGCGTTTCTCTTAAAAGGACTTTTTGGAATATGTTACCAATGATGTCAAAAACGCTCAATCTTCTGCAATATAGTAGAGACTCTTAAGGTTTGTTTTAGTGCAGTGATTAAATAGAATTGGGAACAAAACACTACACCTACGTCATGTTTATAATGAAACTAGTCCTACTCAGAGTAGACCCATGGAAATGCATTGGAAACCTGGCCATTATAACGCGTTTCAAAGTAAATCAGTATATTGAACTGTTTTGATGGGGATGGACAGATATTGCGTTTCTCTTAAAAGGACTTTTTGGAATATGTTACCAATGATGTCAAAAACGCTCAATCTTCTGCAATGTAGTAGAGACTCTTAAGGTTTGTTTTAGTGCAGTGATTAAATAGAATTGGGAACAAAACACTACACTTACGTCATGTTTATAAAAGATCACGAAACTAGTCTTACTCAGAGTAGACACTTGGAAATGCATTGGAAACCAGGCCATGAGAACGCGTTTCAATGTAAATCAGTATATTGGCCTTTTTTGATGGGGATGGACAGATATTTCGTTACTCTTAAAAGGACTTTTTGGAATATGTTAAAAATGATTTCTAAAACGCTCAATCTTCTGCAATATAGTAGAGACTCTTAAGGTTTGTTTTAGTGCAGTGATTAAATTGAATTGGGAACAAAAGGCTACACTTACGTCATGTTTATAAAGAATCACAGAACTAGTCATTCTCAGAGTAGACCCATGGAAATGCATTGGTAACCAGGCCATGAGAACGCGTTTCAATGTAAATCAGTATATTGGCCTGTTTTGATGGGGATGGACAAATATTGCGTTTCTCTTAAAAGGACTTTTTGGAATATGTTACCAATCATGTCAAAAACGCTCAATCTTCTGCTATATAGTAGAGAATCTTAAGGTGCGTTTTAGTGCAGTGTTTAAATAGAATTGGGAACAAAACGCTACACTTACGTCATGTTTATAATGAATCAAGAAACTAGTCCTACTTTCAGTAGACTCATGGAAATACATTGGAAACCAGGCCATGTGAACGCGTTTCAATGTAAATCAGTATATTGGCCTGTTTTGATGGGGATGGACAGATATTGCGTTTCTCTTAAAAGGACTTTTAGGGATATGTTTCAAATGATGTCAAAAACGTTCGTTTTCCTGCAATATGGTAGAAACTCCTATAGAGCGTGTTATTGCAGAGTTTAAGCAAAATTGGAGACAAAACACAATACTTACGTCATGTTTATAAAGAATCACGAGACTAGTCCTACTCAGAGTAGACCCATGGAAATGCATTGGAAACCAGGCCATGAGAACGTGTTTCAATGTAAATCAGTATATTGGCCTGTTTTGATGGGGATGGACAGATATTGCGTTTCTCTTAAAAGGACTTTTTGGGATATGTTACCAATGATGTCAAAAACGTTCATTCTCCAGCAATATGGTAGAAACTCCTACAGAGCGTGTTATTGCAGAGTTTACACAGAATTTGAAACAAAACACAAAACTTACGTCATGTTTATAAAGAATCACGAGACTAGTACTACTCAGAGTAGACCCATGGAAATGCATTGGAAACCAGGCCAGGAGAACGCTTTTCAATGTAAATCAGTATATTGAACTGATTTGATGGGGATGGACAGATATTGCGTTTCTCTTAAAAGGACTTTTTGGAGTATGTTACCAATGATGTCAAAAACGCTTAATCTTCTGCAATATAGTAGAGACTCTTAAGGTTTGTTTTAGTGCAGTGATTAAATAGAATTGGGAACAAAACACTACACTTACGTCATGTTTATAAAAGATCACGAAACTAGTCTTACTCAGAGTAGACCCTTGGAAATGCATTGGAAACCAGGCCATGAGAACGCGTTTCAATGTAAATCAGTATATTGCCCTTTTTTGATGGGGATGGACAGATATTTCGTTTCTCTTAAAAGGACTGTTTGGAATATGTTAAAAATGATTTCTAAAACGCTCAATCTTCTGCAATATAGTAGAGACTCTTAAGGTTTGTTTTAGTGCAGTGATTAAATTGAATTGGGAACAAAACACTACACTTACGTCATGTTTATAATGAAACTAGTCCTACTCAGAGTAGACCCATGGAAATGCATTGGAAACCAGGCCATGAGAACGCGTTTCAATGTAAATCAGTATATTGGCCTGTTTTGATGGGGATGGACAGATATTGCGTTTCTCTTAAAAGGACTTTTTGGGATATGTTTCAAATGATGTCAAAAACGTTCGTTTTCCTGCAATATGGTAGAAACTCCTATAGAGTGTGTTATTGCAGATTTTAAACAGAATTGGAAACAAAACACAAATCTTACGTCATGTTTATAAAGAATCACGAAACTAGACTTACTCAGAGTAGACCCATGGAAATCCATTGGAAACCAGGCCATGAGAACGCGTTTCAATGTAAATCAGTATATTGAACTGTTTTGATTGGGATGGACAGATATTGCGTTTCTCTTAAAAGGACTTTTTGGAATATGTTACTAATGATGTCAAAAATGTTCATTCTCCAGCAATATGGTAGAAACTCCTATAGAGCGTGTTATTGCAGAGTTTAAACAGAATTGGAAACAAAACACAACACTTACGTCATGTTTATAAAGAATCACGAGACTAGTCCTACTCAGAGTAGACCCATGGAAATGCATTGGAAACCAGGCCATGAGAACGCGTTTCAATGTAAATCAGTATATTGAACTGTTTTGATTGGGATGGACAGATATTGCGTTTCTCTTAAAAGGACTTTTTGGAATATGTTACTAATGATGTCAAAAATGTTCATTCTCCAGCAATATGGTAGAAACTCCTATAGAGCGTGTTATTGCAGAGTTTAAACAGAATTGGAAACATAACACAAATCCTACGTCATGTTTATAAAGAATCACGAGACTAGTCCTACTCAGAGTAGACCCATGGAAATGCATTGGAAACCAGGCCATGAGAACGCGTTTCAATGTAAATCTGTATATTGAACTGTTTTGATGGGGATGGACAGATATTGCGTTTCTCTTAAAAGGACTGTTTGGAATATGTTACCAATGATGTCAAAAACACTCAATATTCTGCAATATAGTAGAGACTCTTAAGGTTTCTTTTAGTGCAGTGATTAAATAGAATTGGGAACAAAACACTACACCTACGTCATGTTTATAATGAAACTAGTCCTACTCAGAGTAGACCTATTGAAATGCATTGGAAAACAGGCCATGAGAAGGTGTTTCAGTGTAAATCAGTATATTGGCCTGTTTTGACGGGGATGGACAGATATTGCGTTTCTCTTAAAAGGACTTTTTGGAATATGTTACCAATGATGTCAAAAAGGCTCAATCTTCTGCAATGTAGTAGAGACTCTTAAGGTGCGTTTTAGTGCAGTGTTTAAATAGAATTGGGAACAAAACACTACACTTACGTCATGTTTATAAAGAATCACGAAACTAGTCCTACTCAGAGTAGACCAATGGAAATGCATTGGAAACCAGGCCATGAGAACGCGTTTCAATGTAAATCAGTATATTGAACTGTTTTGATGGGGATGGACAAATATTGCGTTTCTCTTAAAAGGACTTTTTGGGATATGTTTCAAATGATGTCAAAAACGTTCGTTTTCCTGCAATATGGTAGAAACTCCTATAGAGTGTGTTATTGCAGTTTTAAACTGAATTGGAAACAAAACACAAATCTTACGTCATGTTTATAAAAAATAACGAAACTAGTCATTCTCAGAGTAGACCCATGGAAATGCATTGGTAACCAGGCCATGAGAACGCGTTTCAATGTAAATCAGTATATTGGCCTGTTTAGATGGGGATGGACAAATATTGCGTTTCTCTTAAAAGGACTTTTTGGAGTATGTTACCAATGATGTCAAAAATGCTCAATCTTCTGCTATATAGTGGAGAATCTTAAGGTGCGTTTTAGTGCAGTGTTTAAATAGAATTGGGAACAAAACGCTACACTTACGTCATGTTTATAATGAATCAAGAAACTAGTCCTACTTTCAGTAGACTCATGGAAATACATTGGAAACCAGGCCATGTGAACGCGTTTCAATGTAAATCAGGATATTGGCCTGTTTTGATGGGGATGGACAGATATTGCGTTTCTCTTAAAAGGACTTTTAGGGATATGTTTCAAATGATGTCAAAAACGTTCGTTTTCCTGCAATATGGTAGAAACTCCTATAGAGCGTGTTATTGCAGAGTTTAAGCAAAATTGGAGACAAAACACAATACTTACGTCATGTTTATAAAGAATCACGAGACTAGTCCTACTCAGAGTAGACCCATGGAAATGCATTGGAAACTAGGCCATGAGAACGTGTTTCAATGTAAATCAGTATATTGGCCTGTTTTGATGGGGATGGACAGATATTGCGTTTCTCTTAAAAGGACTTTTTGGGATATGTTACCAATGATGTCAAAAACGTTCATTCTCCAGCAATATGGTAGAAACTCCTACAGAGCGTGTTATTGCAGAGTTTACACAGAATTTGAAACAAAACACAAAACTTACGTCATGTTTATAAAGAATCACGAGACTAGTAATACTCAGAGTAGACCCATGGAAATGCATTGGAATCCAGGCCATGAGAACGCTTTTCAATGTAAATCAGTATATTGAACTGATTTGATGGGGATGGACAGATATTGCGTTTCTCTTAAAAGGACTTTTTGGAATATGTTACCAATGATGTCAAAAACGCTTAATCTTCTGCAATATAGTAGAGACTCTTAAGGTTTGTTTTAGTGCAGTGATTAAATAGAATTGGGAACAAAACACTACACTTACGTCATGTTTATAAAAGATCACGAAACTAGTCTTACTCAGAGTAGACCCTTGGAAATGCATTGGAAACCAGGCCATGAGAACGCGTTTCAATGTAAATCAGTATATTGCCCTTTTTTGATGGGGATGGACAGATATTTCGTTTCTCTTAAAAGGACTTTTTGGAATATGTTAAAAATGATTTCTAAAACGTTCAATCTTCTGCAATATAGTAGAGACTCTTAAGGTTTGTTTTAGTGCAGTGATTAAATTGAATTGGGAACAAAACACTAACGTCATGTTTATAATGAAACTAGTCCTACTCAGAGTAGACCCATGGAAATGCATTGGAAACCAGGCCATGAGAACGCGTTTCAATGTAAATCAGTATATTGGCCTGTTTCGATGGGGATGGACAGATATTGCGTTTCTCTTAAAAGGACTTTTTGGGATATGTTTCAAATGATGTCAAAAACGTTCGTTTTCCTGCAATATGGTAGAAACTCCTATAGAGTGTGTTATTGCAGATTTTAAACAGAATTGGAAACAAAACACAAATCTTACGTCATGTTTATAAAGAATCACGAAACTAGACTTACTCAGAGTAGACCCATGGAAATCCATTGGAAACCAGGCCATGAGAACGCGTTTCAATGTAAATCAGTATATTGAACTGTTTTGATTGGGATGGACAGATATTGCGTTTCTCTTAAAAGGACTTTTTGGAATATGTTACTAATGATGTCAAAAATGTTCATTCTCCAGCAATATGGTAGAAACTCCTATAGAGCGTGTTATTGCAGAGTTTAAACAGAATTGGAAACAAAACACAACACTTACGTCATGTTTATAAAGAATCACGAGACTAGTCCTACTCAGAGTAGACCCATGGAAATGCATTGAAAACCAGGCCATTATAACGCGTTTCAAAGTAATTCAGTATATTGAACTGTTTTGATGGGGATGGACATATATTGCGTTTCTCTTAAGTGGGCTTTTTGGGATATGTTTCAAATGATGTCAAAAACGTTCATTCTCCTGCAATATGTTAGAAACTCCTATAGAGCGTGTTATTGCAGAGTTTAAACAGAATTGGAAACATAACACAAATCCTACGTCATGTTTATAAAGAATCACGAGACTAGTCCTACTCAGAGTAGACCCATGGAAATGCATTGGAAACCAGGCCATGAGAACGCGTTTCAATGTAAATCTGTATATTGAACTGTTTTGATGGGGATGGACAGATATTGCGTTTCTCTTAAAAGGACTGTTTGGAATATGTTACCAATGATGTCAAAAACACTCAATATTCTGCAATATAGTAGAGACTCTTAAGGTTTCTTTTAGTGCAGTGATTAAATAGAATTGGGAACAAAACACTACACCTACGTCATGTTTATAATGAAACTAGTCCTACTCAGAGTAGACCTATTGAAATGCATTGGAAAACAGGCCATGAGAAGGTGTTTCAGTGTAAATCAGTATATTGGCCTGTTTTGACGGGGATGGACAGATATTGCGTTTCTCTTAAAAGGACTTTTTGGAATATGTTACCAATGATGTCAAAAAGGCTCAATCTTCTGCAATGTAGTAGAGACTCTTAAGGTGCGTTTTAGTGCAGTGTTTAAATAGAATTGGGAACAAAACACTACACTTACGTCATGTTTATAAAGAATCACGAAACTAGTCCTACTCAGAGTAGACCAATGGAAATGCATTGGAAACCAGGCCATGAGAACGCGTTTCAATGTAAATCAGTATATTGAACTGTTTTGATGGGGATGGACAAATATTGCGTTTCTCTTAAAAGGACTTTTTGGGATATGTTTCAAATGATGTCAAAAACGTTCGTTTTCCTGCAATATGGTAGAAACTCCTATAGAGTGTGTTATTGCAGTTTTAAACTGAATTGGAAACAAAACACAAATCTTACGTCATGTTTATAAAAAATAACGAAACTAGTCATTCTCAGAGTAGACCCATGGAAATGCATTGGTAACCAGGCCATGAGAACGCGTTTCAATGTAAATCAGTATATTGGCCTGTTTAGATGGGGATGGACAAATATTGCGTTTCTCTTAAAAGGACTTTTTGGAGTATGTTACCAATGATGTCAAAAATGCTCAATCTTCTGCTATATAGTGGAGAATCTTAAGGTGCGTTTTAGTGCAGTGTTTAAATAGAATTGGGAACAAAACGCTACACTTACGTCATGTTTATAATGAATCAAGAAACTAGTCCTACTTTCAGTAGACTCATGGAAATACATTGGAAACCAGGCCATGTGAACGCGTTTCAATGTAAATCGGGATATTGGCCTGTTTTGATGGGGATGGACAGATATTGCGTTTCTCTTAAAAGGACTTTTAGGGATATGTTTCAAATGATGTCAAAAACGTTCGTTTTCCTGCAATATGGTAGAAACTCCTATAGAGCGTGTTATTGCAGAGTTTAAGCAAAATTGGAGACAAAACACAATACTTACGTCATGTTTATAAATAATCACGAGACTAGTCCTACTCAGAGTAGACCCATGGAAATGCATTGGAAACTAGGCCATGAGAACGTGTTTCAATGTAAATCAGTATATTGGCCTGTTTTGATGGGGATGGACAGATATTGCGTTTCTCTTAAAAGGACTTTTTGGGATATGTTACCAATGATGTCAAAAACGTTCATTCTCCAGCAATATGGTAGAAACTCCTACAGAGCGTGTTATTGCAGAGTTTACACAGAATTTGAAACAAAACACAAAACTTACGTCATGTTTATAAAGAATCACGAGACTAGTAATACTCAGAGTAGACCCATGGAAATGCATTGGAATCCAGGCCATGAGAACGCTTTTCAATGTAAATCAGTATATTGAACTGATTTGATGGGGATGGACAGATATTGCGTTTCTCTTAAAAGGACTTTTTGGAATATGTTACCAATGATGTCAAAAACGCTTAATCTTCTGCAATATAGTAGAGACTCTTAAGGTTTGTTTTAGTGCAGTGATTAAATAGAATTGGGAACAAAACACTACACTTACGTCATGTTTATAAAAGATCACGAAACTAGTCTTACTCAGAGTAGACCCTTGGAAATGCATTGGAAACCAGGCCATGAGAACGCGTTTCAATGTAAATCAGTATATTGCCCTTTTTTGATGGGGATGGACAGATATTTCGTTTCTCTTAAAAGGACTTTTTGGAATATGTTAAAAATGATTTCTAAAACGTTCAATCTTCTGCAATATAGTAGAGACTCTTAAGGTTTGTTTTAGTGCAGTGATTAAATTGAATTGGGAACAAAACACTAACGTCATGTTTATAATGAAACTAGTCCTACTCAGAGTAGACCCATGGAAATGCATTGGAAACCAGGCCATGAGAACGCGTTTCAATGTAAATCAGTATATTGGCCTGTTTCGATGGGGATGGACAGATATTGCGTTTCTCTTAAAAGGACTTTTTGGGATATGTTTCAAATGATGTCAAAAACGTTCGTTTTCCTGCAATATGGTAGAAACTCCTATAGAGTGTGTTATTGCAGATTTTAAACAGAATTGGAAACAAAACACAAATCTTACGTCATGTTTATAAAGAATCACGAAACTAGACTTACTCAGAGTAGACCCATGGAAATCCATTGGAAACCAGGCCATGAGAACGCGTTTCAATGTAAATCAGTATATTGAACTGTTTTGATTGGGATGGACAGATATTGCGTTTCTCTTAAAAGGACTTTTTGGAATATGTTACTAATGATGTCAAAAATGTTCATTCTCCAGCAATATGGTAGAAACTCCTATAGAGCGTGTTATTGCAGAGTTTAAACAGAATTGGAAACAAAACACAACACTTACGTCATGTTTATAAAGAATCACGAGACTAGTCCTACTCAGAGTAGACCCATGGAAATGCATTGAAAACCAGGCCATTATAACGCGTTTCAAAGTAATTCAGTATATTGAACTGTTTTGATGGGGATGGACATATATTGCGTTTCTCTTAAGTGGGCTTTTTGGGATATGTTTCAAATGATGTCAAAAACGTTCATTCTCCTGCAATATGTTAGAAACTCCTATAGAGCGTGTTATTGCAGAGTTTAAACAGAATTGGAAACATAACACAAATCCTACGTCATGTTTATAAAGAATCACGAGACTAGTCCTACTCAGAGTAGACCCATGGAAATGCATTGGAAACCAGGCCATGAGAACGCGTTTCAATGTAAATCAGTATATTGAACTGTTTTGATGGGGATGGACAAATATTGCGTTTCTCTTAAAAGGACTTTTTGGGATATGTTTCAAATGATGTCAAAAACGTTCGTTTTCCTGCAATATGGTAGAAACTCCTATAGAGTGTGTTATTGCAGTTTTAAACTGAATTGGAAACAAAACACAAATCTTACGTCATGTTTATAAAAAATAACGAAACTAGTCCTACTCAGAGTAGACCCATGGAAATGCATTGGTAACCAGGCCATGAGAACGCGTTTCAATGTAAATCAGTATGTTGGCCTGTTTTGATGGGGATGGACAGATATTGCGTTTCTCTTAAAAGGACTTTTTGGGATATGTTACCAATGATGTCAAAAACGTTCATTCTCCAGCAATATGGTAGAAACTCCTACAGAGCGTGTTATTGCAGAGTTTACACAGAATTTGAAACAAAACACAAAACTTACGTCATGTTTATAAAGAATCACGAGACTAGTACTACTCAGAGTAGACCCATGGAAATGCATTGGAAACCAGGCCAGGAGAACGCTTTTCAATGTAAATCAGTATATTGAACTGATTTGATGGGGATGGACAGATATTGCGTTTCTCTTAAAAGGACTTTTTGGAATATGTTACCAATGATGTCAAAAACGCTTAATCTTCTGCAATATAGTAGAGACTCTTAAGGTTTGTTTTAGTGCAGTGATTAAATAGAATTGGGAACAAAACACTACACTTACGTCATGTTTATAAAAGGTCACGAAACTAGTCTTACTCAGAGTAGACCCTTGGAAATGCATTGGAAACCAGGCCATGAGAACGCGTTTCAATGTAAATCAGTATATTGCCCTTTTTTGATGGGGATGGACAGATATTTCGTTTCTCTTAAAAGGACTTTTTGGAATATGTTAAAAATGATTTCTAAAACGCTCAATCTTCTGCAATATAGTAGAGACTCTTAAGGTTTGTTTTAGTGCAGTGATTAAATTGAATTGGGAACAAAACACTACACTTACGTCATGTTTATAATGAAACTAGTCCTACTCAGAGTAGACCCATGGAAATGCATTGGAAACCAGGCCATGAGAACGCGTTTCAATGTAAATCAGTATATTGGCCTGTTTTTATGGGGATGGACAGATATTGCGTTTCTCTTAAAAGGACTTTTTGGGATATGTTTCAAATGATGTCAAAAACGTTCGTTTTCCTGCAATATGGTAGAAACTCCTATAGAGTGTGTTATTGCAGATTTTAAACAGAATTGGAAACAAAACACAAATCTTACGTCATGTTTATAAAGAATCACGAAACTAGACTTACTCAGAGTAGACCCATGGAAATCCATTGGAAACCAGGCCATGAGAACGCGTTTCAATGTAAATCAGTATATTGAACTGTTTTGATTGGGATGGACAGATATTGCGTTTCTCTTAAAAGGACTTTTTGGAATATGTTACTAATGATGTCAAAAATGTTCATTCTCCAGCAATATGGTAGAAACTCCTATAGAGCGTGTTATTGCAGAGTTTAAACAGAATTGGAAACAAAACACAACACTTACGTCATGTTTATAAAGAATCACGAGACTAGTCCTACTCAGAGTAGACCCATGGAAATGCATTGGAAACGAGGCCATGAGAACGCGTTTCAATGTAAATCAGTATATTGAACTGTTTTGATGGGGATGGACAGATATTGCGTTTCTCTTAAAAGGACTTTTTGGAATATGCTACCAATGATGTCAAAAACGCTCAGTCTCTGCAATATGGTAGAGACTCTTAAGGATTGTTTTAGTGAACTGATTAAATAGAATTGGGAACAAAACACTACACTTACGTCATGTTTATAATGAAACTAGTCCTACTCAGAGTAGACCCATGGAAATGCATTGAAAACCAGGCCATTATAACGCGTTTCAAAGTAATTCAGTATATTGAACTGTTTTGATGGGGATGGACATATATTGCGTTTCTCTTAAGTGGGCTTTTTGGGATATGTTTCAAATGATGTCAAAAACGTTCATTCTCCTGCAATATGTTAGAAACTCCTATAGAGCGTGTTATTGCAGAGTTTAAACAGAATTGGAAACATAACACAAATCCTACGTCATGTTTATAAAGAATCACGAGACTAGTCCTACTCAGAGTAGACCTATGGAAATGCATTGGAAACCAGGCCATGAGAACGCGTTTCAATGTAAATCTGTATATTGAACTGTTTTGATGGGGATGGACAGATATTGCGTTTCTCTTAAAAGGACTGTTTGGAATATGTTACCAATGATGTCAAAAACACTCAATATTCTGCAATATAGTAGAGACTCTTAAGGTTTCTTTTAGTGCAGTGATTAAATAGAATTGGGAACAAAACACTACACCTACGTCATGTTTATAATGAAACTAGTCCTACTCAGAGTAGACCTATTGAAATGCATTGGAAAACAGGCCATGAGAAGGTGTTTCAGTGTAAATCAGTATATTGGCCTGTTTTGACGGGGATGGACAGATATTGCGTTTCTCTTAAAAGGACTTTTTGGAATATGTTACCAATGATGTCAAAAAGGCTCAATCTTCTGCAATGTAGTAGAGACTCTTAAGGTGCGTTTTAGTGCAGTGTTTAAATAGAATTGGGAACAAAACACTACACTTACGTCATGTTTATAAAGAATCACGAAACTAGTCCTACTCAGAGTAGACCAATGGAAATGCATTGGAAACCAGGCCATGAGAACGCGTTTCAATGTAAATCAGTATATTGAACTGTTTTGATGGGGATGGACAAATATTGCGTTTCTCTTAAAAGGACTTTTTGGGATATGTTTCAAATGATGTCAAAAACGTTCGTTTTCCTGCAATATGGTAGAAACTCCTATAGAGTGTGTTATTGCAGTTTTAAACTGAATTGGAAACAAAACACAAATCTTACGTCATGTTTATAAAAAATAACGAAACTAGTCATTCTCAGAGTAGACCCATGGAAATGCATTGGTAACCAGGCCATGAGAACGCGTTTCAATGTAAATCAGTATATTGGCCTGTTTAGATGGGGATGGACAAATATTGCGTTTCTCTTAAAAGGACTTTTTGGAGTATGTTACCAATGATGTCAAAAATGCTCAATCTTCTGCTATATAGTGGAGAATCTTAAGGTGCGTTTTAGTGCAGTGTTTAAATAGAATTGGGAACAAAACGCTACACTTACGTCATGTTTATAATGAATCAAGAAACTAGTCCTACTTTCAGTAGACTCATGGAAATACATTGGAAACCAGGCCATGTGAACGCGTTTCAATGTAAATCAGGATATTGGCCTGTTTTGATGGGGATGGACAGATATTGCGTTTCTCTTAAAAGGACTTTTAGGGATATGTTTCAAATGATGTCAAAAACGTTCGTTTTCCTGCAATATGGTAGAAACTCCTATAGAGCGTGTTATTGCAGAGTTTAAGCAAAATTGGAGACAAAACACAATACTTACGTCATGTTTATAAAGAATCACGAGACTAGTCCTACTCAGAGTAGACCCATGGAAATGCATTGGAAACTAGGCCATGAGAACGTGTTTCAATGTAAATCAGTATATTGGCCTGTTTTGATGGGGATGGACAGATATTGCGTTTCTCTTAAAAGGACTTTTTGGGATATGTTACCAATGATGTCAAAAACGTTCATTCTCCAGCAATATGGTAGAAACTCCTACAGAGCGTGTTATTGCAGAGTTTACACAGAATTTGAAACAAAACACAAAACTTACGTCATGTTTATAAAGAATCACGAGACTAGTAATACTCAGAGTAGACCCATGGAAATGCATTGGAATCCAGGCCATGAGAACGCTTTTCAATGTAAATCAGTATATTGAACTGATTTGATGGGGATGGACAGATATTGCGTTTCTCTTAAAAGGACTTTTTGGAATATGTTACCAATGATGTCAAAAACGCTTAATCTTCTGCAATATAGTAGAGACTCTTAAGGTTTGTTTTAGTGCAGTGATTAAATAGAATTGGGAACAAAACACTACACTTACGTCATGTTTATAAAAGATCACGAAACTAGTCTTACTCAGAGTAGACCCTTGGAAATGCATTGGAAACCAGGCCATGAGAACGCGTTTCAATGTAAATCAGTATATTGCCCTTTTTTGATGGGGATGGACAGATATTTCGTTTCTCTTAAAAGGACTTTTTGGAATATGTTAAAAATGATTTCTAAAACGTTCAATCTTCTGCAATATAGTAGAGACTCTTAAGGTTTGTTTTAGTGCAGTGATTAAATTGAATTGGGAACAAAACACTAACGTCATGTTTATAATGAAACTAGTCCTACTCAGAGTAGACCCATGGAAATGCATTGGAAACCAGGCCATGAGAACGCGTTTCAATGTAAATCAGTATATTGGCCTGTTTCGATGGGGATGGACAGATATTGCGTTTCTCTTAAAAGGACTTTTTGGGATATGTTTCAAATGATGTCAAAAACGTTCGTTTTCCTGCAATATGGTAGAAACTCCTATAGAGTGTGTTATTGCAGATTTTAAACAGAATTGGAAACAAAACACAAATCTTACGTCATGTTTATAAAGAATCACGAAACTAGACTTACTCAGAGTAGACCCATGGAAATCCATTGGAAACCAGGCCATGAGAACGCGTTTCAGTGTAAATCAGTATATTGAACTGTTTTGATGGGGATGGACAAATATTGCGTTTCTCTTAAAAGGACTTTTTGGGATATGTTTCAAATGATGTCAAAAACGTTCGTTTTCCTGCAATATGGTAGAAACTCCTATAGAGTGTGTTATTGCAGTTTTAAACTGAATTGGAAACAAAACACAAATCTTACGTCATGTTTATAAAAAATAACGAAACTAGTCATTCTCAGAGTAGACCCATGGAAATGCATTGGTAACCAGGCCATGAGAACGCGTTTCAATGTAAATCAGTATATTGGCCTGTTTAGATGGGGATGGACAAATATTGCGTTTCTCTTAAAAGGACTTTTTGGAGTATGTTACCAATGATGTCAAAAATGCTCAATCTTCTGCTATATAGTGGAGAATCTTAAGGTGCGTTTTAGTGCAGTGTTTAAATAGAATTGGGAACAAAACGCTACACTTACGTCATGTTTATAATGAATCAAGAAACTAGTCCTACTTTCAGTAGACTCATGGAAATACATTGGAAACCAGGCCATGTGAACGCGTTTCAATGTAAATCAGGATATTGGCCTGTTTTGATGGGGATGGACAGATATTGCGTTTCTCTTAAAAGGACTTTTAGGGATATGTTTCAAATGATGTCAAAAACGTTCGTTTTCCTGCAATATGGTAGAAACTCCTATAGAGCGTGTTATTGCAGAGTTTAAGCAAAATTGGAGACAAAACACAATACTTACGTCATGTTTATAAAGAATCACGAGACTAGTCCTACTCAGAGTAGACCCATGGAAATGCATTGGAAACTAGGCCATGAGAACGTGTTTCAATGTAAATCAGTATATTGGCCTGTTTTGATGGGGATGGACAGATATTGCGTTTCTCTTAAAAGGACTTTTTGGGATATGTTACCAATGATGTCAAAAACGTTCATTCTCCAGCAATATGGTAGAAACTCCTACAGAGCGTGTTATTGCAGAGTTTACACAGAATTTGAAACAAAACACAAAACTTACGTCATGTTTATAAAGAATCACGAGACTAGTAATACTCAGAGTAGACCCATGGAAATGCATTGGAATCCAGGCCATGAGAACGCTTTTCAATGTAAATCAGTATATTGAACTGATTTGATGGGGATGGACAGATATTGCGTTTCTCTTAAAAGGACTTTTTGGAATATGTTAAAAATGATTTCTAAAACGTTCAATCTTCTGCAATATAGTAGAGACTCTTAAGGTTTGTTTTAGTGCAGTGATTAAATTGAATTGGGAACAAAACACTAACGTCATGTTTATAATGAAACTAGTCCTACTCAGAGTAGACCCATGGAAATGCATTGGAAACCAGGCCATGAGAACGCGTTTCAATGTAAATCAGTATATTGGCCTGTTTCGATGGGGATGGACAGATATTGCGTTTCTCTTAAAAGGACTTTTTGGGATATGTTTCAAATGATGTCAAAAACGTTCGTTTTCCTGCAATATGGTAGAAACTCCTATAGAGTGTGTTATTGCAGATTTTAAACAGAATTGGAAACAAAACACAAATCTTACGTCATGTTTATAAAGAATCACGAAACTAGACTTACTCAGAGTAGACCCATGGAAATCCATTGGAAACCAGGCCATGAGAACGCGTTTCAATGTAAATCAGTATATTGAACTGTTTTGATTGGGATGGACAGATATTGCGTTTCTCTTAAAAGGACTTTTTGGAATATGTTACTAATGATGTCAAAAATGTTCATTCTCCAGCAATATGGTAGAAACTCCTATAGAGCGTGTTATTGCAGAGTTTAAACAGAATTGGAAACAAAACACAACACTTACGTCATGTTTATAAAGAATCACGAGACTAGTCCTACTCAGAGTAGACCCATGGAAATGCATTGAAAACCAGGCCATTATAACGCGTTTCAAAGTAATTCAGTATATTGAACTGTTTTGATGGGGATGGACAAATATTGCGTTTCTCTTAAAAGGACTTTTTGGAATATGTTACTAATGATGTCAAAAATGTTCATTCTCCAGCAATATGGTAGAAACTCCTATAGAGCGTGTTATTGCAGAGTTTAAACAGAATTGGAAACAAAACACAACACTTACGTCATGTTTATAAAGAATCACGAGACTAGTCCTACTCAGAGTAGACCCATGGAAATGCATTGGAAACGAGGCCATGAGAACGCGTTTCAATGTAAATCAGTATATTGAACTGTTTTGATGGGGATGGACAGATATTGCGTTTCTCTTAAAAGGACTTTTTGGAATATGCTACCAATGATGTCAAAAACGCTCAGTCTTCTGCAATATGGTAGAGACTCTTAAGGATTGTTTTAGTGAACTGATTAAATAGAATTGGGAACAAAACACTACACTTACGTCATGTTTATAATGAAACTAGTCCTACTCAGAGTAGACCCATGGAAATGCATTGAAAACCAGGCCATTATAACGCGTTTCAAAGTAATTCAGTATATTGAACTGTTTTGATGAGGATGGACATATATTGCGTTTCTCTTAAGTGGGCTTTTTGGGATATGTTTCAAATGATGTCAAAAACGTTCATTCTCCTGCAATATGTTAGAAACTCCTATAGAGCGTGTTATTGCAGAGTTTAAATAGAATTGGAAACATAACACAAATCCTACGTCATGTTTATAAAGAATCACGTGACTAGTCCTACTCAGAGTAGACCCATGGAAATGCATTGGTAACCAGGCCATGAGAACGCGTTTCAATGTAAATCAGTATATTGGCCTGTTTTGATGGGGATGGACAGATATTGCGTTTCTCTTAAAAGGACTTTTTGGGATATGTTACCAATGATGTCAAAAACGTTCATTCTCCAGCAATATGGTAGAAACTCCTACAGAGCGTGTTATTGCAGAGTTTACACAGAATTTGAAACAAAACACAAAACTTACGTCATGTTTATAAAGAATCACGAGACTAGTAATACTCAGAGTAGACCCATGGAAATGCATTGGAATCCAGGCCATGAGAACACTTTTCAATGTAAATCAGTATATTGAACTGATTTGATGGGGATGGACAGATATTGCGTTTCTCTTAAAAGGACTTTTTGGAATATGTTACCAATGATGTCAAAAACGCTTAATCTTCTGCAATATAGTAGAGACTCTTAAGGTTTGTTTTAGTGCAGTGATTAAATAGAATTGGGAACAAAACACTACACTTACGTCATGTTTATAAAAGATCACGAAACTAGTCTTACTCAGAGTAGACCCTTGGAAATGCATTGGAAACCAGGCCATGAGAACGCGTTTCAATGTAAATCAGTATATTGCCCTTTTTTGATGGGGATGGACAGATATTTCGTTTCTCTTAAAAGGACTTTTTGGAATATGTTAAAAATGATTTCTAAAACGCTCAATCTTCTGCAATATAGTAGAGACTCTTAAGGTTTGTTTTAGTGCAGTGATTAAATTGAATTGGGAACAAAACACTAACGTCATGTTTATAATGAAACTAGTCCTACTCAGAGTAGACCCATGGAAATGCATTGGAAACCAGGCCATGAGAACGCGTTTCAATGTAAATCAGTATATTGGCCTGTTTTGATGGGGATGGACAGATATTGCGTTTCTCTTAAAAGGACTTTTTGGGATATGTTTCAAATGATGTCAAAAACGTTCGTTTTCCTGCAATATGGTAGAAACTCCTATAGAGTGTGTTATTGCAGATTTTAAACAGAATTGGAAACAAAACACAAATCTTACGTCATGTTTATAAAGAATCACGAAACTAGACTTACTCAGAGTAGACCCATGGAAATCCATTGGAAACCAGGCCATGAGAACGCGTTTCAATGTAAATCAGTATATTGAACTGTTTTGATTGGGATGGACAGATATTGCGTTTCTCTTAAAAGGACTTTTTGGAATATGTTACTAATGATGTCAAAAATGTTCATTCTCCAGCAATATGGTAGAAACTCCTATAGAGCGTGTTATTGCAGAGTTTAAACAGAATTGGAAACAAAACACAACACTTACGTCATGTTTATAAAGAATCACGAGACTAGTCCTACTCAGAGTAGACCCATGGAAATGCATTGGAAACGAGGCCATGAGAACGCGTTTCAATGTAAATCAGTATATTGAACTGTTTTGATGGGGATGGACAGATATTGCGTTTCTCTTAAAAGGACTTTTTGGAATATGCTACCAATGATGTCAAAAACGCTCAGTCTTCTGCAATATGGTAGAGACTCTTAAGGATTGTTTTAGTGAACTGATTAAATAGAATTGGGAACAAAACACTACACTTACGTCATGTTTATAATGAAACTAGTCCTACTCAGAGTAGACCCATGGAAATGCATTGAAAACCAGGCCATTATAACGCGTTTCAAAGTAATTCAGTATATTGAACTGTTTTGATGGGGATGGACATATATTGCGTTTCTCTTAAGTGGGCTTTTTGGGATATGTTTCAAATGATGTCAAAAACGTTCATTCTCCTGCAATATGTTAGAAACTCCTATAGAGCGTGTTATTGCAGAGTTTAAATAGAATTGGAAACATAACACAAATCCTACGTCATGTTTATAAAGAATCACGTGACTAGTCCTACTCAGAGTAGACCCATGGAAATGCATTGGAAACCAGGCCATGAGAACGCGTTTCAATGTAAATCAGTATATTGAACTGTTTTGATGGGGATGGACAAATATTGCGTTTCTCTTAAAAGGACTTTTTGGGATATGTTTCAAATGATGTCAAAAACGTTCGTTTTCCTGCAATATGGTAGAAACTCCTATAGAGTGTGTTATTGCAGTTTTAAACTGAATTGGAAACAAAACACAAATCTTACGTCATGTTTATAAAAAATAACGAAACTAGTCCTACTCAGAGTAGACCCATGGAAATGCATTGGTAACCAGGCCATGAGAACGCGTTTCAATGTAAATCAGTATGTTGGCCTGTTTTGATGGGGATGGACAGATATTGCGTTTCTCTTAAAAGGACTTTTTGGGATATGTTACCAATGATGTCAAAAACGTTCATTCTCCAGCAATATGGTAGAAACTCCTACAGAGCGTGTTATTGCAGAGTTTACACAGAATTTGAAACAAAACACAAAACTTACGTCATGTTTATAAAGAATCACGAGACTAGTACTACTCAGAGTAGACCCATGGAAATGCATTGGAAACCAGGCCAGGAGAACGCTTTTCAATGTAAATCAGTATATTGAACTGATTTGATGGGGATGGACAGATATTGCGTTTCTCTTAAAAGGACTTTTTGGAATATGTTACCAATGATGTCAAAAACGCTTAATCTTCTGCAATATAGTAGAGACTCTTAAGGTTTGTTTTAGTGCAGTGATTAAATAGAATTGGGAACAAAACACTACACTTACGTCATGTTTATAAAAGGTCACGAAACTAGTCTTACTCAGAGTAGACCCTTGGAAATGCATTGGAAACCAGGCCATGAGAACGCGTTTCAATGTAAATCAGTATATTGCCCTTTTTTGATGGAGATGGACAGATATTTCGTTTCTCTTAAAAGGACTTTTTGGAATATGTTAAAAATGATTTCTAAAACGCTCAATCTTCTGCAATATAGTAGAGACTCTTAAGGTTTGTTTTAGTGCAGTGATTAAATTGAATTGGGAACAAAACACTACACTTACGTCATGTTTATAATGAAACTAGTCCTACTCAGAGTAGACCCATGGAAATGCATTGGAAACCAGGCCATGAGAACGCGTTTCAATGTAAATCAGTATATTGGCCTGTTTTTATGTGGATGGACAGATATTGCGTTTCTCTTAAAAGGACTTTTTGGGATATGTTTCAAATGATGTCAAAAACGTTCGTTTTCCTGCAATATGGTAGAAACTCCTATAGAGTGTGTTATTGCAGATTTTAAACAGAATTGGAAACAAAACACAAATCTTACGTCATGTTTATAAAGAATCACGAAACTAGACTTACTCAGAGTAGACCCATGGAAATCCATTGGAAACCAGGCCATGAGAACGCGTTTCAATGTAAATCAGTATATTGAACTGTTTTGATTGGGATGGACAGATATTGCGTTTCTCTTAAAAGGACTTTTTGGAATATGTTACTAATGATGTCAAAAATGTTCATTCTCCAGCAATATGGTAGAAACTCCTATAGAGCGTGTTATTGCAGAGTTTAAACAGAATTGGAAACAAAACACAACACTTACGTCATGTTTATAAAGAATCACGAGACTAGTCCTACTCAGAGTAGACCCATGGAAATGCATTGGAAACGAGGCCATGAGAACGCGTTTCAATGTAAATCAGTATATTGAACTGTTTTGATGGGGATGGACAGATATTGCGTTTCTCTTAAAAGGACTTTTTGGAATATGCTACCAATGATGTCAAAAACGCTCAGTCTCTGCAATATGGTAGAGACTCTTAAGGATTGTTTTAGTGAACTGATTAAATAGAATTGGGAACAAAACACTACACTTACGTCATGTTTATAATGAAACTAGTCCTACTCAGAGTAGACCCATGGAAATGCATTGAAAACCAGGCCATTATAACGCGTTTCAAAGTAATTCAGTATATTGAACTGTTTTGATGGGGATGGACATATATTGCGTTTCTCTTAAGTGGGCTTTTTGGGATATGTTTCAAATGATGTCAAAAACGTTCATTCTCCTGCAATATGTTAGAAACTCCTATAGAGCGTGTTATTGCAGAGTTTAAACAGAATTGGAAACATAACACAAATCCTACGTCATGTTTATAAAGAATCACGAGACTAGTCCTACTCAGAGTAGACCCATGGAAATGCATTGGAAACCAGGCCATGAGAACGCGTTTCAATGTAAATCTGTATATTGAACTGTTTTGATGGGGATGGACAGATATTGCGTTTCTCTTAAAAGGACTGTTTGGAATATGTTACCAATGATGTCAAAAACACTCAATATTCTGCAATATAGTAGAGACTCTTAAGGTTTCTTTTAGTGCAGTGATTAAATAGAATTGGGAACAAAACACTACACCTACGTCATGTTTATAATGAAACTAGTCCTACTCAGAGTAGACCTATGGAAATGCATTGGAAAACAGGCCATGAGAAGGTGTTTCAGTGTAAATCAGTATATTGGCCTGTTTTGACGGGGATGGACAGATATTGCGTTTCTCTTAAAAGGACTTTTTGGAATATGTTACCAATGATGTCAAAAACGCTTAATCTTCTGCAATATAGTAGAGACTCTTAAGGTTTGTTTTAGTGCAGTGATTAAATAGAATTGGGAACAAAACACTACACTTACGTCATGTTTATAAAAGATCACGAAACTAGTCTTACTCAGAGTAGACCCTTGGAAATGCATTGGAAACCAGGCCATGAGAACGCGTTTCAATGTAAATCAGTATATTGCCCTTTTTTGATGGGGATGGACAGATATTTCGTTTCTCTTAAAAGGACTTTTTGGAATATGTTAAAAATGATTTCTAAAACGCTCAATCTTCTGCAATATAGTAGAGACTCTTAAGGTTTGTTTTAGTGCAGTGATTAAATTGAATTGGGAACAAAACACTACACTTACGTCATGTTTATAATGAAACTAGTCCTACTCAGAGTAGACCCATGGAAATGCATTGGAAACCAGGCCATGAGAACGCGTTTCAATGTAAATCAGTATATTGGCCTGTTTTTATGGGGATGGACAGATATTGCGTTTCTCTTAAAAGGACTTTTTGGGATATGTTTCAAATGATGTCAAAAACGTTCGTTTTCCTGCAATATGGTAGAAACTCCTATAGAGTGTGTTATTGCAGATTTTAAACAGAATTGGAAACAAAACACAAATCTTACGTCATGTTTATAAAGAATCACGAAACTAGACTTACTCAGAGTAGACCCATGGAAATCCATTGGAAACCAGGCCATGAGAACGCGTTTCAATGTAAATCAGTATATTGAACTGTTTTGATTGGGATGGACAGATATTGCGTTTCTCTTAAAAGGACTTTTTGGAATATGTTACTAATGATGTCAAAAATGTTCATTCTCCAGCAATATGGTAGAAACTCCTATAGAGCGTGTTATTGCAGAGTTTAAACAGAATTGGAAACAAAACACAACACTTACGTCATGTTTATAAAGAATCACGAGACTAGTCCTACTCAGAGTAGACCCATGGAAATGCATTGGAAACGAGGTCATGAGAACGCGTTTCAATGTAAATCAGTATATTGAACTGTTTTGATGGGGATGGACAGATATTGCGTTTCTCTTAAAAGGACTTTTTGGAATATGCTACCAATGATGTCAAAAACGCTCAGTCTCTGCAATATGGTAGAGACTCTTAAGGTTTGTTTTAGTGCAGTGATTAAATTGAATTGGGAACAAAACACTACACTTACGTCATGTTTATAATGAAACTAGTCCTACTCAGAGTAGACCCATGGAAATGCATTGGAAACCAGGCCATGAGAACGCGTTTCAATGTAAATCAGTATATTGGCCTGTTTTTATGTGGATGGACAGATATTGCGTTTCTCTTAAAAGGACTTTTTGGGATATGTTTCAAATGATGTCAAAAACGTTCGTTTTCCTGCAATATGGTAGAAACTCCTATAGAGTGTGTTATTGCAGATTTTAAACAGAATTGGAAACAAAACACAAATCTTACGTCATGTTTATAAAGAATCACGAAACTAGACTTACTCAGAGTAGACCCATGGAAATCCATTGGAAACCAGGCCATGAGAACGCGTTTCAATGTAAATCAGTATATTGAACTGTTTTGATTGGGATGGACAGATATTGCGTTTCTCTTAAAAGGACTTTTTGGAATATGTTACTAATGATGTCAAAAATGTTCATTCTCCAGCAATATGGTAGAAACTCCTATAGAGCGTGTTATTGCAGAGTTTAAACAGAATTGGAAACAAAACACAACACTTACGTCATGTTTATAAAGAATCACGAGACTAGTCCTACTCAGAGTAGACCCATGGAAATGCATTGGAAACGAGGCCATGAGAACGCGTTTCAATGTAAATCAGTATATTGAACTGTTTTGATGGGGATGGACAGATATTGCGTTTCTCTTAAAAGGACTTTTTGGAATATGCTACCAATGATGTCAAAAACGCTCAGTCTCTGCAATATGGTAGAGACTCTTAAGGATTGTTTTAGTGAACTGATTAAATAGAATTGGGAACAAAACACTACACTTACGTCATGTTTATAATGAAACTAGTCCTACTCAGAGTAGACCCATGGAAATGCATTGGAAACCAGGCCATGAGAACGCGTTTCAATGTAAATCAGTATATTGGCCTGTTTTTATGTGGATGGACAGATATTGCGTTTCTCTTAAAAGGACTTTTTGGGATATGTTTCAAATGATGTCAAAAACGTTCGTTTTCCTGCAATATGGTAGAAACTCCTATAGAGTGTGTTATTGCAGATTTTAAACAGAATTGGAAACAAAACACAAATCTTACGTCATGTTTATAAAGAATCACGAAACTAGACTTACTCAGAGTAGACCCATGGAAATCCATTGGAAACCAGGCCATGAGAACGCGTTTCAATGTAAATCAGTATATTGAACTGTTTTGATTGGGATGGACAGATATTGCGTTTCTCTTAAAAGGACTTTTTGGAATATGTTACTAATGATGTCAAAAATGTTCATTCTCCAGCAATATGGTAGAAACTCCTATAGAGCGTGTTATTGCAGAGTTTAAACAGAATTGGAAACAAAACACAACACTTACGTCATGTTTATAAAGAATCACGAGACTAGTCCTACTCAGAGTAGACCCATGGAAATGCATTGGAAACGAGGCCATGAGAACGCGTTTCAATGTAAATCAGTATATTGAACTGTTTTGATGGGGATGGACAGATATTGCGTTTCTCTTAAAAGGACTTTTTGGAATATGCTACCAATGATGTCAAAAACGCTCAGTCTCTGCAATATGGTAGAGACTCTTAAGGATTGTTTTAGTGAACTGATTAAATAGAATTGGGAACAAAACACTACACTTACGTCATGTTTATAATGAAACTAGTCCTACTCAGAGTAGACCCATGGAAATGCATTGAAAACCAGGCCATTATAACGCGTTTCAAAGTAATTCAGTATATTGAACTGTTTTGATGGGGATGGACATATATTGCGTTTCTCTTAAGTGGGCTTTTTGGGATATGTTTCAAATGATGTCAAAAACGTTCATTCTCCTGCAATATGTTAGAAACTCCTATAGAGCGTGTTATTGCAGAGTTTAAACAGAATTGGAAACATAACACAAATCCTACGTCATGTTTATAAAGAATCACGAGACTAGTCCTACTCAGAGTAGACCCATGGAAATGCATTGGAAACCAGGCCATGAGAACGCGTTTCAATGTAAATCTGTATATTGAACTGTTTTGATGGGGATGGACAGATATTGCGTTTCTCTTAAAAGGACTGTTTGGAATATGTTACCAATGATGTCAAAAAAACTCAATATTCTGCAATATAGTAGAGACTCTTAAGGTTTCTTTTAGTGCAGTGATTAAATAGAATTGGGAACAAAACACTACACCTACGTCATGTTTATAATGAAACTAGTCCTACTCAGAGTAGACCTATGGAAATGCATTGGAAAACAGGCCATGAGAAGGTGTTTCAGTGTAAATCAGTATATTGGCCTGTTTTGACGGGGATGGACAGATATTGCGTTTCTCTTAAAAGGACTTTTTGGAATATGTTACCAATGATGTCAAAAACGCTTAATCTTCTGCAATATAGTAGAGACTCTTAAGGTTTGTTTTAGTGCAGTGATTAAATAGAATTGGGAACAAAACACTACACTTACGTCATGTTTATAAAAGATCACGAAACTAGTCTTACTCAGAGTAGACCCTTGGAAATGCATTGGAAACCAGGCCATGAGAACGCGTTTCAATGTAAATCAGTATATTGCCCTTTTTTGATGGGGATGGACAGATATTTCGTTTCTCTTAAAAGGACTTTTTGGAATATGTTAAAAATGATTTCTAAAACGCTCAATCTTCTGCAATATAGTAGAGACTCTTAAGGTTTGTTTTAGTGCAGTGATTAAATTGAATTGGGAACAAAACACTACACTTACGTCATGTTTATAATGAAACTAGTCCTACTCAGAGTAGACCCATGGAAATGCATTGGAAACCAGGCCATGAGAACGCGTTATAATGTAAATCAGTATATTGGCCTGTTTTTATGGGGATGGACAGATATTGCGTTTCTCTTAAAAGGACTTTTTGGGATATGTTTCAAATGATGTCAAAAACGTTCGTTTTCCTGCAATATGGTAGAAACTCCTATAGAGTGTGTTATTGCAGATTTTAAACAGAATTGGAAACAAAACACAAATCTTACGTCATGTTTATAAAGAATCACGAAACTAGACTTACTCAGAGTAGACCCATGGAAATCCATTGGAAACCAGGCCATGAGAACGCGTTTCAATGTAAATCAGTATATTGAACTGTTTTGATTGGGATGGACAGATATTGCGTTTCTCTTAAAAGGACTTTTTGGAATATGTTACTAATGATGTCAAAAATGTTCATTCTCCAGCAATATGGTAGAAACTCCTATAGAGCGTGTTATTGCAGAGTTTAAACAGAATTGGAAACAAAACACAACACTTACGTCATGTTTATAAAGAATCACGAGACTAGTCCTACTCAGAGTAGACCCATGGAAATGCATTGGAAACGAGGCCATGAGAACGCGTTTCAATGTAAATCAGTATATTGAACTGTTTTGATGGGGATGGACAGATATTGCGTTTCTCTTAAAAGGACTTTTTGGAATATGCTACCAATGATGTCAAAAACGCTCAGTCTCTGCAATATGGTAGAGACTCTTAAGGATTGTTTTAGTGAACTGATTAAATAGAATTGGGAACAAAACACTACACTTACGTCATGTTTATAATGAAACTAGTCCTACTCAGAGTAGACCCATGGAAATGCATTGAAAACCAGGCCATTATAACGCGTTTCAAAGTAATTCAGTATATTGAACTGTTTTGATGGGGATGGACATATATTGCGTTTCTCTTAAGTGGGCTTTTTGGGATATGTTTCAAATGATGTCAAAAACGTTCATTCTCCTGCAATATGTTAGAAACTCCTATAGAGCGTGTTATTGCAGAGTTTAAACAGAATTGGAAACATAACACAAATCCTACGTCATTATAAAGAATCACGAGACTAGTCCTACTCAGAGTAGACCCATGGAAATGCATTGGAAACCAGGCCATGAGAACGCGTTTCAATGTAAATCTGTATATTGAACTGTTTTGATGGGGATGGACAGATATTGCGTTTCTCTTAAAAGGACTGTTTGGAATATGTTACCAATGATGTCAAAAACACTCAATATTCTGCAATATAGTAGAGACTCTTAAGGTTTCTTTTAGTGCAGTGATTAAATAGAATTGGGAACAAAACACTACACCTACGTCATGTTTATAATGAAACTAGTCCTACTCAGAGTAGACCTATGGAAATGCATTGGAAAACAGGCCATGAGAAGGTGTTTCAGTGTAAATCAGTATATTGGCCTGTTTTGACGGGGATGGACAGATATTGCGTTTCTCTTAAAAGGACTTTTTGGAATATGTTACCAATGATGTCAAAAAGGCTCAATCTTCTGCAATGTAGTAGAGACTCTTAAGGTGCGTTTTAGTGCAGTGTTTAAATAGAATTGGGAACAAAACACTACACTTACGTCATGTTTATAAAGAATCACGAAACTAGTCCTACTCAGAGTAGACCCATGGAAATGCATTGGAAACCAGGCCATGAGAACGCGTTTCAATGTAAATCAGTATATTGAACTGTTTTGATGGGGATGGACAAATATTGCGTTTCTCTTAAAAGGACTTTTTGGGATATGTTTCAAATGATGTCAAAAACGTTCGTTTTCCTGCAATATGGTAGAAACTCCTATAGAGTGTGTTATTGCAGTTTTAAACTGAATTGGAAACAAAACACAAATCTTACGTCATGTTTATAAAAAATAACGAAACTAGTCATTCTCAGAGTAGACCCATGGAAATGCATTGGTAACCAGGCCATGAGAACGCGTTTCAATGTAAATCAGTATATTGGCCTGTTTAGATGGGGATGGACAAATATTGCGTTTCTCTTAAAAGGACTTTTTGGAGTATGTTACCAATGATGTCAAAAATGCTCAATCTTCTGCTATATAGTGGAGAATCTTAAGGTGCGTTTTAGTGCAGTGTTTAAATAGAATTGGGAACAAAACGCTACACTTACGTCATGTTTATAATGAATCAAGAAACTAGTCCTACTTTCAGTAGACTCATGGAAATACATTGGAAACCAGGCCATGTGAACGCGTTTCAATGTAAATCAGTATATTGCCCTTTTTTGATGGGGATGGACAGATATTGCGTTTCTCTTAAAAGGACTTTTTGGGATATGTTTCAAATGATGTCAAAAACGTTCGTTTTCCTGCAATATGGTAGAAACTCCTGTAGAGCGTGTTATTGCAGAGTTTAAACAGAATTGGGAACAAAACACAAAACTTACGTCATGTTTATAAAGAATCACGAGACTAGTCCTACTCAGAGTAGGCCCATGGAAAAGCATTGGAAACCAGGCCATGAGAACACGTTTCAATGTAAATCAGTATATTGGCCTGTTTTGATGGGGATGGACAGATATTGCGTTTCTCTTAAAATGACTTTTTGGAATATGTTACCAATGATGTCAAAAACGTTCAATCTTCTGCAATATAGTAGAGACTCTTAAGGTTTGTTTTAGCGCAGTGTTTAAATAGAATTGGGAACAAAACACTACACTTACGTCTTGTTTATAATGAAACTAGTCCTACTCAGAGTAGACCCATGGAAATGCATTGGAAACCAGGCCATGAGAACGCGTTTCAATTTAAATCAGTATATTGGCCTGTTTTGATGGGGATGGACAGATACTGCGTTTCTCTTAAAAGGACTTTTTGGGATATGTTACCAATGATGTCAAAAATGCTCAATCTTCTGCAATATAGCAGAGACTCTTAAGGTGCGTTTTATCGCAGTATTTAAATAGAATTGGGAACAAAACGCTACACTTACGTCATGTTTATAAAGAATCACAGAACTAGTCATTCTCAGAGTAGACCCATGGAAATGCATTGGTAACCAGGCCATGAGAACGCGTTTCAATGTAAATCAGTATATTGAACTGATTTGATGGGGATGGACAGATATTGCGTTTCTCTTAAAAGGACTTTTTGGAATATGTTACCAATGATGTCAAAAACGCTCAATCTTCTGCAATATAGTAGAGACTCTTAAGGTTTGTTTTAGTGCAGTGACTAAATTGAATTGGGAACAAAACACTACACTTACGTCATGTTTATAATGAAACTAGTCCTACTCAGAGTTGACCCATGGAAATGCATTGGAAACCAGGCCATGAGAACGCGTTTCAATGTAAATCAGTATATTGAACTGTTTTGATGGGGATGGACAGATATTGCGTTTCTCTTAAAAGGGCTTTTTGAATACGTTAAAAATGATTTCAAAATCGCTCAATCTTCTGCAATATAGTAGAGACTCTTAAGGTTTGTTTTAGTGCAGTGATTAAATAGAATTGGGAACAAAACACTACACCTACGTCATGTTTATAATGAAACTAGTCCTACTCAGAGTAGACCCATGGAAATGCATTGGAAACCTGGCCATTATAACGCGTTTCAAAGTAAATCAGTATATTGAACTGTTTTGATGGGGATGGACAGATATTGCGTTTCTTTTAAAAGAACTTTTTGGGATATGTTTCAAATGATGTCAAAAACGTTCATTTTCCTGCAATAGGGTAGAAACTCCTGTAGAGCGTGTTATTGCAGAGTTTAAACAGAATTGGGAACAAAACACAAAACTTACGTCATGTTTATAAAGAATCACGAGACTAGTCCTACTCAGAGTAGACCCATGGAAATGCATTGGAAACCAGGCCATGAGAACGCGTTTCAATGTAAATCAGTATATTGAACTGTTTTGATGGGGATGGACAGATATTGCGTTTCTCTTAAAAGGACTTTTTGGAATACGTTAAAAATGATTTCAAAAACGCTCAATCTTCTGCAATATAGTAGAGACTCTTAAGGTTTGTTTTAGTGCAGTGATTAAATAGAATTGGGAACAAAACACTACACCTACGTCATGTTTATAATGAATCTAGTCCTACTCAGAGTAGACCCATGGAAATGCATTGGAAACCTGGCCATTATAACGCGTTTCAAAGTAAATCAGTATATTGAACTGTTTTGATGGGGATGGACAGATATTGCGTTTTTCTTAAAAGGACTGTTTGGAATATGTTTCCAATGATGTCAAAAACGCTCAATCTTCTGCAATGTAGTAGAGACTCTTAAGGTGCGTTTTAGTGCAGTGTTTAAATAGAATTGGGAACAAAACACTACACTTACGTCATGTTTATAAAGAATCACGAGACTAGTCCTACTCAGAGTAGACCCATGGAAATGCATTGGAAACCAGACCATGAGAACGCGTTTCAATGTAAATCAGTATATTGAACTGTTTTGATGGGGATGGACAAATATTGCGTTTCTCTTAAAAGGACTTTTTGGGATATGTTTCAAATGATGTCAAAAACGTTCGTTTTCCTGCAATATGGTAGAAACTCCTATAGAGTGTGTAATTGCAGTTTTAAACTGAATTGGAAACAAAACACAAATCTTACGTCATGTTTATAAAGAATCACGAGACTAGTACTACTCAGAGTAGACCCATGGAAATGCATTGGTAACCAGGCCATGAGAACGCGTTTCAATGTAAATCAGTATGTTGGCCTGTTTTGATGGGGATGGACAGATATTGAGTTTCTCTTAAAAGGACTTTTTGGAATATGTTACCAATGATGTCAAAAATGCTCAATCTTCTGCAATATAGTAGAGACTCTTAAGGTGCGTTTTATCGCAGTGTTTAAATAGAATTGGGAACAAAACGCTACACTTACGTCATGTTTATAATGAATCAAGAAACTAGTCCTACTTTCAGTAGACTCATGGAAATGCATTGGAAACCAGGCCATGAGAACGCGTTTCAATGTAAATCAGTATATTGGCCTGTTTTGATGGGGATGGACAGATATTGCGTTAATCTTAAAAGGACTTTTTGGGATATGTTTCAAATGATGTCAAAAATGTTCGTTTTCCTGCAATATGGTAGAAACTCCTATAGAGTGTGTTATTGCAAAGTTTAAACAGAATTGGGAACAAAACACAAAACTTACGTTATGTTTATAAAGAATCACGAGACTAGTCCTACTCAGAGTAGACCCATGGAAATGTATTTGAAACCAGGCCATGAGAACACTTTTCAATGTAAATCAGTATATTGAACTGTTTTGATTGGGATGGACAGATATTGCGTTTCTCTTAAAAGGACTTTTTGCAATATGTTACCAATGCTGTCAAAAACGCTCAATCTTCTGCAATATAGTAGAGACTCTTAAGGTGTGTTTTAGCGCAGTGTTTAAAAAGAATTGGGAACAAAACACTACACTTACGTCATGTTTATAATGAAACTAGTCCTACTCAGAGTAGACCCATGGAAATGCATTGGAAACCAGGCCATGAGAACGCGTTTCAATGTAAATCAGTATATTGGCCTGTTTTGATGGGGATGGACAGATATTGCGTTTCTCTTAAAAGGACTTTTTGGAATATGTTACTAATGATGTCAAAAATGTTCATTCTCCAGCAATATGGTAGAAACTCCTATAGAGCGTGTTATTGCAGATTTTAAACAGAATTGGAAACAAAACACAACACTTACGTCATGTTTATAAAGAATCACGAGACTAGTCCTACTCAGAGTAGACCCATGGAAATGCATTGGAAACGAGGCCATGAGAACGCGTTTCAATGTAAATCAGTATATTGAACTGTTTTGATGGGGATGGACAGATATTGCGTTTCTCTTAAAAGGACTTTTTGGAATATGCTACCAATGATGTCAAAAACGCTCAGTCTTCTGCAATATGGTAGAGACTCTTAAGGATTGTTTTAGTGAACTGATTAAATAGAATTGGGAACAAAACACTACACTTACGTCATGTTTATAATGAAACTAGTCCTACTCAGAGTAGACCCATGGAAATGCATTGGAAACCAGGCCATGAGAACGCGTTTCAAAGTAATTCAGTATATTGAACTGTTTTGATGGGGATGGACATATATTGCGTTTCTCTTAAGTGGGCTTTTTGGGATATGTTTCAAATGATGTCAAAAACGTTCATTTTCCTGCAATATGGTAGAAACTCCTATAGAGCGTGTTATTGCAGAGTTTAAACAGAATTGGGAACAAAACACAAATCCTACGTCATGTTTATAAAGAATCACGGGACTAGTTCTACTCAGAGTAGACCCATGGAAATGCATTGGTAACCAGGCCATGAGAACGCGTTTCAATGTAAATCAGTATATTGAACTGTTTTGATGGGGATGGACAGATATTGCGTTTCTCTTAAAAGGACTTTTTGCAATATGTTACCAATGATGTCAAAAACGCTCAATCTTCTGCAATGTAGTAGAGACTCTTAAGGTGCGTTTTAGTGCCGTGTTTAAATAGAATTGGGAACAAAACACTACACTTACGTCATGTTTATAAAGGATCACGAAACTAGTCCTACTCAGAGTAGACCCTTGGAAATGCATTGGAAACCAGGCCATGAAAACGTGTTTCAATGTAAATCAGTATATTGGCCTGTTTTGATGGGGATGGACAGATATTGCGTTTCTCTTAAAAGGACTTTTTGGGATATGTTACCAATGATGTCAAAACGTTCATTCTCCAGCAATATGGTAGAAACTCATATAGAGCGTGTTATTGCAGAGTTTAAACAGAATTGGGAACAAAACTCAAAACTTACGTCATGTTTATAAAGAATCACAAGACTAGTCCTACTCAGAGTAGACCCATGGAAATGCATTGGAAACCAGGCCATGAGAACGCGTTTCAATGTAAATCAGTATATTGAACTGTTTTGAAGGGCATGGACAGATATTGCGTTTCTCTTAAAAGGACTTTTTGGAATATGTTACCAATGATGTCAAAAACACTCAATATTCTGCAATGTAGTAGAGACTCTTAAGGTGCGTTTTAGTGCAGTGTTTAAATAGAATTGGGAACAAAACACTACACTTACATCATGTTTATAAAAGATCACGAAACTAGTCTTACTCAGAGTAGACCCTTGGAAATGCATTGGAAACCAGGCCATAAGAAAGCGTTTCAATGTAAATCAGTATATTGGCCTGTTTTGATGGGGATGGACAGATATTGCGTTTCTCTTAAAAGGCCTTTTAGAATATGTTACCAATGATGTCAAAAACGCTCAATCTTCTGCAATATAGTAGAGACTCTTAAGGTGCGTTTTAGTGCAGTGTTTAAATAGAACTGGGAACAAAACGCTACACTTACGTCATGTTTATAAAGAATCAAGAAACTAGTCCTACTTACAGTAGACTCATGGAAATGCATTGGAAACCAGGCCATGAGAACGCGTTTCAATGTAAATAATTATGTTGGCCTGTTTTGATGGGGATGGACAGATATTGCGTTTCTCTTAAAAGGACTTTTATGGATATCTTTCAAATGATGTCAAAAACGTTCGTTTTTCTGCAATATGGTAGAAACTCCTATAGAGCGAGTTATTGCAGAGTTTAAGCAGAATTGGAGACAAAACACAAAACTTACGTCATGTTTATAAAGAATCACGAGACTAGTCCTACTCAGAGTAGACCCATGGAAATGCATTGGAAACCAGGCCATGAGAACGCGTTTCAATGTAAATCAGTATATTGGCCTGTTTTGAAGGCCAATAAACCACCAGCAGAAGAAATGATTAGATTTTGGACTCAAGAATGATCCCGAGGTGGGGGGTGCACATTTATGTTAAGAATGAAGATGTTGTAGTGTGATAAGGCATATGTAATAGTTTTTGATATTTGTACTCAACAATTATTCAATATGTATGCAGCAGATATTTGATGTATTTTTTTTTCTTATTGTTTTAGTTTCAGTTATATTTTGGAAATGTTTATCTATGTTTATATAGTGTTGAAAATGAATAAAAATTATTATAAAAAAAAAAAAGATTTTAATCAGAATTGGAAACAAAACACAAATCTTACGTCATGTTTATAAAGAATTACGTGACTAGTCCTACTCAGAGTAGACCCATGGAAATGCATTGGTAACCAGGCCATGAGAACGCGTTTCAATGTAAATCAGTATGTTGGCCTGTTTTGATGGGGATGGACAGATATTGAGTTTCTCTTAAAAGGACTTTTTGGAATATGTTACCAATGATGTCAAAAATGCTCAATCTTCTGCAATATAGTAGAGACTCTTAAGGTGCGTTTTATCGCAGTGTTTAAATAGAATTGGGAACAAAACGCTACACTTACGTCATGTTTATAATGAATCAAGAAACTAGTCCTACTTTCAGTAGACTCATGGAAATGCATTGGAAACCAGGCCATGAGAACGCGTTTCAATGTAAATCAGTATGTTGGCCTGTTTTGATGGGGATGGACAGATATTGAGTTTCTCTTAAAAGGACTTTTTGGAATATGTTACCAATGATGTCAAAAATGCTCAATCTTCTGCAATATAGTAGAGAATCTTAAGGTGCGTTTTATCGCAGTGTTTAAATAGAATTGGGAACAAAACGCTACACTTACGTCATGTTTATAATGAATCAAGAAACTAGTCCTACTTTCAGTAGACTCATGGAAATGCATTGGAAACCAGGCCATGAGAACGCGTTTCAATGTAAATTAGTATATTGGCCTGTTTTGATGGGGATGGACAGATATTGCGTTTCTCTTAAAAGGACTTTTTGGGATATGTATCAAATGATGTCAAAAATGTTCGTTTTCCTGCAATATGGTAGAAACTCCTATAGAGTGTGTTATTGCAAAGTTTAAACAGAATTGGGAACAAAACACAAAACTTACGTTATGTTTATAAAGAATCACGAGACTAGTCCTACTCAGAGTAGACCCATGGAAATGTATTTGAAACCAGGCCATGAGAACACTTTTCAATGTAAATCAGTATATTGAACTGTTTTGATTGGGATGGACAGATATTGCGTTTCTCTTAAAAGGACTTTTTGCAATATGTTACCAATGATGTCAAAAACGCTCAATCTTCTGCAATATAGTAGAGACTCTTAAGGTGTGTTTTAGCGCAGTGTTTAAAAAGAATTGGGAACAAAACACTACACTTACGTCATGTTTATAATGAAACTAGTCCTACTCAGAGTAGACCCATGGAAATGCATTGGAAACCAGGCCATGAGAACGCGTTTCAATGTAAATCAGTATATTGGCCTGTTTTGATGGGGATGGACAGATATTGCGTTTCTCTTAAAAGGACTTTTTGGGATATGTTTCAAATGATGTCAAAAACGTTCGTTTTTCTGCAATATGGTAGAAACTCCTATAGAGTGTGTTATTGCAGATTTTTAACAGAATTGGAAACAAAACACAAATCTTACGTCATGTTTATAAAGAATCACGAAACTAGACTTACTCAGAGTAGACCCATGGAAATCCATTGGAAACCAGGCCATGAGAACGCGTTTCAATGTAAATCAGTATATTGAACTGTTTTGATTGGGATGGACAGATATTGCGTTTCTCTTAAAAGGACTTTTTGGAATATGTTACTAAGGATGTCAAAAATGTTCATTCTCCAGCAATATCGTAGAAACTCCTATAGAGCGTGTTATTGCAGAGTTTAAACAGAATTGGAAACAAAACACAACACTTACGTCATGTTTATAAAGAATCACGAGACTAGTCCTACTCAGAGTAGACCCATGGAAATGCATTGGAAACGAGGCCATGAGAACGCGTTTCAATGTAAATCAGTATATTGAACTGTTTTGATGGGGATGGACAGATATTGCGTTTCTCTTAAAAGGACTTTTTGGAATATGCTACCAATGATGTCAAAAACGCTCAGTTCTGCAATATGGTAGAGACTCTTAAGGTGTGTTTTAGCGCAGTGTTTAAAAAGAATTGGGAACAAAACACTACACTTACGTCATGTTTATAATGAAACTAGTCCTACTCAGAGTAGACCCATGGAAATGCATTGGAAACCAGGCCATGAGAACGCGTTTCAATGTAAATCAGTATATTGGCCTGTTTTGATGGGGATGGACAGATATTGCGTTTCTCTTAAAAGGATTTTTTGGGATATGTTTCAAATGATGTCAAAAACGCTCAGTCTTCTGCAATATGGTAGAGACTGTTAAGGATTGTTTTAGTGAACTGATTAAATAGAATTGGGAACAAAACACTACACTTACGTCATGTTTATAATGAAACTAGTCCTACTCAGAGTAGACCCATGGAAATGCATTGGAAACCAGGCCATGAGAACGCGTTTCAAAGTAATTCAGTATATTGAACTGTTTTGATGGGGATGGACATATATTGCGTTTCTCTTAAGTGGGCTTTTTCGGATATGTTTCAAATGATGTCAAAAACGTTCATTTTCCTGCAATATGGTAGAAACTCCTATAGAGCGTGTTATTGCAGAGTTTAAACAGAATTGGGAACAAAACACAAAACTTACGTCATGTTTATAAAGAATCACGAGACTAGTCCTACTCAGAGTAGACCCATGGAAATGCATTGGACACCAGGCAATGAGAACGCGTTTCAATGTAAATCAGTATATTGGCATGTTATGATGAGGATGGACAGATATTGCGTTTCTCTAAAAAGGACTTTTGGGGATATGTTACCAATGATGTCAAAAACGTTCATTCTCCAGCAATATGTTAGAAACTCCTATAGAGCGTGTTATTGCAGAGTTTAAAGAGAATTGGAAACATAACACAAATCCTACGTCATGTTTATAAAGAATCAAGGGACTAGTCCTACTCAGAGTAGACCCATGGAAATGCATTGGAAACCAGGCCATGAGAACGCGTTTCAATGTAATTCAGTATATTGAACTGTTTTGATGGGGATGGACAGATATTGCGTTTCTCTTAAAAGGACTTTTTGGGATATGTTACCAATGATGTCAAAACGTTCATTCTCCAGCAATATGGTAGAAACTCATATAGAGCGTGTTATTGCAGAGTTTAAACAGAATTGGGAACAAAACTCAAAACTTACGTCATGTTTATAAAGAATCACAAGACTAGTCCTACTCAGAGTAGACCCATGGAAATGCATTGGAAACCAGGCCATGAGAACGCGTTTCAATGTAAATCAGTATATTGAACTGTTTTGATGGGCATGGACAGATATTGCGTTTCTCTTAAAAGGACTTTTTGGAATATGTTACCAATGATGTCAAAAACGCTCAATCTTCTGCAATGTAGTAGAGACTCTTAAGGTGCGTTTTAGTGCAGTGTTTAAATAGAATTGGGAACAAAACACTACACTTACGTCATGTTTATAAAAGATCACGAAACTAGTCTTACTCAGAGTAGACCCTTGGAAATGCATTGGAAACCAGGCCATAAGAAAGTGTTTCAATGTAAATCAGTATATTGGCCTGTTTTGATGGGCATGGACAGATATTGCGTTTCTCTTAAAAGGACTTTTTGGAATATGTTACCAATGATGTCAAAAACGCTCAATCTTCTGCAATGTAGTAGAGACTCTTAAGGTGCGTTTTAGTGCAGTGTTTAAATAGAATTGGGAACAAAACACTACACTTACGTCATGTTTATAAAGAATCAAGAAACTAGTCCTACTTACAGTAGACTCATGGAAATGCATTGGAAACCAGGCCATGAGAACGCGTTTCAATGTAAATCATTATGTTGGCCTGTTTTGATGGGGATGGACAGATATTGCGTTTCTCTTAAAAGGACTTTTAGGGATATGTTTCAAATGATGTCAAAAACGTTCGTTTTTCTGCAATATGGTAGAAACTCCTATAGAGCGAGTTATTGCAGAGTTTTAGCAGAATTGGAGACAAAACACAAAACTTACGTCATGTTTATAAAGAATCACGAGACTAGTCCTACTCAGAGTAGACCCATGGAAATGCATTGGAAACCAGGCCATGAGAACGCGTTTCAATGTAAATCAGTATATTGGCCTGTTTTGATGGCCAATAAACCACCAGCAGAAGAAATGATTAGATTTTGGACTCAAGAATGATCCCGAGGTGGGGGGTGCACATTTATGTTAAGAATGAAGATGTTGTAGTGTGATAAGGCATATGTAATAGTTTTTGATATTTGTACTCAACAATTATTCAATATGTATGCAGCAGATATTTGATGTATTTTTTTTTCTTATTGTTTTAGTTTCAGTTATATTTTGGAAATGTTTATCTATGTTTATATAGTGTTGAAAATGAATAAAAATTATTATAAAAAAAAAAAGATTTTAATCAGAATTGGAAACAAAACACAAATCTTACGTCATGTTTATAAAGAATTACGAGACTTGTCCTACTCAGAGTAGACCCATGGAAATCCACTGGAAACCAGGCCATGAGAACGCGTTTCAATGTAAATCAGTATATTGAACTGTTTTGATGGGGATGGACAGATATTGCGTTTCTCTTAAAAGGACTTTTTGGGATATGTATCAAATGATGTCAAAAATGTTCGTTTTCCTGCAATATGGTAGAAACTCCTATAGAGTGTGTTATTGCAAAGTTTAAACAGAATTGGGAACAAAACACAAAACTTACGTTATGTTTATAAAGAATCACGAGACTAGTCCTACTCAGAGTAGACCCATGGAAATGTATTTGAAACCAGGCCATGAGAACACTTTTCAATGTAAATCAGTATATTGAACTGTTTTGATAGGGATGGACAGATATTGCGTTTCTCTTAAAAGGACTTTTTGCAATATGTTACCAATGATGTCAAAAACGCTCAATCTTCTGCAATATAGTAGAGACTCTTAAGGTGTGTTTTAGCGCAGTGTTTAAAAAGAATTGGGAACAAAACACTACACTTACGTCATGTTTATAATGAAACTAGTCCTACTCAGAGTAGACCCATGGAAATGCATTGGAAACCAGGCCATGAGAACGCGTTTCAATGTAAATCAGTATATTGGCCTGTTTTGATGGGGATGGACAGATATTGCGTTTCTCTTAAAAGGACTTTTTGGGATATGTTTCAAATGATGTCAAAAACGTTCGTTTTTCTGCAATATGGTAGAAACTCCTATAGAGTGTGTTATTGCAGATTTTAAACAGAATTGGAAACAAAACACAAATCTTACGTCATGTTTATAAAGAATTACGAGACTAGTCCTACTCAGAGTAGAACCATGGAAATCCACTGGAAACCAGGCCATGAGAACGCGTTTCAATGTAAATCAGTATATTGAACTGTTTTGATGGGGATGGACAGATATTGCGTTTCTCTTAAAAGGACTTTTTGGAATATGCTACCAATGATGTCAAAAACGCTCAGTTCTGCAATATGGTAGAGACTGTTAAGGATTGTTTTAGTGAACTGATTAAATAGAATTGGGAACAAAACACTACACTTACGTCATGTTTATAATGAAACTAGTCCTACTCAGAGTAGACCCATGGAAATGCATTGGAAACCAGGCCATGAGAACGCGTTTCAAAGTAATTCAGTATATTGAACTGTTTTGATGGGGATGGACATATATTGCGTTTCTCTTAAGTGGGCTTTTTGGGATATGTTTCAAATGATGTCAAAAACGTTCATTTTCCTGCAATATGGTAGAAACTCCTATAGAGCGTGTTATTGCAGAGTTTAAACAGAATTGGGAACAAAACACAAAACTTACGTCATGTTTATAAAGAATCACGAGACTAGTCCTACTCAGAGTAGACCCATGGAAATGCATTGGACACCAGGCAATGAGAACGCGTTTCAATGTAAATCAGTATATTGGCATGTTATGATGAGGATGGACAGATATTGCGTTTCTCTAAAAAGGACTTTTGGGGATATGTTACCAATGATGTCAAAAACGTTCATTCTCCAGCAATATGTTAGAAACTCCTATAGAGCGTGTTATTGCAGAGTTTAAAGAGAATTGGAAACATAACACAAATCCTACGTCATGTTTATAAAGAATCAAGGGACTAGTCCTACTCAGAGTAGACCAATGGAAATGCATTGGACACCAGGCCATGAGAACGCGTTTCAATGTAATTCAGTATATTGAACTGTTTTGATGGGGATGGACAGATATTGCGTTTCTCTTAAAAGGACTTTTTGGGATATGTTACCAATGATGTCAAAACGTTCATTCTCCAGCAATATGGTAGAAACTCATATAGAGCGTGTTATTGCAGAGTTTAAACAGAATTGGGAACAAAACTCAAAACTTACGTCATGTTTATAAAGAATCACAAGACTAGTCCTACTCAGAGTAGACCCATGGAAATGCATTGGAAACCAGGCCATGAGAACGCGTTTCAATGTAAATCAGTATATTGAACTGTTTTGATGGGCATGGACAGATATTGCGTTTCTCTTAAAAGGACTTTTTGGAATATGTTACCAATGATGTCAAAAACGCTCAATCTTCTGCAATGTAGTAGAGACTCTTAAGGTGCGTTTTAGTGCAGTGTTTAAATAGAATTGGGAACAAAACACTACACTTACGTCATGTTTATAAAAGATCACGAAACTAGTCTTACTCAGAGTAGACCCTTGGAAATGCATTGGAAACCAGGCCATAAGAAAGTGTTTCAATGTAAATCAGTATATTGGCCTGTTTTGATGGGCATGGACAGATATTGCGTTTCTCTTAAAAGGACTTTTTGGAATATGTTACCAATGATGTCAAAAACGCTCAATCTTCTGCAATGTAGTAGAGACTCTTAAGGTGCGTTTTAGTGCAGTGTTTAAATAGAATTGGGAACAAAACACTACACTTACGTCATGTTTATAAAGAATCAAGAAACTAGTCCTACTTACAGTAGACTCATGGAAATGCATTGGAAACCAGGCCATGAGAACGCGTTTCAATGTAAATCATTATGTTGGCCTGTTTTGATGGGGATGGACAGATATTGCGTTTCTCTTAAAAGGACTTTTAGGGATATGTTTCAAATGATGTCAAAAACGTTCGTTTTTCTGCAATATGGTAGAAACTCCTATAGAGCGAGTTATTGCAGAGTTTAAGCAGAATTGGAGACAAAACACAAAACTTACGTCATGTTTATAAAGAATCACGAGACTAGTCCTACTCAGAGTAGACCCATGGAAATGCATTGGAAACCAGGCCATGAGAACGCGTTTCAATGTAAATCAGTATATTGGCCTGTTTTGATGGCCAATAAACCACCAGCAGAAGAAATGATTAGATTTTGGACTCAAGAATGATCCCGAGGTGGGGGGTGCACATTTATGTTAAGAATGAAGATGTTGTAGTGTGATAAGGCATATGTAATAGTTTTTGATATTTGTACTCAACAATTATTCAATATGTATGCAGCAGATATTTGATGTATTTTTTTTTCTTATTGTTTTAGTTTCAGTTATATTTTGGAAATGTTTATCTATGTTTATATAGTGTTGAAAATGAATAAAAATTATTATAAAAAAAAAAAAGATTTTAATCAGAATTGGAAACAAAACACAAATCTTACGTCATGTTTATAAAGAATTACGAGACTTGTCCTACTCAGAGTAGACCCATGGAAATCCACTGGAAACCAGGCCATGAGAACACGTTTCAATGTAAATCAGTATATTGAACTGTTTTGATGGGGATGGACAGATATTGCGTTTCTCTTAAAAGGACTTTTTGGAATATGTTACCAATGATGTCAAAAACGTTCAATCTTCTTCAATATAGTAGAGACTCTTAAGGTTTGTTTTAGCGCAGTGTTTAAATAGAATTGGGAACAAAACACTACACTTACGTCATGTTTATAATGAAACTAGTCCTACTCAGAGTAGACCCATGGAAATGCATTGGAAACCAGGCCATGAGAACGCGTTTCAATTTAAATCAGTATATTGGCCTGTTTTGATGGGGATGGACAGATATTGCGTTTCTCTTAAAAGGACTTTTTGGAATATGTTACCAATGATGTCAAAAACGCTCAATCTTCTGCAATGTAGTAGAGACTCTTAAGGTGCGTTTTAGTGCAGTGTTTAAATAGAATTGGGAACAAAACACTACACTTACGTCATGTTTATAAAAGATCACGAAACTAGTCTTACTCAGAGTAGACCCTTGGAAATGCATTGGAAACCAGGCCATAAGAAAGTGTTTCAATGTAAATCAGTATATTGGCCTGTTTTGATGGGCATGGACAGATATTGCGTTTCTCTTAAAAGGACTTTTTGGAATATGTTACCAATGATGTCAAAAACGCTCAATCTTCTGCAATGTAGTAGAGACTCTTAAGGTGCGTTTTAGTGCAGTGTTTAAATAGAATTGGGAACAAAACACTACACTTACGTCATGTTTATAAAGAATCAAGAAACTAGTCCTACTTACAGTAGACTCATGGAAATGCATTGGAAACCAGGCCATGAGAACGCGTTTCAATGTAAATCATTATGTTGGCCTGTTTTGATGGGGATGGACAGATATTGCGTTTCTCTTAAAAGGACTTTTAGGGATATGTTTCAAATGATGTCAAAAACGTTCGTTTTTCTGCAATATGGTAGAAACTCCTATAGAGCGAGTTATTGCAGAGTTTAAGCAGAATTGGAGACAAAACACAAAACTTACGTCATGTTTATAAAGAATCACGAGACTAGTCCTACTCAGAGTAGACCCATGGAAATGCATTGGAAACCAGGCCATGAGAACGCGTTTCAATGTAAATCAGTATATTGGCCTGTTTTGATGGCCAATAAACCACCAGCAGAAGAAATGATTAGATTTTGGACTCAAGAATGATCCCGAGGTGGGGGGTGCACATTTATGTTAAGAATGAAGATGTTGTAGTGTGATAAGGCATATGTAATAGTTTTTGATATTTGTACTCAACAATTATTCAATATGTATGCAGCAGATATTTGATGTATTTTTTTTTCTTATTGTTTTAGTTTCAGTTATATTTTGGAAATGTTTATCTATGTTTATATAGTGTTGAAAATGAATAAAAATTATTATAAAAAAAAAAAGATTTTAATCAGAATTGGAAACAAAACACAAATCTTACGTCATGTTTATAAAGAATTACGAGACTTGTCCTACTCAGAGTAGACCCATGGAAATCCACTGGAAACCAGGCCATGAGAACACGTTTCAATGTAAATCAGTATATTGAACTGTTTTGATGGGGATGGACAGATATTGCGTTTCTCTTAAAAGGACTTTTTGGAATATGTTACCAATGATGTCAAAAACGTTCAATCTTCTTCAATATAGTAGAGACTCTTAAGGTTTGTTTTAGCGCAGTGTTTAAATAGAATTGGGAACAAAACACTACACTTACGTCATGTTTATAATGAAACTAGTCCTACTCAGAGTAGACCCATGGAAATGCATTGGAAACCAGGCCATGAGAACGCGTTTCAATTTAAATCAGTATATTGGCCTGTTTTGATGGGGATGGACAGATACTGCGTTTCTCTTAAAAGGACTTTTTGGGATATGTTTCAAATTATGTCAAAAATGTTCGTTTTCCTGCAATATGGTAGAAACTCCTATAGAGTGTGTTATTGCAGAGTTTAAACAGAATTGGAAACAAAACACAAAACTTACGTCATGTTTATAAAGAATCACGAAACTAGTCCTACTCAGAGTAGACCCATGGAAATGCATTGGTAACCAGCCATGAGAACGCGTTTCAATGTAAATCAGTATATTGGCCTGTTTTGATGGGGATGGACAGATATTGCGTTTCTCTTAAAAGGACTTTTTGGAATATGTTACCAATGATGTCAAAAACGCTCAATCTTCTGCAATATAGTAGAGACTCTTATGGTGCATTTTAGTGCAGTGTTTAAATAGAATTGGGGAAAAAACGCTACACTTACGTCATGTTTATAAAGGATCACGAAACTAGTCCTACTCAGAGTAGACCCATGGAAATGCATTGGAAACCAGGCCATGAGAACGCGTTTCAATGTAAATCAGTATATTGGCCTGTTTTGCTGGGGATGGACAGATATTGCGTTTCTCTTAAAAGGACTTTTTGGGATACGTTACCAATGATGTCAAAAACGTTCATTCTCCAGCAATATGGTAGAAACTCCTATAGAGCGTGTTATTGCAGATTTTAAACAGAATTGGAAACAAAACAAAACTTACGTCATGTTTATAAAGAATCACGAGACTAGTCCTACTCAGAGTAGACCCATGGAAATCCATTGGAAACCAGGCCATGAGAACGCGTTTCAATGTAATTCAGTATATTGAACTGTTTTGATGGGGATGGACAGATATTGCGTTTCTCTTAAAAGGACTTTTAGGGATATGTTTCAAATGATGTCAAAAACTTTCGTTTTCCTGCAATATGGTAGAAACTCCTATAGAGCGTGTTAGCGCAGATTTTAATCAGAATTGGAAACAAAACACAAATCTTATGTCATGTTTATAAAGAATCACGAAACTAGTCCTACTCAGAGTAGGAAATGCTTTGGAAACCAGGACATGAGAACGCGTTTCAATGTAAATCAGTATATTGAACTGTTTTGATTGGGATGGACAGATATTGAGTTTCTCTTAAAAGGACTTTTTGCAATATGTTACCAATGATGTCAAAAACGCTCAATCTTCTGCAATATAGTAGAGACTCTTAAGGTGTGTTTTAGCGCAGTGTTTAAAAAGAATTGGGAACAAAACACTACACTTACGTCATGTTTATAATGAAACTAGTCCTACTCAGAGTAGACCCATGGAAATGCATTGGAAACCAGGCCATGAGAACGCGTTTCAATGTAAATCAGTATATTGGCCTTTTTTGATGGGGATGGACAGATATTGCGTTTCTCTTAAAAGGACTTTTTGGGATATGTTTCAAATGATGTCAAAAACGTTCGTTTTTCTGCAATATGGTAGAAACTCCTATAGAGTGTGTTATTGCAGATTTTAAACAGAATTGGAAACAAAACACAAATCTTACGTCATGTTTATAAAGAATCACGAAACTAGACTTACTCAGAGTAGACCCATGGAAATCCATTGGAAACCAGGCCATGAGAACGCGTTTCAATGTAAATCAGTATATTGAACTGTTTTGATTGGGATGGACAGATATTGCGTTTCTCTTAAAAGGACTTTTTGGAATATGTTACTAATGATGTCAAAAATGTTCATTCTCCAGCAATATGGTAGAAACTCCTATAGAGCGTGTTATTGCAGAGTTTAAACAGAATTGGAAACAAAACACAACACTTACGTCATGTTTATAAAGAATCACGAGACTAGTCCTACTCAGAGTAGACCCATGGAAATGCATTGGAAACGAGGCCATGAGAACGCGTTTCAATGTAAATCAGTATATTGAACTGTTTTGATGGGGATGGACAGATATTGCGTTTCTCTTAAAAGGACTTTTTGGAATATGCTACCAATGATGTCAAAAACGCTCAGTCTTCTGCAATATGGTAGAGACTGTTAAGGATTGTTTTAGTGAACTGATTAAATAGAATTGGGAACAAAACACTACACTTACGTCATGTTTATAATGAAACTAGTCATACTCAGAGTAGACCCATGGAAATGCATTGGAAACCAGGCCATGAGAACGCGTTTCAAAGTAATTCAGTATATTGAACTGTTGTGATGGGGATGGACATATATTGCGTTTCTCTTAAGTGGGCTTTTTGGGATATGTTTCTAATGATGTTAAAAACGTTCATTTTCCTGCAATATGGTAGAAACTCCTATAGAGCGTGTTATTGCAGAGTTTAAACAGAATTGGGAACAAAACACAAATCCTACGTCATGTTTATAAAGAATCACGGGACTAGTTCTACTCAGAGTAGACCCATGGAAATGCATTGGAAACCAGGCCATGAGAACGCGTTTCAATGTAAATCAGTATATTGAACTGTTTTGATGGGGATGGACAGATATTGCGTTTCTCTTAAAAGGACTTTTTGCAATATGTTACCAATGATGTCAAAAACGCTCAATCTTCTGCAATGTAGTAGAGACTCTTAAGGTGCGTTTTAGTGCCGTGTTTAAATAGAATTGGGAACAAAACACTACACTTACGTCATGTTTATAAAGGATCACGAAACTAGTCCTACTCAGAGTAGACCCTTGGAAATGCATTGGAAACCAGGCCATGAAAACGTGTTTCAATGTAAATCAGTATATTGGCCTGTTTTGATGGGGATGGACAGATATTGCGTTTCTCTTAAAAGGACTTTTTGGGATATGTTACCAATGATGTCAAAACGTTCATTCTCCAGCAATATGGTAGAAACTCATATAGAGCGTGTTATTGCAGAGTTTAAACAGAATTGGGAACAAAACTCAAAACTTACGTCATGTTTATAAAGAATCAAGAAACTAGTCCTACTTACAGTAGACTCATGGAAATGCATTGGAAACCAGGCCATGAGAACGCGTTTCAATGTAAATCATTATGTTGGCCTGTTTTGATGGGGATGGACAGATATTGCGTTTCTCTTAAAAGGACTTTTTGGGATATGTATCAAATGATGTCAAAAATGTTCGTTTTCCTGCAATATGGTAGAAACTCCTATAGAGTGTGTTATTGCAAAGTTTAAACAGAATTGGGAACAAAACACAAAACTTACGTTATGTTTATAAAAAATCACGAGACTAGTCCTACTCAGAGTAGACCCATGGAAATGTATTTGAAACCAGGCCATGAGAACGCGTTTCAATGTAAATCAGTATATTGAACTGTTTTGATTGGGATGGACAGATATTGCGTTTCTCTTAAAAGGACTTTTTGCAATATGTTACCAATGATGTCAAAAACGCTCAATCTTCTGCAATATAGTAGAGACTCTTAAGGTGTGTTTTAGCGCAGTGTTTAAAAAGAATTGGGAACAAAACACTACACTTACGTCATGTTTATAATGAAACTAGTCCTACTCAGAGTAGACCCATGGAAATGCATTGGAAACCAGGCCATGAGAACGCGTTTCAATGTAAATCAGTATATTGGCCTGTTTTGATGGGGATGGACAGATATTGCGTTTCTCTTAAAAGGATTTTTTGGTATATGTTTCAAATGATGTCAAAAACGCTCAGTCTTCTGCAATATGGTAGAGACTGTTAAGGATTGTTTTAGTGAACTGATTAAATAGAATTGGGAACAAAACACTACACTTACGTCATGTTTATAATGAAACTAGTCCTACTCAGAGTAGACCCATGGAAATGCATTGGAAACCAGGCCATGAGAACGCGTTTCAAAGTAATTCAGTATATTGAACTGTTTTGATGGGGATGGACATATATTGCGTTTCTCTTAAGTGGGCTTTTTCGGATATGTTTCAAATGATGTCAAAAACGTTCATTTTCCTGCAATATGGTAGAAACTCCTATAGAGCGTGTTATTGCAGAGTTTAAACAGAATTGGGAACAAAACACAAAACTTACGTCATGTTTATAAAGAATCACGAGACTAGTCCTACTCAGAGTAGACCCATGGAAATGCATTGGACACCAGGCAATGAGAACGCGTTTCAATGTAAATCAGTATATTGGCATGTTATGATGAGGATGGACAGATATTGCGTTTCTCTAAAAAGGACTTTTGGGGATATGTTACCAATGATGTCAAAAACGTTCATTCTCCAGCAATATGTTAGAAACTCCTATAGAGCGTGTTATTGCAGAGTTTAAAGAGAATTGGAAACATAACACAAATCCTACGTCATGTTTATAAAGAATCAAGGGACTAGTCCTACTCAGAGTAGACCCATGGAAATGCATTGGAAACCAGGCCATGAGAACGCGTTTCAATGTAATTCAGTATATTGAACTGTTTTGATGGGGATGGACAGATATTGCGTTTCTCTTAAAAGGACTTTTTGGGATATGTTACCAATGATGTCAAAACGTTCATTCTCCAGCAATATGGTAGAAACTCATATAGAGCGTGTTATTGCAGAGTTTAAACAGAATTGGGAACAAAACTCAAAACTTACGTCATGTTTATAAAGAATCACAAGACTAGTCCTACTCAGAGTAGACCCATGGAAATGCATTGGAAACCAGGCCATGAGAACGCGTTTCAATGTAAATCAGTATATTGAACTGTTTTGATGGGCATGGACAGATATTGCGTTTCTCTTAAAAGGACTTTTTGGAATATGTTACCAATGATGTCAAAAACGCTCAATCTTCTGCAATGTAGTAGAGACTCTTAAGGTGCGTTTTAGTGCAGTGTTTAAATAGAATTGGGAACAAAACACTACACTTACGTCATGTTTATAAAAGATCACGAAACTAGTCTTACTCAGAGTAGACCCTTGGAAATGCATTGGAAACCAGGCCATAAGAAAGTGTTTCAATGTAAATCAGTATATTGGCCTGTTTTGATGGGCATGGACAGATATTGCGTTTCTCTTAAAAGGACTTTTTGGAATATGTTACCAATGATGTCAAAAACGCTCAATCTTCTGCAATGTAGTAGAGACTCTTAAGGTGCGTTTTAGTGCAGTGTTTAAATAGAATTGGGAACAAAACACTACACTTACGTCATGTTTATAAAGAATCAAGAAACTAGTCCTACTTACAGTAGACTCATGGAAATGCATTGGAAACCAGGCCATGAGAACGCGTTTCAATGTAAATCATTATGTTGGCCTGTTTTGATGGGGATGGACAGATATTGCGTTTCTCTTAAAAGGACTTTTAGGGATATGTGTCAAATGATGTCAAAAACGTTCGTTTTTCTGCAATATGGTAGAAACTCCTATAGAGCGAGTTATTGCAGAGTTTAAGCAGAATTGGAGACAAAACACAAAACTTACGTCATGTTTATAAAGAATCACGAGACTAGTCCTACTCAGAGTAGACCCATGGAAATGCATTGGAAACCAGGCCATGAGAACGCGTTTCAATGTAAATCAGTATATTGGCCTGTTTTGATGGCCAATAAACCACCAGCAGAAGAAATGATTAGATTTTGGACTCAAGAATGATCCCGAGGTGGGGGGTGCACATTTATGTTAAGAATGAAGATGTTGTAGTGTGATAAGGCATATGTAATAGTTTTTGATATTTGTACTCAACAATTATTCAATATGTATGCAGCAGATATTTGATGTATTTTTTTTTCTTATTGTTTTAGTTTCAGTTATATTTTGGAAATGTTTATCTATGTTTATATAGTGTTGAAAATGAATAAAAATTATTATAAAAAAAAAAAGATTTTAATCAGAATTGGAAACAAAACACAAATCTTACGTCATGTTTATAAAGAATTACGAGACTTGTCCTACTCAGAGTAGACCCATGGAAATCCACTGGAAACCAGGCCATGAGAACACGTTTCAATGTAAATCAGTATATTGAACTGTTTTGATGGGGATGGACAGATATTGCGTTTCTCTTAAAAGGACTTTTTGGAATATGTTACCAATGATGTCAAAAACGTTCAATCTTCTTCAATATAGTAGAGACTCTTAAGGTTTGTTTTAGCGCAGTGTTTAAATAGAATTGGGAACAAAACACTACACTTACGTCATGTTTATAATGAAACTAGTCCTACTCAGAGTAGACCCATGGAAATGCATTGGAAACCAGGCCATGAGAACGCGTTTCAATTTAAATCAGTATATTGGCCTGTTTTGATGGGGATGGACAGATACTGCGTTTCTCTTAAAAGGACTTTTTGGGATATGTTTCAAATTATGTCAAAAATGTTCGTTTTCCTGCAATATGGTAGAAACTCCTATAGAGTGTGTTATTGCAGAGTTTAAACAGAATTGGAAACAAAACACAAAACTTACGTCATGTTTATAAAGAATCACGAAACTAGTCCTACTCAGAGTAGACCCATGGAAATGCATTGGTAACCAGGCCATGAGAACGCGTTTCAATGTAAATCAGTATATTGGCCTGTTTTGATGGGGATGGACAGATATTGCGTTTCTCTTAAAAGGACTTTTTGGAATATGTTACCAATGATGTCAAAAACGCTCAATCTTCTGCAATATAGTAGAGACTCTTATGGTGCATTTTAGTGCAGTGTTTAAATAGAATTGGGGAAAAAACGCTACACTTACGTCATGTTTATAAAGGATCACGAAACTAGTCCTACTCAGAGTAGACCCATGGAAATGCATTGGAAACCAGGCCATGAGAACGCGTTTCAATGTAAATCAGTATATTGGCCTGTTTTGCTGCTGATGGACAGATATTGCGTTTCTCTTAAAAGGACTTTTTGGGATACGTTACCAATGATGTCAAAAACGTTCATTCTCCAGCAATATGGTAGAAACTCCTATAGAGCGTGTTATTGCAGATTTTAAACAGAATTGGAAACAAAACAAAACTTACGTCATGTTTATAAAGAATCACGAGACTAGTCCTACTCAGAGTAGACCCATGGAAATCCATTGGAAACCAGGCCATGAGAACGCGTTTCAATGTAATTCAGTATATTGAACTGTTTTGATGGGGATGGACAGATATTGCGTTTCTCTTAAAAGGACTTTTAGGGATATGTTTCAAATGATGTCAAAAACTTTCGTTTTCCTGCAATATGGTAGAAACTCCTATAGAGCGTGTTAGCGCAGATTTTAATCAGAATTGGAAACAAAACACAAATCTTATGTCATGTTTATAAAGAATCACGAAACTAGTCCTACTCAGAGTAGGAAATGCTTTGGAAACCAGGACATGAGAACGCGTTTCAATGTAAATCAGTATATTGAACTGTTTTGATTGGGATGGACAGATATTGCATTTCTCTTAAAAGGACTTTTTGCAATATGTTACCAATGATGTCAAAAACGCTCAATCTTCTGCAATATAGTAGAGACTCTTAAGGTGTGTTTTAGCGCAGTGTTTAAAAAGAATTGGGAACAAAACACTACACTTACGTCATGTTTATAATGAAACTAGTCCTACTCAGAGTAGACCCATGGAAATGCATTGGAAACCAGGCCATGAGAACGCGTTTCAATGTAAATCAGTATATTGGCCTTTTTTGATGGGGATGGACAGATATTGCGTTTCTCTTAAAAGGACTTTTTGGGATATGTTTTAAATGATGTCAAAAACGTTCGTTTTTCTGCAATATGGTAGAAACTCCTATAGAGTGTGTTATTGCAGATTTTAAACAGAATTGGAAACAAAACACAAATCTTACGTTATGTTTATAAAGAATCACGAAACTAGACTTACTCAGAGTAGACCCATGGAAATCCATTGGAAACCAGGCCATGAGAACGCGTTTCAATGTAAATCAGTATATTGAACTGTTTTGATGGGGATGGACAGATATTGCGTTTCTCTTAAAAGGACTTTTTGGAATATGTTACTAATGATGTCAAAAATGTTCATTCTCCAGCAATATGGTAGAAACTCCTATAGAGCGTGTTATTGCAGAGTTTAAACAGAATTGGAAACAAAACACAACACTTACGTCATGTTTATAAAGAATCACGAGACTAGTCCTACTCAGAGTAGACCCATGGAAATGCATTGGAAACGAGGCCATGAGAACGCGTTTCAATGTAAATCAGTATATTGAACTGTTTTGATGGGGATGGACAGATATTGCGTTTCTCTTAAAAGGACTTTTTGGAATATGCTACCAATGATGTCAAAAACGCTCAGTCTTCTGCAATATGGTAGAGACTGTTAAGGATTGTTTTAGTGAACTGATTAAATAGAATTGGGAACAAAACACTACACTTACGTCATGTTTATAATGAAACTAGTCCTACTCAGAGTAGACCCATGGAAATGCATTGGAAACCAGGCCATGAGAACGCGTTTCAAAGTAATTCAGTATATTGAACTGTTTTGATGGGGATGGACATATATTGCGTTTCTCTTAAGTGGGCTTTTTGGGATATGTTTCAAATGATGTCAAAAACGTTCATTTTCCTGCAATATGGTAGAAACTCCTATAGAGCGTGTTATTGCAGAGTTTAAACAGAATTGGGAACAAAACACAAATCCTACGTCATGTTTCTAAAGAATCACGGGACTAGTTCTACTCAGAGTAGACCCATGGAAATGCATTGGAAACCAGGCCATGAGAACGCGTTTCAATGTAAATCAGTATATTGAACTGTTTTGATGGGGATGGACAGATATTGCGTTTCTCTTAAAAGGACTTTTTGCAATATGTTACCAATGATGTCAAAAACGCTCAATCTTCTGCAATGTAGTAGAGACTCTTAAGGTGCGTTTTAGTGCCGTGTTTAAATAGAATTGGGAACAAAACACTACACTTACGTCATGTTTATAAAGGATCACGAAACTAGTCCTACTCAGAGTAGACCCTTGGAAATGCATTGGAAACCAGGCCATGAAAACGTGTTTCAATGTAAATCAGTATATTGGCCTGTTTTGATGGGGATGGACAGATATTGCGTTTCTCTTAAAAGGACTTTTTGGGATATGTTACCAATGATGTCAAAACGTTCATTCTCCAGCAATATGGTAGAAACTCATATAGAGCGTGTTATTGCAGAGTTTAAACAGAATTGGGAACAAAACTCAAAACTTACGTCATGTTTATAAAGAATCAAGAAACTAGTCCTACTTACAGTAGACTCATGGAAATGCATTGGAAACCAGGCCATGAGAACGCGTTTCAATGTAAATCAGTATATTGAACTGTTTTGATTGGGATGGACAGATATTGCGTTTCTCTTAAAAGGACTTTTTGCAATATGTTACCAATGATGTCAAAAACGCTCAATCTTCTGCAATATAGTAGAGACTCTTAAGGTGTGTTTTAGCGCAGTGTTTAAAAAGAATTGGGAACAAAACACTACACTTACGTCATGTTTATAATGAAACTAGTCCTACTCAGAGTAGACCCATGGAAATGCATTGGAAACCAGGCCATGAGAACGCGTTTCAATGTAAATCAGTATATTGGCCTGTTTTGATGGGGATGGACAGATATTGCGTTTCTCTTAAAAGGATTTTTTGGGATATGTTTCAAATGATGTCAAAAACGCTCAGTCTTCTGCAATATGGTAGAGACTGTTAAGGATTGTTTTAGTGAACTGATTAAATAGAATTGGGAACAAAACACTACACTTACGTCATGTTTATAATGAAACTAGTCCTACTCAGAGTAGACCCATGGAAATGCATTGGAAACCAGGCCATGAGAACGCGTTTCAAAGTAATTCAGTATATTGAACTGTTTTGATGGGGATGGACATATATTGCGTTTCTCTTAAGTGGGCTTTTTCGGATATGTTTCAAATGATGTCAAAAACGTTCATTTTCCTGCAATATGGTAGAAACTCCTATAGAGCGTGTTATTGCAGAGTTTAAACAGAATTGGGAACAAAACACAAAACTTACGTCATGTTTATAAAGAATCACGAGACTAGTCCTACTCAGAGTAGACCCATGGAAATGCATTGGACACCAGGCCATGAGAACGCGTTTCAATGTAAATCAGTATATTGGCATGTTATGATGAGGATGGACAGATATTGCGTTTCTCTAAAAAGGACTTTTGGGGATATGTTACCAATGATGTCAAAAACGTTCATTCTCCAGCAATATGTTAGAAACTCCTATAGAGCGTGTTATTGCAGAGTTTAAAGAGAATTGGAAACATAACACAAATCCTACGTCATGTTTATAAAGAATCAAGGGACTAGTCCTACTCAGAGTAGACCCATGGAAATGCATTGGAAACCAGGCCATGAGAACGCGTTTCAATGTAATTCAGTATATTGAACTGTTTTGATGGGGATGGACAGATATTGCGTTTCTCTTAAAAGGACTTTTTGGGATATGTTACCAATGATGTCAAAACGTTCATTCTCCAGCAATATGGTAGAAACTCATATAGAGCGTGTTATTGCAGAGTTTAAACAGAATTGGGAACAAAACTCAAAACTTACGTCATGTTTATAAAGAATCACAAGACTAGTCCTACTCAGAGTAGACCCATGGAAATGCATTGGAAACCAGGCCATGAGAACGCGTTTCAATGTAAATCAGTATATTGAACTGTTTTGATGGGCATGGACAGATATTGCGTTTCTCTTAAAAGGACTTTTTGGAATATGTTACCAATGATGTCAAAAACGCTCAATCTTCTGCAATGTAGTAGAGACTCTTAAGGTGCGTTTTAGTGCAGTGTTTAAATAGAATTGGGAACAAAACACTACACTTACGTCATGTTTATAAAAGATCACGAAACTAGTCTTACTCAGAGTAGACCCTTGGAAATGCATTGGAAACCAGGCCATAAGAAAGTGTTTCAATGTAAATCAGTATATTGGCCTGTTTTGATGGGCATGGACAGATATTGCGTTTCTCTTAAAAGGACTTTTTGGAATATGTTACCAATGATGTCAAAAACGCTCAATCTTCTGCAATGTAGTAGAGACTCTTAAGGTGCGTTTTAGTGCAGTGTTTAAATAGAATTGGGAACAAAACACTACACTTACGTCATGTTTATAAAGAATCAAGAAACTAGTCCTACTTACAGTAGACTCATGGAAATGCATTGGAAACCAGGCCATGAGAACGCGTTTCAATGTAAATCATTATGTTGGCCTGTTTTGATGGGGATGGACAGATATTGCGTTTCTCTTAAAAGGACTTTTTGGGATATGTTACCAATGATGTCAAAACGTTCATTCTCCAGCAATATGGTAGAAACTCATATAGAGCGTGTTATTGCAGAGTTTAAACAGAATTGGGAACAAAACTCAAAACTTACGTCATGTTTATAAAGAATCAAGAAACTAGTCCTACTTACAGTAGACTCATGGAAATGCATTGGAAACCAGGCCATGAGAACGCGTTTCAATGTAAATCATTATGTTGGCCTGTTTTGATGGGGATGGACAGATATTGCGTTTCTCTTAAAAGGACTTTTTGGGATATGTATCAAATGATGTCAAAAATGTTCGTTTTCCTGCAATATGGTAGAAACTCCTATAGAGTGTGTTATTGCAAAGTTTAAACAGAATTGGGAACAAAACACAAAACTTACGTTATGTTTATAAAGAATCACGAGACTAGTCCTACTCAGAGTAGACCCATGGAAATGTATTTGAAACCAGGCCATGAGAACGCGTTTCAATGTAAATCAGTATATTGAACTGTTTTGATTGGGATGGACAGATATTGCGTTTCTCTTAAAAGGACTTTTTGCAATATGTTACCAATGATGTCAAAAACGCTCAATCTTCTGCAATATAGTAGAGACTCTTAAGGTGTGTTTTAGCGCAGTGTTTAAAAAGAATTGGGAACAAAACACTACACTTACGTCATGTTTATAATGAAACTAGTCCTACTCAGAGTAGACCCATGGAAATGCATTGGAAACCAGGCCATGAGAACGCGTTTCAATGTAAATCAGTATATTGGCCTGTTTTGATGGGGATGGACAGATATTGCGTTTCTCTTAAAAGGATTTTTTGGGATATGTTTCAAATGATGTCAAAAACGCTCAGTCTTCTGCAATATGGTAGAGACTGTTAAGGATTGTTTTAGTGAACTGATTAAATAGAATTGGGAACAAAACACTACACTTACGTCATGTTTATAATGAAACTAGTCCTACTCAGAGTAGACCCATGGAAATGCATTGGAAACCAGGCCATGAGAACGCGTTTCAAAGTAATTCAGTATATTGAACTGTTTTGATGGGGATGGACATATATTGCGTTTCTCTTAAGTGGGCTTTTTCGGATATGTTTCAAATGATGTCAAAAACGTTCATTTTCCTGCAATATGGTAGAAACTCCTATAGAGCGTGTTATTGCAGAGTTTAAACAGAATTGGGAACAAAACACAAAACTTACGTCATGTTTATAAAGAATCACGAGACTAGTCCTACTCAGAGTAGACCCATGGAAATGCATTGGACACCAGGCCATGAGAACGCGTTTCAATGTAAATCAGTATATTGGCATGTTATGATGAGGATGGACAGATATTGCGTTTCTCTAAAAAGGACTTTTGGGGATATGTTACCAATGATGTCAAAAACGTTCATTCTCCAGCAATATGTTAGAAACTCCTATAGAGCGTGTTATTGCAGAGTTTAAAGAGAATTGGAAACATAACACAAATCCTACGTCATGTTTATAAAGAATCAAGGGACTAGTCCTACTCAGAGTAGACCCATGGAAATGCATTGGAAACCAGGCCATGAGAACGCGTTTCAATGTAATTCAGTATATTGAACTGTTTTGATGGGGATGGACAGATATTGCGTTTCTCTTAAAAGGACTTTTTGGGATATGTTACCAATGATGTCAAAACGTTCATTCTCCAGCAATATGGTAGAAACTCATATAGAGCGTGTTATTGCAGAGTTTAAACAGAATTGGGAACAAAACTCAAAACTTACGTCATGTTTATAAAGAATCACAAGACTAGTCCTACTCAGAGTAGACCCATGGAAATGCATTGGAAACCAGGCCATGAGAACGCGTTTCAATGTAAATCAGTATATTGAACTGTTTTGATGGGCATGGACAGATATTGCGTTTCTCTTAAAAGGACTTTTTGGAATATGTTACCAATGATGTCAAAAACGCTCAATCTTCTGCAATGTAGTAGAGACTCTTAAGGTGCGTTTTAGTGCAGTGTTTAAATAGAATTGGGAACAAAACACTACACTTACGTCATGTTTATAAAAGATCACGAAACTAGTCTTACTCAGAGTAGACCCTTGGAAATGCATTGGAAACCAGGCCATAAGAAAGTGTTTCAATGTAAATCAGTATATTGGCCTGTTTTGATGGGCATGGACAGATATTGCGTTTCTCTTAAAAGGACTTTTTGTAATATGTTACCAATGATGTCAAAAACGCTCAATCTTCTGCAATGTAGTAGAGACTCTTAAGGTGCGTTTTAGTGCAGTGTTTAAATAGAATTGGGAACAAAACACTACACTTACGTCATGTTTATAAAGAATCAAGAAACTAGTCCTACTTACAGTAGACTCATGGAAATGCATTGGAAACCAGGCCATGAGAACGCGTTTCAATGTAAATCATTATGTTGGCCTGTTTTGATGGGGATGGACAGATATTGCGTTTCTCTTAAAAGGACTTTTAGGGATATGTTTCAAATGATGTCAAAAACGTTCGTTTTTCTGCAATATGGTAGAAACTCCTATAGAGCGAGTTATTGCAGAGTTTAAGCAGAATTGGAGACAAAACACAAAACTTACGTCATGTTTATAAAGAATCACGAGACTAGTCCTACTCAGAGTAGACCCATGGAAATGCATTGGAAACCAGGCCATGAGAACGCGTTTCAATGTAAATCAGTATATTGGCCTGTTTTGATGGCCAATAAACCACCAGCAGAAGAAATGATTAGATTTTGGACTCAAGAATGATCCCGAGGTGGGGGGTGCACATTTATGTTAAGAATGAAGATGTTGTAGTGTGATAAGGCATATGTAATAGTTTTTGATATTTGTACTCAACAATTATTCAATATGTATGCAGCAGATATTTGATGTATTTTTTTTTCTTATTGTTTTAGTTTCAGTTATATTTTGGAAATGTTTATCTATGTTTATATAGTGTTGAAAATGAATAAAAATTATTATAAAAAAAAAAAAAGATTTTAATCAGAATTGGAAACAAAACACAAATCTTACGTCATGTTTATAAAGAATTACGAGACTTGTCCTACTCAGAGTAGACCCATGGAAATCCACTGGAAACCAGGCCATGAGAACACGTTTCAATGTAAATCAGTATATTGAACTGTTTTGATGGGGATGGACAGATATTGCGTTTCTCTTAAAAGGACTTTTTGGAATATGTTACCAATGATGTCAAAAACGTTCAATCTTCTTCAATATAGTAGAGACTCTTAAGGTTTGTTTTAGCGCAGTGTTTAAATAGAATTGGGAACAAAACACTACACTTACGTCATGTTTATAATGAAACTAGTCCTACTCAGAGTAGACCCATGGAAATGCATAGGAAACCAGGCCATGAGAACGCGTTTCAATTTAAATCAGTATATTGGCCTGTTTTGATGGGGATGGACAGATACTGCGTTTCTCTTAAAAGGACTTTTTGGGATATGTTTCAAATTATGTCAAAAATGTTCGTTTTCCTGCAATATGGTAGAAACTCCTATAGAGTGTGTTATTGCAGAGTTTAAACAGAATTGGAAACAAAACACAAAACTTACGTCATGTTTATAAAGAATCACGAAACTAGTCCTACTCAGAGTAGACCCATGGAAATGCATTGGTAACCAGGCCATGAGAACGCGTTTCAATGTAAATCAGTATATTGGCCTGTTTTGATGGGGATGGACAGATATTGCGTTTCTCTTAAAAGGACTTTTTGGAATATGTTACCAATGATGTCAAAAACGCTCAATCTTCTGCAATATAGTAGAGACTCTTATGGTGCATTTTAGTGCAGTGTTTAAATAGAATTGGGGAAAAAACGCTACACTTACGTCATGTTTATAAAGGATCACGAAACTAGTCCTACTCAGAGTAGACCCATGGAAATGCATTGGAAACCAGGCCATGAGAACGCGTTTCAATGTAAATCAGTATATTGGCCTGTTTTGCTGGGGATGGACAGATATTGCGTTTCTCTTAAAAGGACTTTTTGGGATACGTTACCAATGATGTCAAAAACGTTCATTCTCCAGCAATATGGTAGAAACTCCTATAGAGCGTGTTATTGCAGATTTTAAACAGAATTGGAAACAAAACAAAACTTACGTCATGTTTATAAAGAATCACGAGACTAGTCCTACTCAGAGTAGACCCATGGAAATCCATTGGAAACCAGGCCATGAGAACGCGTTTCAATGTAATTCAGTATATTGAACTGTTTTGATGGGGATGGACAGATATTGCGTTTCTCTTAAAAGGACTTTTAGGGATATGTTTCAAATGATGTCAAAAACTTTCGTTTTCCTGCAATATGGTAGAAACTCCTATAGAGCGTGTTAGCGCAGATTTTAATCAGAATTGGAAACAAAACACAAATCTTATGTCATGTTTATAAAGAATCACGAAACTAGTCCTACTCAGAGTAGGAAATGCTTTGGAAACCAGGACATGAGAACGCGTTTCAATGTAAATCAGTATATTGAACTGTTTTGATTGGGATGGACAGATATTGCATTTCTCTTAAAAGGACTTTTTGCAATATGTTACCAATGATGTCAAAAACGCTCAATCTTCTGCAATATAGTAGAGACTCTTAAGGTGTGTTTTAGCGCAGTGTTTAAAAAGAATTGGGAACAAAACACTACACTTACGTCATGTTTATAATGAAACTAGTCCTACTCAGAGTAGACCCATGGAAATGCATTGGAAACCAGGCCATGAGAACGCGTTTCAATGTAAATCAGTATATTGGCCTTTTTTGATGGGGATGGACAGATATTGCGTTTCTCTTAAAAGGACTTTTTGGGATATGTTTTAAATGATGTCAAAAACGTTCGTTTTTCTGCAATATGGTAGAAACTCCTATAGAGTGTGTTATTGCAGATTTTAAACAGAATTGGAAACAAAACACAAATCTTACGTCATGTTTATAAAGAATCACGAAACTAGACTTACTCAGAGTAGACCCATGGAAATCCATTGGAAACCAGGCCATGAGAACGCGTTTCAATGTAAATCAGTATATTGAACTGTTTTGATTGGGATGGACAGATATTGCGTTTCTCTTAAAAGGACTTTTTGGAATATGTTACTAATGATGTCAAAAATGTTCATTCTCCAGCAATATGGTAGAAACTCCTATAGAGCGTGTTATTGCAGAGTTTAAACAGAATTGGAAACAAAACACAACACTTACGTCATGTTTATAAAGAATCACGAGACTAGTCCTACTCAGAGTAGACCCATGGAAATGCATTGGAAACGAGGCCATGAGAACGCGTTTCAATGTAAATCAGTATATTGAACTGTTTTGATGGGGATGGACAGATATTGCGTTTCTCTTAAAAGGACTTTTTGGAATATGCTACCAATGATGTCAAAAACGCTCAGTCTTCTGCAATATGGTAGAGACTGTTAAGGATTGTTTTAGTGAACTGATTAAATAGAATTGGGAACAAAACACTACACTTACGTCATGTTTATAATGAAACTAGTCCTACTCAGAGTAGACCCATGGAAATGCATTGGAAACCAGGCCATGAGAACGCGTTTCAAAGTAATTCAGTATATTGAACTGTTTTGATGGGGATGGACATATATTGCGTTTCTCTTAAGTGGGCTTTTTGGGATATGTTTCAAATGATGTCAAAAACGTTCATTTTCCTGCAATATGGTAGAAACTCCTATAGAGCGTGTTATTGCAGAGTTTAAACAGAATTGGGAACAAAACACAAATCCTACGTCATGTTTCTAAAGAATCACGGGACTAGTTCTACTCAGAGTAGACCCATGGAAATGCATTGGAAACCAGGCCATGAGAACGCGTTTCAATGTAAATCAGTATATTGAACTGTTTTGATGGGGATGGACAGATATTGCGTTTCTCTTAAAAGGACTTTTTGCAATATGTTACCAATGATGTCAAAAACGCTCAATCTTCTGCAATGTAGTAGAGACTCTTAAGGTGCGTTTTAGTGCCGTGTTTAAATAGAATTGGGAACAAAACACTACACTTACGTCATGTTTATAAAGGATCACGAAACTAGTCCTACTCAGAGTAGACCCTTGGAAATGCATTGGAAACCAGGCCATGAAAACGTGTTTCAATGTAAATCAGTATATTGGCCTGTTTTGATGGGGATGGACAGATATTGCGTTTCTCTTAAAAGGACTTTTTGGGATATGTTACCAATGATGTCAAAACGTTCATTCTCCAGCAATATGGTAGAAACTCATATAGAGCGTGTTATTGCAGAGTTTAAACAGAATTGGGAACAAAACTCAAAACTTACGTCATGTTTATAAAGAATCAAGAAACTAGTCCTACTTACAGTAGACTCATGGAAATGCATTGGAAACCAGGCCATGAGAACGCGTTTCAATGTAAATCATTATGTTGGCCTGTTTTGATGGGGATGGACAGATATTGCGTTTCTCTTAAAAGGACTTTTAGGGATATGTTTCAAATGATGTCAAAAACGTTCGTTTTTCTGCAATATGGTAGAAACTCCTATAGAGCGAGTTATTGCAGAGTTTAAGCAGAATTGGAGACAAAACACAAAACTTACGTCATGTTTATAAAGAATCACGAGACTAGTCCTACTCAGAGTAGACCCATGGAAATGCATTGGAAACCAGGCCATGAGAACGCGTTTCAATGTAAATCAGTATATTGGCCTGTTTTGAAGGCCAATAAACCACCAGCAGAAGAAATGATTAGATTTTGGACTCAAGAATGATCCCGAGGTGGGGGGTGCACATTTATGTTAAGAATGAAGATGTTGTAGTGTGATAAGGCATATGTAATAGTTTTTGATATTTGTACTCAACAATTATTCAATATGTATGCAGCAGATATTTGATGTATTTTTTTTCTTATTGTTTTAGTTTCAGTTATATTTTGGAAATGTTTATCTATGTTTATATAGTGTTGAAAATGAATAAAAATTATTATAAAAAAAAAAAGATTTTAATCAGAATTGGAAACAAAACACAAATCTTACGTCATGTTTATAAAGAATTACGTGACTAGTCCTACTCAGAGTAGACCCATGGAAATGCATTGGTAACCAGGCCATGAGAACGCGTTTCAATGTAAATCAGTATTTTGCCTGTTTTGATGGGGATGGACAGATATTGAGTTTCTCTTAAAAGGACTTTTTGGAATATGTTACCAATGATGTCAAAAATGCTCAATCTTCTGCAATATAGTAGAGACTCTTAAGGTGCGTTTTATCGCAGTGTTTAAATAGAATTGGGAACAAAACGCTACACTTACGTCATGTTTATAATGAATCAAGAAACTAGTCCTACTTTCAGTAGACTCATGGAAATGCATTGGAAACCAGGCCATGAGAACGCGTTTCAATGTAAATCAGTATGTTGGCCTGTTTTGATGGGGATGGACAGATATTGAGTTTCTCTTAAAAGGACTTTTTGGAATATGTTACCAATGATGTCAAAAATGCTCAATCTTCTGCAATATAGTAGAGACTCTTAAGGTGCGTTTTATCGCAGTGTTTAAATAGAATTGGGAACAAAACGCTACACTTACGTCATGATTATAATGAATCAAGAAACTAGTCCTACTTTCAGTAGACTCATGGAAATGCATTGGAAACCAGGCCATGAGAACGCGTTTCAATGTAAATTAGTATATTGGCCTGTTTTGATGGGGATGGACAGATATTGCGTTTCTCTTAAAAGGACTTTTTGGGATATGTATCAAATGATGTCAAAAATGTTCGTTTTCCTGCAATATGGTAGAAACTCCTATAGAGTGTGTTATTGCAAAGTTTAAACAGAATTGGGAACAAAACACAAAACTTACGTTATGTTTATAAAGAATCACGAGACTAGTCCTACTCAGAGTAGACCCATGGAAATGTATTTGAAACCAGGCCATGAGAACGCGTTTCAATGTAAATCAGTATATTGAACTGTTTTGATTGGGATGGACAGATATTGCGTTTCTCTTAAAAGGACTTTTTGCAATATGTTACCAATGATGTCAAAAACGCTCAATCTTCTGCAATATAGTAGAGACTCTTAAGGTGTGTTTTAGCGCAGTGTTTAAAAAGAATTGGGAACAAAACACTACACTTACGTCATGTTTATAATGAAACTAGTCCTACTCAGAGTAGACCCATGGAAATGCATTGGAAACCAGGCCATGAGAACGCGTTTCAATGTAAATCAGTATATTGGCCTGTTTTGATGGGGATGGACAGATATTGCGTTTCTCTTAAAAGGATTTTTTGGGATATGTTTCAAATGATGTCAAAAACGTTCGTTTTTCTGCAATATGGTAGAAACTCCTATAGAGTGTGTTATTGCAGATTTTAAACAGAATTGGAAACAAAACACAAATCTTACGTCATGTTTATAAAGAATCACGAAACTAGACTTACTCAGAGTAGACCCATGGAAATCCATTGGAAACCAGGCCATGAGAACGCGTTTCAATGTAAATCAGTATATTGAACTGTTTTGATTGGGATGGACAGATATTGCGTTTCTCTTAAAAGGACTTTTTGGAATATGTTACTAATGATGTCAAAAATGTTCATTCTCCAGCAATATGGTAGAAACTCCTATAGAGCGTGTTATTGCAGAGTTTAAACAGAATTGGAAACAAAACACAACACTTACGTCATGTTTATAAAGAATCACGAGACTAGTCCTACTCAGAGTAGACCCATGGAAATGCATTGGAAACGAGGCCATGAGAACGCGTTTCAATGTAAATCAGTATATTGAACTGTTTTGATGGGGATGGACAGATATTGCGTTTCTCTTAAAAGGACTTTTTGGAATATGCTACCAATGATGTCAAAAACGCTCAGTTCTGCAATATGGTAGAGACTCTTAAGGATTGTTTTAGTGAACTGATTAAATAGAATTGGGAACAAAACATTACACTTACGTCATGTTTATAATGAAACTAGTCCTACTCAGAGTAGACCCATGGAAATGCATTGGAAACCAGGCCATGAGAACGCGTTTCAAAGTAATTCAGTATATTGAACTGTTTTGATGGGGATGGACATATATTGCGTTTCTCTTAAGTGGGCTTTTTGGGATATGTTTCAAATGATGTCAAAAACGTTCATTTTCCTGCAATATGGTAGAAACTCCTATAGCGCGTATTATTGCAGAGTTTAAACAGAATTGGGAACAAAACACAAAACTTACGTCATGTTTATAAAGAATCACGAGACTAGTCCTACTCAGAGTAGACCCATGGAAATGCATTGGACACCAGGCAATGAGAACGCGTTTCAATGTAAATCAGTATATTGGCATGTTATGATGAGGATGGACAGATATTGCGTTTCTCTAAAAAGGACTTTTGGGGATATGTTACCAATGATGTCAAAAACGTTCATTCTCCAGCAATATGTTAGAAACTCCTATAGAGCGTGTTATTGCAGAGTTTAAAGAGAATTGGAAACATAACACAAATCCTACGTCATGTTTATAAAGAATCAAGGGACTAGTCCTACTCAGAGTAGACCCATGGAAATGCATTGGAAACCAGGCCATGAGAACGCGTTTCAATGTAAATCAGTATATTGAACTGTTTTGATGGGGATGGACAGATATTGCGTTTCTCTTAAAAGGACTTTTTGCAATATGTTACCAATGATGTCAAAAACGCTCAATCTTCTGCAATGTAGTAGAGACTCTTAAGGTGCGTTTTAGTGCCGTATTTAAATAGAATTGGGAACAAAACACTACACTTACGTCATGTTTATAAAGGATCACGAAACTAGTCCTACTCAGAGTAGACCCTTGGAAATGTATTGGAAACCAGGCCATGAGAACGCGTTTCAATGTAAATCAGTATATTGGCCTGTTTTGATGGGGATGGACAGATATTGCGTTTCTCTTAAAAGGACTTTTTGGGATATGTTACCAATGATGTCAAAACGTTCATTCTCCAGCAATATGGTAGAAACTCATATAGAGCGTGTTATTGCAGAGTTTAAACAGAATTGGGAACAAAACTCAAAACGTACGTCATGTTTATAAAGAATCACAAGACTAGTCCTACTCAGAGTAGACCCATGGAAATGCATTGGAAACCAGGCCATGAGAACGCGTTTCAATGTAAATCAGTATATTGAACTGTTTTGATGGGCATGGACAGATATTGCGTTTCTCTTAAAAGGACTTTTTGGAATATGTTACCAATGATGTCAAAAACGCTCAATCTTCTGCAATGTAGTAGAGTCTCTTAAGGTGCGTTTTAGTGCAGTGTTTAAATAGAATTGGGAACAAAACACTACACTTACGTCATGTTTATAAAAGATCACGAAACTAGTCTTACTCAGAGTAGACCCTTGGAAATGCATTGGAAACCAGGCCATAAGAAAGTGTTTCAATGTAAATCAGTATATTGGCCTGTTTTGATGGGCATGGACAGATATTGCGTTTCTCTTAAAAGGACTTTTTGGAATATGTTACCAATGATGTCAAAAACGCTCAATCTTCTGCAATGTAGTAGAGACTCTTAAGGTGCGTTTTAGTGCAGTGTTCAAATAGAATTGGGAACAAAACACTACACTTACGTCATGTTTATAAAGAATCAAGAAACTAGTCCTACTTACAGTAGACTCATGGAAATGCATTGGAAACCAGGCCATGAGAACGCGTTTCAATGTAAATCATTATGTTGGCCTGTTTTGATGGGGATGGACAGATATTGCGTTTCTCTTAAAAGGACTTTTAGGGATATGTTTCAAATGATGTCAAAAACGTTCGTTTTTCTGCAATATGGTAGAAACTCCTATAGAGCGAGTTATTGCAGAGTTTAAGCAGAATTGGAGACAAAACACAAAACTTACGTCATGTTTATAAAGAATCACGAGACTAGTCCTACTCAGAGTAGACCCATGGAAATGCATTGGAAACCAGGCCATGAGAACGCGTTTCAATGTAAATCAGTATATTGGCCTGTTTTGATGGCCAATAAACCACCAGCAGAAGAAATGATTAGATTTTGGACTCAAGAATGATCCCGAGGTGGGGGGTGCACATTTATGTTAAGAATGAAGATGTTGTAGTGTGATAAGGCATATGTAATAGTTTTTGATATTTGTACTCAACAATTATTCAATATGTATGCAGCAGATATTTGATGTATTTTTTTTTCTTATTGTTTTAGTTTCAGTTATATTTTGGAAATGTTTATCTATGTTTATATAGTGTTGAAAATGAATAAAAATTATTATTATATAAAAAAAAAGATTTTAATCAGAATTGGAAACAAAACACAAATCTTACGTCATGTTTATAAAGAATTACGAGACTAGTCCTACTCAGAGTAGACCCATGGAAATCCACTGGAAACCAGGCCATGAGAACGCGTTTCAATGTAAATCAGTATATTGAACTGTTTTGATGGGGATGGACAGATATTGCGTTTCTCTTAAAAGGACTTTTTGGAATATGTTACCAATGATGTCAAAAACGTTCAATCTTCTTCAATATAGTAGAGACTCTTAAGGTTTGTTTTAGCGCAGTGTTTAAATAGAATTGGGAACAAAACACTACACTTACGTCATGTTTATAATGAAACTAGTCCTACTCAGAGTAGACCCATGGAAATGCATTGGAAACCAGGCCATGAGAACGCGTTTCAATTTAAATCAGTATGTTGGCCTGTTTTGATGGGGATGGACAGATACTGCGTTTCTCTTAAAAGGACTTTTTGGGATATGTTTCAAATTATGTCAAAAATGTTCGTTTTCCTGCAATATGGTAGAAACTCCTATAGAGTGTGTTATTGCAGAGTTTAAACAGAATTGGAAACAAAACACAAAACTTACGTCATGTTTATAAAGAATCACGAAACTAGTCCTACTCAGAGTAGACCCATGGAAATGCATTGGTAACCAGGCCATGAGAACGCGTTTCAATGTAAATCAGTATATTGGCCTGTTTTGATGGGGATGGACAGATATTGCGTTTCTCTTAAAAGGACTTTTTGGAATATGTTACCAATGATGTCAAAAACGCTCAATCTTCTGCAATATAGTAGAGACTCTTATGGTGCATTTTAGTGCAGTGTTTAAATAGAATTGGGGAAAAAACGCTACACTTACGTCATGTTTATAAAGGATCACGAAACTAGTCCTACTCAGAGTAGACCCATGGAAATGCATTGGAAACCAGGCCATGAGAACGCGTTTCAATGTAAATCAGTATATTGGCCTGTTTTGCTGGGGATGGACAGATATTGCGTTTCTCTTAAAAGGACTTTTTGGGATACGTTACCAATGATGTCAAAAACGTTCATTCTCCAGCAATATGGTAGAAACTCCTATAGAGCGTGTTATTGCAGATTTTAAACAGAATTGGAAACAAAACAAAACTTACGTCATGTTTATAAAGAATCACGAGACTAGTCCTACTCAGAGTAGACCCATGGAAATGCATTGGAAACCAGGCCATGAGAACGCGTTTCAATGTAATTCAGTATATTGAACTGTTTTGATGGGGATGGACAGATATTGCGTTTCTCTTAAAAGGACTTTTAGGGATATGTTTCAAATGATGTCAAAAACTTTCGTTTTCCTGCAATATGGTAGAAACTCCTATAGAGCGTGTTAGCGCAGATTTTAATCAGAATTGGAAACAAAACACAAATCTTATGTCATGTTTATAAAGAATCACGAAACTAGTCCTACTCAGAGTAGGAAATGCTTTGGAAACCAGGACATGAGAACGCGTTTCAATGTAAATCAGTATATTGAACTGTTTTGATTGGGATGGAAAGATATTGCGTTTCTCTTAAAAGGACTTTTTGGGATACGTTACCAATGATGTCAAAAACGTTCATTCTCCAGCAATATGGTAGAAACTCCTATAGAGCGTGTTATTGCAGATTTTAAACAGAATTGGAAACAAAACACAACACTTACGTCATGTTTATAATGAAACTAGTCCTACTCAGAGTAGACCCATGGAAATGCATTGGAAACCAGGCCATGAGAACGCGTTTCAATGTTAATCAGTATATTGGCCTGTTTTGATGGGGATGGACAAATATTGCGTTTCTCTTAAAAGGACTTTTTGGGATATATTTCAAATGATGTCAAAAACGTTCGTTTTCCTGCAATATGGTAGAAACTATAGAGTGTGTTATTGCAGAGTTTAAACAGAATTGGGAACAAAACACAAAACTTACGTCATGTTTATAAAGAATCACGAGACTAGTCCTACTCAGAGTAGACCCATGGAAATGCATTGGAAACCAGGCCATGAGAACGCGTTTCAATGTAAATCAGTATATTGAACTGTTTTGATGGGGATGGAAAGATTTTTCGTTTCTCTTAAAAGGACTTTTTGGAATATGTTACCAATGATGTCAAAAACGCTCAATCTTCTGCAATATAGTAGAGACTCTTAAGGTTTTTTTTAGTGCAGTGTTTAAATAGAATTGGGAACAAAACACTACACTTACGTCATGTTTATAATGAAACTAGTCCTACTCAGAGTAGACCCATGGAAATGCATTGAAAACCAGGCCATGAAAACGCGTTTCAATGTAATCAGTATATTGGCCTGTTTTGATGGGGATGGACAAATATTGCGTTTCTCTTAAAAGGATTTTTTAGGATATGTTTCAAATGATGTCAAAAACGTTCGTTTTACTGCAATATGGTAGAAACTATAGAGTGTGTTATTGCAGAGTTTAAATAGAATTGGGAACAAAACACAACACTTACGTCATGTTTATAAAGAATCACGAAACTAGTCCTACTCAGAGTCGACCCATGGAAATGCATTGGAAATGAGGCCATGAGAACGCGTTTCAATGTAAATCAGTATATTGAACTGTTTTGATGGGGATGGACAGATATTGCGTTTCTCTTAAAAGGACTTTTTGGAATATGCTACCAATGCTGTCAAAAACGCTCAGTCTTCTGCAATATGGTAGAGACTCTTAAGGATTGTTTTAGTGAACTGATTAAATAGAATTGGGAACAAAACACTACACTTACGTCATGTTTATAATGAAACTAGTCCTACTCAGAGTAGACCCATGGAAATGCATTGGAAACCAGGCCATTATAACGCGTTTCAAAGTAAATCAGTATATTGAACTGTTTTGATGGGGATGGACATATATTGCGTTTCTCTTAAGTGGATTTTTTGGGATATGTTTCAAATGATGTCAAAAACGTTCGTTTTCCTGCAATATGGTAGAAACTCCTATAGAGCGTGTTATTGCAGAGTTTAAACAGAATTGGGAACAAAACACAAAACTTACGTCATGTTTATAAAGAATCACGAGAGTAGTCCTACTCAGAGTAGACCCATGGAAATGCATTGGACACCAGGCAATGAGAACGGGTTTCAATGTAAATCAGTATATTGGCCTGTTATGATGGGGATGGACAGATATTGCGTTTCTCTTAAAAGGACTGTTTGGAATATGATATCAATGATGTCAAAAACGCTCAATCTTCTGCAATGTAGTAGAGACTCTTAAGGTGCGTTTTAGTGCAGTGTTTAAATAGAATTGGGAACAAAACACAAATCTTACGTCATGTTTATAAAGAATCACGAAACTAGACTTACTCAGAGTAGACCCATGGAAATCCATTGGAAACCAGGCCATGAGAACGCGTTTCAATGTAAATCAGTATATTGGCCTGTTTTGATGGGGATGGACAGATATTGCGTTTCTCTTAAAAGGACTTTTTGCAATATGTTACCAATGATGTCAAAAACGCTCAATCTTCTGCAATGTAGTAGAGACTCTTAAGGTGCGTTTTAGTGCCGTATTTAAATAGAATTGGGAACAAAACACTACACTTACGTCATGTTTATAAAGGATCACGAAACTAGTCCTACTCAGAGTAGACCCTTGGAAATGTATTGGAAACCAGGCCATGAGAACGCGTTTCAATGTAAATCAGTATATTGGCCTGTTTTGATGGGGATGGACAGATATTGCGTTTCTCTTAAAAGGACTTTTTGGGATATGTTACCAATGATGTCAAAACGTTCATTCTCCAGCAATATGGTAGAAACTCATATAGAGCGTGTTATTGCAGAGTTTAAACAGAATTGGGAACAAAACTCAAAACGTACGTCATGTTTATAAAGAATCACAAGACTAGTCCTACTCAGAGTAGACCCATGGAAATGCATTGGAAACCAGGCCATGAGAACGCGTTTCAATGTAAATCAGTATATTGAACTGTTTTGATGGGCATGGACAGATATTGCGTTTCTCTTAAAAGGACTTTTTGGAATATGTTACCAATGATGTCAAAAACGCTCAATCTTCTGCAATGTAGTAGAGTCTCTTAAGGTGCGTTTTAGTGCAGTGTTTAAATAGAATTGGGAACAAAACACTACACTTACGTCATGTTTATAAAAGATCACGAAACTAGTCTTACTCAGAGTAGACCCTTGGAAATGCATTGGAAACCAGGCCATAAGAAAGTGTTTCAATGTAAATCAGTATATTGAACTGTTTTGATGGGCATGGACAGATATTGCGTTTCTCTTAAAAGGACTTTTTGGAATATGTTACCAATGATGTCAAAAACGCTCAATCTTCTGCAATGTAGTAGAGACTCTTAAGGTGCGTTTTAGTGCAGTGTTTAAATAGAATTGGGAACAAAACACTACACTTACGTCATGTTTATAAAGAATCAAGAAACTAGTCCTACTTACAGTAGACTCATGGAAATGCATTGGAAACCAGGCCATGAGAACGCGTTTCAATGTAAATCATTATGTTGGCCTGTTTTGATGGGGATGGACAGATATTGCGTTTCTCTTAAAAGGACTTTTAGGGATATGTTTCAAATGATGTCAAAAACGTTCGTTTTTCTGCAATATGGTAGAAACTCCTATAGAGCGAGTTATTGCAGAGTTTAAGCAGAATTGGAGACAAAACACAAAACTTACGTCATGTTTATAAAGAATCACGAGACTAGTCCTACTCAGAGTAGACCCATGGAAATGCATTGGAAACCAGGCCATGAGAACGCGTTTCAATGTAAATCAGTATATTGGCCTGTTTTGATGGCCAATAAACCACCAGCAGAAGAAATGATTAGATTTTGGACTCAAGAATGATCCCGAGGTGGGGGGTGCACATTTATGTTAAGAATGAAGATGTTGTAGTGTGATAAGGCATATGTAATAGTTTTTGATATTTGTACTCAACAATTATTCAATATGTATGCAGCAGATATTTGATGTATTTTTTTTTCTTATTGTTTTAGTTTCAGTTATATTTTGGAAATGTTTATCTATGTTTATATAGTGTTGAAAATGAATAAAAATTATTATTATATAAAAAAAAAGATTTTAATCAGAATTGGAAACAAAACACAAATCTTACGTCATGTTTATAAAGAATTACGAGACTAGTCCTACTCAGAGTAGACCCATGGAAATCCACTGGAAACCAGGCCATGAGAACGCGTTTCAATGTAAATCAGTATATTGAACTGTTTTGATGGGGATGGAGAGATATTGCGTTTCTCTTAAAAGGACTTTTTGGAATATGTTACCAATGATGTCAAAAACGTTCAATCTTCTTCAATATAGTAGAGACTCTTAAGGTTTGTTTTAGCGCAGTGTTTAAATAGAATTGGGAACAAAACACTACACTTACGTCATGTTTATAATGAAACTAGTCCTACTCAGAGTAGACCCATGGAAATGCATTGGAAACCAGGCCATGAGAACGCGTTTCAATTTAAATCAGTATATTGGCCTGTTTTGATGGGGATGGACAGATACTGCGTTTCTCTTAAAAGGACTTTTTGGGATATGTTTCAAATTATGTCAAAAATGTTCGTTTTCCTGCAATATGGTAGAAACTCCTATAGAGTGTGTTATTGCAGAGTTTAAACAGAATTGGAAACAAAACACAAAACTTACGTCATGTTTATAAAGAATCACGAAACTAGTCCTACTCAGAGTAGACCCATGGAAATGCATTGGTAACCAGGCCATGAGAACGCGTTTCAATGTAAATCAGTATATTGGCCTGTTTTGATGGGGATGGACAGATATTGCGTTTCTCTTAAAAGGACTTTTTGGAATATGTTACCAATGATGTCAAAAACGCTCAATCTTCTGCAATATAGTAGAGACTCTTATGGTGCATTTTAGTGCAGTGTTTAAATAGAATTGGGGAAAAAACGCTACACTTACGTCATGTTTATAAAGGATCACGAAACTAGTCCTACTCAGAGTAGACCCATGGAAATGCATTGGAAACCAGGCCATGAGAACGCGTTTCAATGTAAATCAGTATATTGGCCTGTTTTGCTGGGGATGGACAGATATTGCGTTTCTCTTAAAAGGACTTTTTGGGATACGTTACCAATGATGTCAAAAACGTTCATTCTCCAGCAATATGGTAGAAACTCCTATAGAGCGTGTTATTGCAGATTTTAAACAGAATTGGAAACAAAACAAAACTTACGTCATGTTTATAAAGAATCACGAGACTAGTCCTACTCAGAGTAGACCCATGGAAATGCATTGGAAACCAGGCCATGAGAACGCGTTTCAATGTAATTCAGTATATTGAACTGTTTTGATGGGGATGGACAGATATTGCGTTTCTCTTAAAAGGACTTTTAGGGATATGTTTCAAATGATGTCAAAAACTTTCGTTTTCCTGCAATATGGTAGAAACTCCTATAGAGCGTGTTAGCGCAGATTTTAATCAGAATTGGAAACAAAACACAAATCTTATGTCATGTTTATAAAGAATCACGAAACTAGTCCTACTCAGAGTAGGAAATGCTTTGGAAACCAGGACATGAGAACGCGTTTCAATGTAAATCAGTATATTGAACTGTTTTGATTGGGATGGAAAGATATTGCGTTTCTCTTAAAAGGACTTTTTGGGATACGTTACCAATGATGTCAAAAACGTTCATTCTCCAGCAATATGGTAGAAACTCCTATAGAGCGTGTTATTGCAGATTTTAAACAGAATTGGAAACAAAACAAAACTTACGTCATGTTTATAAAGAATCACGAGACTAGTCCTACTCAGAGTAGACCCATGGAAATCCATTGGAAACCAGGCCATGAGAACGCGTTTCAATGTAATTCAGTATATTGAACTGTTTTGATGGGGATGGACAGATATTGCGTTTCTCTTAAAAGGACTTTTAGGGATATGTTTCAAATAATGTCAAAAACTTTCGTTTTCCTGCAATATGGTAGAAACTCTTATAGAGCGTGTTAGCGCAGATTTTAATCAGAATTGGAAACAAAACACAAATCTTATGTCATGTTTATAAAGAATCACGAGACTAGTCCTACTCAGAGTAGACCCATGGAAATGCATTGGAAACCAGGCGTTGGGAACGCGTTTCAATGTAAATCAGTATATTGAACTGTTTTGATTGGGATGGAAAGATATTGCGTTTCTCTTAAAAGGACTTTTTGGAATATGTTACCAATGATGTCAAAAACGCTCAATCTTCTGCAATATAGTAGAGACTCTTAAGGTTTTTTTTAGTGCAGTGTTTAAATAGAATTGGGAACAAAACACTACACTTACGTCATGTTTATAATGAAACTAGTCCTACTCAGAGTAGACCCATGGAAATGCATTGAAAACCAGGCCATGAAAACGCGTTTCAATGTAATCAGTATATTGGCCTGTTTTGATGGGGATGGACAAATATTGCGTTTCTCTTAAAAGGACTTTTTGGGATATATTTCAAATGATGTCAAAAATGTTCGTTTTACTGCGATATGGTAGAAACTCCTATAGAGTGTGTTATTGCAGATTTTAAACAGAATTGGAAACAAAACACAAATCTTACGTCATGTTTATAAAGAATCACGAAACTAGACTTACTCAGAGTAGACCCATGGAAATCCATTGGAAACCAGGCCATGAGAACGCGTTTCAATGTAAATCAGTATATTGAACTGTTTTGATTGGGATGGACAGATATTGCGTTTCTCTTAAAAGGACTTTTAGGGATATGTTTCAAATAATGTCAAAAACTTTCGTTTTCCTGCAATATGGTAGAAACTCTTATAGAGCGTGTTAGCGCAGATTTTAATCAGAATTGGAAACAAAACACAAATCTTATGTCATGTTTATAAAGAATCACGAGACTAGTCCTACTCAGAGTAGACCCATGGAAATGCATTGGAAACCAGGCGTTGGGAACGCGTTTCAATGTAAATCAGTATATTGAACTGTTTTGATTGGGATGGAAAGATATTGCGTTTCTCTTAAAAGGACTTTTTGGAATATGTTACCAATGATTTCAAAAACGCTCAATCTTCTGCAATATAGTAGAGACTCTTAAGGTTTTTTTTAGTGCAGTGTTTAAATAGAATTGGGAACAAAACACTACACTTACGTCATGTTTATAATGAAACTAGTCCTACTCAGAGTAGACCCATGGAAATGCATTGAAAACCAGGCCATGAAAACGCGTTTCAATGTAATCAGTATATTGGCCTGTTTTGATGGGGATGGACAAATATTGCGTTTCTCTTAAAAGGACTTTTTGGGATATATTTCAAATGATGTCAAAAACGTTCGTTTTCCTGCAATATGGTAGAAACTATAGAGTGTGTTATTGCAGAGTTTAAACAGAATTGGGAACAAAACACAAAACTTACGTCATGTTTATAAAGAATCACGAGACTAGTCCTACTCAGAGTAGACCCATGGAAATGCATTGGAAACCAGGCCATGAGAACGCGTTTCAATGTAAATCAGTATATTGAACTGTTTTGATGGGGATGGAAAGATTTTTCGTTTCTCTTAAAAGGACTTTTTGGAATATGTTACCAATGATGTCAAAAACGCTCAATCTTCTGCAATATAGTAGAGACTCTTAAGGTTTTTTTTAGTGCAGTGTTTAAATAGAATTGGGAACAAAACACTACACTTACGTCATGTTTATAATGAAACTAGTCCTACTCAGAGTAGACCCATGGAAATGCATTGAAAACCAGGCCATGAAAACGCGTTTCAATGTAATCAGTATATTGGCCTGTTTTGATGGGGATGGACAAATATTGCGTTTCTCTTAAAAGGATTTTTTAGGATATGTTTCAAATGATGTCAAAAACGTTCGTTTTACTGCAATATGGTAGAAACTATAGAGTGTGTTATTGCAGAGTTTAAATAGAATTGGGAACAAAACACAACACTTACGTCATGTTTATAAAGAATCACGAAACTAGTCCTACTCAGAGTCGACCCATGGAAATGCATTGGAAATGAGGCCATGAGAACGCGTTTCAATGTAAATCAGTATATTGAACTGTTTTGATGGGGATGGACAGATATTGCGTTTCTCTTAAAAGGACTTTTTGGAATATGCTACCAATGCTGTCAAAAACGCTCAGTCTTCTGCAATATGGTAGAGACTCTTAAGGATTGTTTTAGTGAACTGATTAAATAGAATTGGGAACAAAACACTACACTTACGTCATGTTTATAATGAAACTAGTCCTACTCAGAGTAGACCCATGGAAATGCATTGGAAACCAGGCCATTATAACGCGTTTCAAAGTAAATCAGTATATTGAACTGTTTTGATGGGGATGGACATATATTGCGTTTCTCTTAAGTGGATTTTTTGGGATATGTTTCAAATGATGTCAAAAACGTTCGTTTTCCTGCAATATGGTAGAAACTCCTATAGAGCGTGTTATTGCAGAGTTTAAACAGAATTGGGAACAAAACACAAAACTTACGTCATGTTTATAAAGAATCACGAGAGTAGTCCTACTCAGAGTAGACCCATGGAAATGCATTGGACACCAGGCAATGAGAACGGGTTTCAATGTAAATCAGTATATTGGCCTGTTATGATGGGGATGGACAGATATTGCGTTTCTCTTAAAAGGACTGTTTGGAATATGATACCAATGATGTCAAAAACGCTCAATCTTCTGCAATGTAGTAGAGACTCTTAAGGTGCGTTTTAGTGCAGTGTTTAAATAGAATTGGGAACAAAACACTACACTTACGACATGTTTATAAAGGATCACGAAACTAGTCCTACTCAGAGTAGACCCTTGGAAATGCATTGGAAACCAGGCCATGAAAACGTGTTTCAATGTAAATCAGTATATTGGCCTGTTTTGATGGGGATGGACAGATATTGCGTTTCTCTTAAAAGGACTTTTTGGGATATGTTTCAAAAAATGTCAAAAACGTTCGTTTTCCTGCAATGTGGTAGAAACTCCTTTAGAGTGTGTTATTGCAGATTTTAAACAGAATTGGAAACAAAACACAAATCTTACGTCATGTTTATAAAGAATCACGAAACTAGACTTACTCAGAGTAGACCCATGGAAATCCATTGGAAACCAGGCCATGAGAACGCGTTTCAATGTAAATCAGTATATTGGCCTGTTTTGATGGGGATGGACAGATATTGCGTTTCTCTTAAAAGGACTTTTTGGAATATGTTACCAATGATGTCAAAAACGCTCAATCTTCTGCAATATAGTAGAGACTCTTATGGTGCATTTTAGTGCAGTGTTTAAATAGAATTGGGGAAAAAACGCTACACTTACGTCATGTTTATAAAGGATCACGAAACTAGTCCTACTCAGAGTAGACCCATGGAAATGCATTGGAAACCAGGCCATGAGAACGCGTTTCAATGTAAATCAGTATATTGGCCTGTTTTGCTGGGGATGGACAGATATTGCGTTTCTCTTAAAAGGACTTTTTGGGATACGTTACCAATGATGTCAAAAACGTTCATTCTCCAGCAATATGGTAGAAACTCCTATAGAGCGTGTTATTGCAGATTTTAAACAGAATTGGAAACAAAACAAAACTTACGTCATGTTTATAAAGAATCACGAGACTAGTCCTACTCAGAGTAGACCCATGGAAATGCATTGGAAACCAGGCCATGAGAACGCGTTTCAATGTAATTCAGTATATTGAACTGTTTTGATGGGGATGGACAGATATTGCGTTTCTCTTAAAAGGACTTTTAGGGATATGTTTCAAATGATGTCAAAAACTTTCGTTTTCCTGCAATATGGTAGAAACTCCTATAGAGCGTGTTAGCGCAGATTTTAATCAGAATTGGAAACAAAACACAAATCTTATGTCATGTTTATAAAGAATCACGAAACTAGTCCTACTCAGAGTAGGAAATGCTTTGGAAACCAGGACATGAGAACGCGTTTCAATGTAAATCAGTATATTGAACTGTTTTGATTGGGATGGAAAGATATTGCGTTTCTCTTAAAAGGACTTTTTGGGATACGTTACCAATGATGTCAAAAACGTTCATTCTCCAGCAATATGGTAGAAACTCCTATAGAGCGTGTTATTGCAGATTTTAAACAGAATTGGAAACAAAACAAAACTTACGTCATGTTTATAAAGAATCACGAGACTAGTCCTACTCAGAGTAGACCCATGGAAATCCATTGGAAACCAGGCCATGAGAACGCGTTTCAATGTAATTCAGTATATTGAACTGTTTTGATGGGGATGGACAGATATTGCGTTTCTCTTAAAAGGACTTTTAGGGATATGTTTCAAATAATGTCAAAAACTTTCGTTTTCCTGCAATATGGTAGAAACTCTTATAGAGCGTGTTAGCGCAGATTTTAATCAGAATTGGAAACAAAACACAAATCTTATGTCATGTTTATAAAGAATCACGAGACTAGTCCTACTCAGAGTAGACCCATGGAAATGCATTGGAAACCAGGCGTTGGGAACGCGTTTCAATGTAAATCAGTATATTGAACTGTTTTGATTGGGATGGAAAGATATTGCGTTTCTCTTAAAAGGACTTTTTGGAATATGTTACCAATGATGTCAAAAACGCTCAATCTTCTGCAATATAGTAGAGACTCTTAAGGTTTTTTTTAGTGCAGTGTTTAAATAGAATTGGGAACAAAACACTACACTTACGTCATGTTTATAATGAAACTAGTCCTACTCAGAGTAGACCCATGGAAATGCATTGAAAACCAGGCCATGAAAACGCGTTTCAATGTAATCAGTATATTGGCCTGTTTTGATGGGGATGGACAAATATTGCGTTTCTCTTAAAAGGACTTTTTGGGATATATTTCAAATGATGTCAAAAATGTTCGTTTTACTGCGATATGGTAGAAACTCCTATAGAGTGTGTTATTGCACAGTTGAAACAGAATTGGGAACAAAACACTACACTTACGTCATGTTTATAATGAAACTAGTCCTACTCAGAGTAGACCCATGGAAATGCATTGGAAACCAGGCCATGAGAACGCGTTTCAATGTTAATCAGTATATTGGCCTGTTTTGATGGGGATGGACAAATATTGCGTTTCTCTTAAAAGGACTTTTTGGGATATATTTCAAATGATGTCAAAAACGTTCGTTTTCCTGCAATATGGTAGAAACTATAGAGTGTGTTATTGCAGAGTTTAAACAGAATTGGGAACAAAACACAAAACTTACGTCATGTTTATAAAGAATCACGAGACTAGTCCTACTCAGAGTAGACCCATGGAAATGCATTGGAAACCAGGCCATGAGAACGCGTTTCAATGTAAATCAGTATATTGAACTGTTTTGATGGGGATGGAAAGATTTTTCGTTTCTCTTAAAAGGACTTTTTGGAATATGTTACCAATGATGTCAAAAACGCTCAATCTTCTGCAATATAGTAGAGACTCTTAAGGTTTTTTTTAGTGCAGTGTTTAAATAGAATTGGGAACAAAACACTACACTTACGTCATGTTTATAATGAAACTAGTCCTACTCAGAGTAGACCCATGGAAATGCATTGAAAACCAGGCCTTGAAAACGCGTTTCAATGTAATCAGTATATTGGCCTGTTTTGATGGGGATGGACAAATATTGCGTTTCTCTTAAAAGGATTTTTTAGGATATGTTTCAAATGATGTCAAAAACGTTCGTTTTACTGCAATATGGTAGAAACTATAGAGTGTGTTATTGCAGAGTTTAAATAGAATTGGGAACAAAACACAACACTTACGTCATGTTTATAAAGAATCACGAAACTAGTCCTACTCAGAGTCGACCCATGGAAATGCATTGGAAATGAGGCCATGAGAACGCATTTCAATGTAATTCAGTATATTGAACTGTTTTGATGGGGATGGACAGATATTGCGTTTCTCTTAAAAGGACTTTTTGGAATATGCTACCAATGCTGTCAAAAACGCTCAGTCTTCTGCAATATGGTAGAGACTCTTAAGGATTGTTTTAGTGAACTGATTAAATAGAATTGGGAACAAAACACTACACTTACGTCATGTTTATAATGAAACTAGTCCTACTCAGAGTAGACCCATGGAAATGCATTGGAAACCAGGCCATTATAACGCGTTTCAAAGTAAATCAGTATATTGAACTGTTTTGATGGGGATGGACATATATTGCGTTTCTCTTAAGTGGATTTTTTGGGATATGTTTCAAATGATGTCAAAAACGTTCGTTTTCCTGCAATATGGTAGAAACTCCTATAGAGCGTGTTATTGCAGAGTTTAAACAGAATTGGGAACAAAACACAAAACTTACGTCATGTTTATAAAGAATCACGAGAGTAGTCCTACTCAGAGTAGACCCATGGAAATGCATTGGACACCAGGCAATGAGAACGGGTTTCAATGTAAATCAGTATATTGGCCTGTTATGATGAGGATGGACAGATATTGCGTTTCTCTTAAAAGGACTGTTTGGAATATGATACCAATGATGTCAAAAACGCTCAATCTTCTGCAATGTAGTAGAGACTCTTAAGGTGCGTTTTAGTGCAGTGTTTAAATAGAATTGGGAACAAAACACTACACTTACGACATGTTTATAAAGGATCACGAAACTAGTCCTACTCAGAGTAGACCCTTGGAAATGCATTGGAAACCAGGCCATGAAAACGTGTTTCAATGTAAATCAGTATATTGGCCTGTTTTGATGGGGATGGACAGATATTGCGTTTCTCTTAAAAGGACTTTTTGGGATATGTTTCAAAAAATGTCAAAAACGTTCGTTTTCCTGCAATATGGTAGAAACTCCTTTAGAGTGTGTTATTGCAGATTTTAAACAGAATTGGAAACAAAACACAAATCTTACGTCATGTTTATAAAGAATCACGAAACTAGACTTACTCAGAGTAGACCCATGGAAATCCATTGGAAACCAGGCCATGAGAACGCGTTTCAATGTAAATCAGTATATTGAACTGTTTTGATTGGGATGGACAGATATTGCGTTTCTCTTAAAAGGACTTTTTGGAATATGTTACTAATGATGTCAAAAATGTTCATTCTCCAGCAATATGGTAGAAACTCCTATAGAGCGTGTTATTGCAGAGTTTAAACAGAATTGGAAACAAAACACAACACTTACGTCATGTTTATAAAGAATCACGAGACTAGTCCTACTCAGAGTAGACCCATGGAAATGCATTGGAAACAAGGCCATGAGAACGCGTTTCAATGTAAATCAGTATATTGAACTGTTTTGATGGGGATGGACAGATATTGCGTTTCTCTTAAAAGGACTTTTTTGTATATGCTACCAATGATGTCAAAAACGCTCAATCTTCTGCAATGTAGTAGAGACTCTTAAGGTGCGTTTTAGTGCAGTGTTTAAATAGAATTGGGAACAAAACACTACACTTACGACATGTTTATAAAGGATCACGAAACTAGTCCTACTCAGAGTAGACCCTTGGAAATGCATTGGAAACCAGGCCATGAAAACGTGTTTCAATGTAAATCAGTATATTGGCCTGTTTTGATGGGGATGGACAGATATTGCGTTTCTCTTAAAAGGACTTTTTGGGATATGTTTCAAATGATGTCAAAAACGTTCGTTTTCCTGCAATATGGTAGAAACTCCTATAGAGTGTGTTATTGCAGATTTTAAACAGAATTGGAAACAAAACACAAATCTTACGTCATGTTTATAAAGAATCACGAAACTAGACTTACTCAGAGTAGACCCATGGAAATCCATTGGAAACCAGGCCATGAGAACGCGTTTCAATGTAAATCAGTATATTGAACTGTTCTGATTGGGATGGACAGATATTGCGTTTCTCTTAAAAGGACTTTTTGGAATATGTTACTAATGATGTCAAAAATGTTCATTCTCCAGCAATATGGTAGAAACTCCTATAGAGCGTGTTATTGCAGAGTTTAAACAGAATTGGAAACAAAACACAACACTTACGTCATGTTTATAAAGAATCACGAGACTAGTCCTACTCAGAGTAGACCCATGGAAATGCATTGGAAACCAGGACATGAGAACGCGTTTCAATGTAAATCAGTATATTGAACTGTTTTGATGGGGATGGACAAATATTGCGTTTCTCTTAAAAGGACTTTTTGGGATATGTTTCAAATGATGTCAAAAACGTTCGTATTCCTGCAATATCGTAGAAACTCCTATAGAGTGTGTTATTGCAGTTTTAAACTGAATTGGAAACAAAACACAAATCTTACGTCATGTTTATAAAAAATAACGAAACTAGTCCTACTCAGAGTAGACCGATGGAAATGCATTGGTAACCAGGCCATGAGAACGCGTTTCAATGTAAATCAGTATGTTGGCCTGTTTTGATGGGGATGGACAGATATTGAGTTTCTCTTAAAAGGACTTTTTGGAATATGTTACCAATGATGTCAAAAATGCTCAATCTTCTGCAATATAGCAGAGACTCTTAAGGTGCGTTTTATCGCAGTGTTTAAATAGAATTGGGAACAAAACGCTACACTTACGTCATGTTTATAAAGAATCACAGAACTAGTCATTCTCAGAGTAGACCCATGGAAATGCATTGGTAACCAGGCCATGAGAACGCGTTTCAATGTAAATCAGTATATTGGCCTGTTTTGATGGGGATGGACAGATATTTCGTTTCTCTTAAAAGGACTTTTTGGAATATGTTAAAAATGATTTCTAAAACGCTCAATCTTCTGCAATATAGTAGAGACTCTTAAGGTTTGTTTTAGTGCAGTGATTAAATTGAATTGGGAACAAAACACTACACTTACGTCATGTTTATAATGAAACTAGTCCTACTCAGAGTAGACCCATGGAAATGCATTGGAAACCAGGCCATGAGAACGCGTTTCAATGTAAATCAGTATATTAGCCTGTTTTGATGGGGATGGACAGATATTGCGTTTCTCTTAAAAGGACTTTTTCGGATATGTTACCAATGATGTCAAAAACGTTCATTCTCCAGCAATATGGAAGAAAATCCTATAGATCGTGTTATTGCAGTGTTTAAACAGAATTGGGAACAAAACACAAAACTTACGTCATGTTTATAAAGAATCACGAGACTAGTCCTACTCAGAGTAGACCCATGGAAATGCATTGGAAACCAGGCCATGAGAACGCGTTTCAATGTAAATCAGTATATTGAACTGTTTTGATGGGGATGGACAGATATTGCGTTTCTCTTAAAAGGACTTTTTGGAATACGTTAAAAATGATTTCAAAAACGCTCAATCTTCTGCAATATAGTAGAGACTCTTAAGGTTTGTTTTACTGCAGTGATTAAATAGAATTGGGAACAAAACACTACACCTACGTCATGTTTATAATGAAACTAGTCCTACTCAGAGTAGACCCATGGAAATGCATTGGAAACAAGCCATGAGAACGCGTTTCAATGTAAATCAGTATATTGAACTGTTTTGATGGGGATGGACAGATATTGCGTTTCTCTAAAAAGGACTTTTGGGGATATGTTACCAATGATGTCAAAAACGTTCATTCTCCAGCAATATGGTAGAAACTCGTATAGAGCGTGTTATTGCAGAGTTTAAACAGAATTGGAAACAAAATACAACTCTTACGTCATGTTTATAAAGAATCACTAGCCCTACTCAGAATAGCCCCATGGAAATGCATTGGACACAAGGCCATCAGAACGCGTTTCAATGTAAATCAGTATATTGGCCTGTTTTGATGGGGATGGACAGATATTGCGTTTCTCTTAAAAGGACTTTCTGGGATATGTTACCAATGATGTCAAAAACGTTCATTCTCCATCAATATGGTAGAAACTCCTATAGAGCGTGTTGTTACAGAGTTTAAACATAATTGGAAACAAAACACAAAACTTACGTCATGTTTATAAAGAATCACAAGACTAGTCCTACTCAGAGTAGACCTATGGAAATGCATTCGAAACCAGGCCATGAGAACGCGTTTCAATGTAAATCAGTATTTTGAACTGTTTTGATGGGGATGGACAGATATTGCGTTTCTCTTAAAAGGACTTTTTGGAATATGTTACCAATGATGTCAAAAACGCTCAATCTTCTGCAATGTAGTAGAGACTCTTAAGGTGCGTTTTAGTGCAGTGTTTAAATAGAATTGGGAACAAAACACTACACTTACGTCATGTTTATAATGAAACTAGTCCTACTCAGAGTAGACCCATGGAAATGCATTGGAAAACAGGCCATGAGAACGCGTCTCAATATAAATCAGTATATTGGCCTGTTTTGATGGGGATGGACAGATATTGCGTTTCTCTTAAAAGGACTTTTTGGAATATGTTACCAATGATGTCAAAAACGCTCAATCTTCTTCAATATATTAGAGACTCTTAAGGTGCGTTTTCGTGCAGTGTTTAAATATAATTGGGAACAAAACACTACACTTACGTCATGTTTATAATGAAACTAGTCCTACTCAGAGTAGACCCATGGAAATGCATTGGAAAACAGGCCATGAGAAGGCGTTTCAGTGTAAGTCAGTATATTGGCCTGTTTTGACGGGGATGGACAGACATTGCGTTGCTCTTAAAAGGACTTTTTGGGATATGTTACCAATGATGTCAAAAACGATCGTTTTCCTGCAATATGGTAGAAACTCCTATAGAGTGTGTTATTGCAGTTTTAAACTGAATTGGAAACAAAACACAAATCTTACGTCATGTTTATAAAGAATCACGAAACTAGTCCTACTCAGAGTAGACCCATGGAAATGCATTGGTAACCAGGCCATGAGAACGCGTTTCAATGTAAATCAGTATATTGGCCTGTTTTGAGGGGATGGACAGATATTGCGTTGCTCTTAAAAGGACTTTTTGGGATATGTTTCAAATGATGTCAAAAACGTTTGTTTTCCTGCAATATGGTAGAAACTCCTATAGAGCGTGTTATTGCAGATTTCAATCAAATTGGAAACAAAACACAAATCTTACGTCATGTTTATAAAGAATTACGAGACTAGTCCTACTCAGAGTAGACCCATGGAAATCCATTGGAAACCATGCCATGAGAACGCGTTTCAATGTAAATCAGTATATTGAACTGTTTTGATTGGGATGGACAGAGATTGCGTTTCTCTTAAAAGGATTTTTTGGAATATGTTACCAATGATGTCAAAAACGTTCATTCTCCAGCAATATGGTAGAAACTCCTATAGAGCGTGTTATTGCAGAGTTTAAACAGAATTTGAAACAAAACACAAAACTTACGTCATGTTTATAAAGAATCACGAGACTAGTACTACTCAGAGTAGACCCATGGAAATGCATTGGAAACCAGGCCATGAGAACGCGTTTCAATGTAAATCAGTATATTGGCCTGTTTTGATGGGGATGGACAGATATTTCGTTTCTCTTAAAAGGACTTTTTGGAATATGTTAAAAATGATTTCTAAAACGCTCAATCTTCTGCAATATAGTAGAGACTCTTAAGGTTTGTTTTAGTGCAGTGATTAAATTGAATTGGGAACAAAACACTACACTTACGTCATGTTTATAATGAAACTAGTCCTACTCAGAGTAGACCCATGGAAATGCATTGGAAACCAGGCCATGAGAACGCGTTTCAATGTAAATCAGTATATTAGCCTGTTTTGATGGGGATGGAAAGATATTGCGTTTCTCTTAAAAGGACTTTTTCGGATATGTTACCAATGATGTCAAAAACGTTCATAGTCCAGCAATATAGTAGAGACTCTTAAGGTTTGTTTTAGTGCAGTGATTAAATAGAATTGGGAACAAAACACTACACCTACGTCATGTTTATAATGAAACTAGTCCTACTCAGAGTAGACCCATGGAAATGCATTGGAAATCTGGCCATTATAACGCATTTCAAAGTAAATCAGTATATTGAACTGTTTTGATGGGGATGGACAGATATTGCGTTTCTCTTAAAATGACTTTTTGGGATATGTTTCAAATGATGTCAAAAACGTTCGTTTTCCTGCAATATGGTAGAAACTCCTGTAGAGCGTGTTATTGCAGAGTTTAAACAGAATTGGGAACAAAACACAAAACTTACGTCATGTTTATAAAGAATCACGAGACTAGTCCTACTCAGAGTAGACCCATGGAAATGCATTGGAAACCAGGCCATGAGAACGCGTTTCAATGTAAATCAGTATATTCAACTGTTTTGATGGGGATGGACAGATATTGCGTTTCTCTTAAAAGGACTGTTTGGAATATGTTACCAATGATGTCAAAAACGCTCAATCTTCTGCAATGTAGTAGAGACTCTTAAGGTGCGTTTTAGTGCAGTGTTTAAATAGAATTGGGAACAAAACACTACACTTACGTCATGTTTATAAAGAATCACGAAACTAGTCCTACTCAGAGTAGACCCATGGAAATGCATTGGAAACCAGGCCATGAGAACGCGTTTCAATGTAAATCAGTATATTGAACTGTTTTTGATGGGGATGGACAAATATTGCGTTTCTCTTAAAAGGACTTTTTGGGATATGTTTCAAATGTTGTCAAAAACGTTCGTTTTCCTGCAATATGTTAGAAACTCCTATAGAGCGTGTTATTGCAGAGTTTAAACAGAATTGGAAACATAACACAAATCCTACGTCATGTTTATAAAGAATCACGAGACTAGTCCTACTCAGAGTAGACCCATGGAAATGCATTGGTAACCAGGCCATGAGAACGCGTTTCAATGTAAATCAGTATATTGGCCTGTTTTGATGGGGATGGACAAATATTGCGTTTCTCTTAAAAGGACTTTTTGGAATATGTTACCAATGATGTCAAAAACGCTCAATCTTCTGCTATATAGTAGAGAATCTTAAGGTGCGTTTTAGTGCAGTGTTTAAATAGAATTGGGAACAAAAGCGCTACTCTTACGTCATGTTTATAATGAATCAAGAAACTAGTCCTACTTTCAGTAGACTCATGGAAATGCATTGGAAACCAGGCCATGAGAACGCGTTTCAATGTAAATCAGTATATTGGCCTGTTTTGATGGGGATGGACAGATATTGCGTTTCTCTAAAAAGGACTTTTGGGGATATGTTACCAATGATGTCAAAAACGTTCATTCTCCAGCAATATGGTAGAAACTCGTATAGATCGTGTTATTGCAGAGTTTAAACAAAATTGGAAACAAAACACAACACTTACGTCATGTTTATAAAGAATCACGAGACTAGTCCTACTCAGTGTAGACCCATGGAAATGCATTGGAAACCAGGCCAAGAGAACGCGTTTCAATGTAAATCAGTATATTGAACTGTTTTGATGGGGAAGGAAAGATATTGCGTTTCTCTTAAAAGGACTTTTTGGAATATGTTACCAATGATGACAAAAACGCTCAATCTTCTGCAATGTAGTAGAGACTCTTAAGGTGCGTTTTAGTGCAGTGTTTAAATAGAATTGGGAACAAAACGCTACACTTACGTCATGTTTATAAAGGATCACGAAACTAGTCCTACTCAGAGTAGACCCTTGGAAGTGCATTGGAAACCAGGCCATGAGAACGCGTTTCAATGTAAATCAGTATATTGGCCTGTTTTGATGGGGATGGACAGATATTGCGTTTCTCTTAAAAGGACATTTTTTGGATATGTTTCAAATGATGTCAAAAACGTTCGTTTTCCTGCAATATGTTAGAAACTCCTATAGAGTGTGTTATTGCAGATTTTAAACAGAATTGGAAACAAAATACAAATCTTACGTCATGTTTATAAAGAATCACTAGACCTACTCAGAATAGCCCCATGGAAATGCATTGGACACAAGGCCATGAGAACGCGTTTCAATGTAAATCAGTATATTGGCCTGTTTTGACGGGGATGGACAGATATTGCGTTGCTCTTAAAAGGACTTTTTGGGATATGTTACCAATGATGTCAAAAACGTTTGTTTTCCTGCAATATGGTAGAAACTCCTATAGAGTGTGTTATTGCAGATTTTAAACGAAATTGGAAACAAAACACAAATCTTACGTCATGTTTATAAAGAATCACTAGTCCTACTCAGAGTAGACCCATGGAAATGCATTGGTAACCAGGCCATGAGAACGCGTTTCAATGTAAATCAGTATATTGGCCTGTTTTGAGGGGATGGACAGATATTGCGTTGCTCTTAAAAGGACTTTTTGGGATATGTTTCAAATGATGTCAAAAACGTTTGTTTTCCTGCAATATGGTAGAAACTCCTATAGAGTGTGTTATTGCAGATTTTAAACAAAATTGGAAACAAAACACAAATCTTACGTCATGTTTATAAAAATAACGAAACTAGTCCTACTCAGAGTAGACCCATGGAAATGCATTGGAAACCAGGCCATGAGAACGCGTTTCAATGTAAATCAGTATATTGAACTGTTTTGATTGGGATGGACAGATATTGCGTTTCTCTTAAAAGGACTTTTTGGAATATGTTACTAATGATGTCAAAAATGTTCATTCTCCAGCAATATGGTAGAAACTCCTATAGAGCGTGTTATTGCAGAGTTTAAACAGAATTGGAAACAAAACACAACACTTACGTCATGTTTATAAAGAATCACGAGACTAGTCCTACTCAGAGTAGACCCATGGAAATGCATTGGAAACAAGGCCATGAGAACGCGTTTCAATGTAAATCAGTATATTGAACTGTTTTGATGGGGATGGACAGATATTGCGTTTCTCTTAAAGGACTTTTTTGTATATGCTACCAATGATGTCAAAAAACGCTCAATCTTCTGCAATGTAGTAGAGACTCTTAAGGTGCGTTTTAGTGCAGTGTTTAAATAGAATTGGGAACAAACACTACACTTACGACATGTTTATAAAGGATCACGAAACTAGTCCTACTCAGAGTAGACCCTTGGAAATGCATTGGAAACCAGGCCATGAAAACGTGTTTCAATGTAAATCAGTATATTGGCCTGTTTTGATGGGGATGGACAGATATTGCATTTCTCTTAAAAGGACATTTTTTGGATATGTTTCAAATGATGTCAAAAACGTTCGTTTTCCTGCAATATGGTAGAAACTCCTATAGAGTGTGTTATTGCAGATTTTAAACAGAATTGGAAACAAAATACAAATCTTACGTCATGTTTATAAAGAATCACTAGACCTACTCAGAATAGCCCCATGGAAATGCATTGGACACAAGGCCATGAGAACGCGTTTCAATGTAAATCAGTATATTGGCCTGTTTTGACGGGGATGGACAGATATTGCGTTGCTCTTAAAAGGACTTTTTGGGATATGTTACCAATGATGTCAAAAACGTTTGTTTTCCTGCAATATGGTAGAAACTCCTATAGAGTGTGTTATTGCAGATTTTAAACGAAATTGGAAACAAAACACAAATCTTACGTCATGTTTATAAAGAATCACTAGTCCTACTCAGAGTAGACCCATGGAAATGCATTGGTAACCAGGCCATGAGAACGCGTTTCAATGTAAATCAGTATATTGGCCTGTTTTGAGGGGATGGACAGATATTGCGTTGCTCTTAAAAGGACTTTTTGGGATATGTTTCAAATGATGTCAAAAACGTTTGTTTTCCTGCAATATGGTAGAAACTCCTATAGAGTGTGTTATTGCAGATTTTAAACAAAATTGGAAACAAAACACAAATCTTATGTCATGTTTATAAAAATAACGAAACTAGTCCTACTCAGAGTAGACCCATGGAAATGCATTGGAAACCAGGCCATGAGAACGCGTTTCAATGTAAATCAGTATATTGAACTGTTTTGATTGGGATGGACAGATATTGCGTTTCTCTTAAAAGGACTTTTTGGAATATGTTACTAATGATGTCAAAAATGTTCATTCTCCAGCAATATGGTAGAAACTCCTATAGAGCGTGTTATTGCAGAGTTTAAACAGAATTGGAAACAAAACACAACACTTACGTCATGTTTATAAAGAATCACGAGACTAGTCCTACTCAGAGTAGACCCATGGAAATGCATTGGAAACAAGGCCATGAGAACGCGTTTCAATGTAAATCAGTATATTGAACTGTTTTGATGGGGATGGACAGATATTGCGTTTCTCTTAAAAGGACTTTTTTGTATATGCTACCAATGATGTCAAAAACGCTCAATCTTCTGCAATGTAGTAGAGACTCTTAAGGTGCGTTTTAGTGCAGTGTTTAAATAGAATTGGGAACAAAACACTACACTTACGACATGTTTATAAAGGATCACGAAACTAGTCCTACTCAGAGTAGACCCTTGGAAATGCATTGGAAACCAGGCCATGAAAACGTGTTTCAATGTAAATCAGTATATTGGCCTGTTTTGATGGGGATGGACAGATATTGCGTTTCTCTTAAAAGGACTTTTTGGGATATGTTTCAAATGATGTCAAAAACGTTTGTTTTCCTGCAATATGGTAGAAACTCCTATAGAGTGTGTTATTGCAGATTTTAAACAAAATTGGAAACAAAACACAAATCTTATGTCATGTTTATAAAAATAACGAAACTAGTCCTACTCAGAGTAGACCCATGGAAATGCATTGGAAACCAGGCCATGAGAACGCGTTTCAATGTAAATCAGTATATTGGCCTGTTTTGAGGGGATGGACAGATATTGCGTTGCTCTTAAAAGGACTTTTTGGGATATGTTTCAAATGATGTCAAAAACGTTTGTTTTCCTGCAATATGGTAGAAACTCCTATAGAGTGTGTTATTGCAGATTTTAAACAAAATTGGAAACAAAACACAAATCTTACGTCATGTTTATAAAAATAACGAAACTAGTCCTACTCAGAGTAGACCCATGGAAATGCATTGGAAACCAGGCCATGAGAACGCGTTTCAATGTAAATCAGTATATTGAACTGTTTTGATTGGGATGGACAGATATTGCGTTTCTCTTAAAAGGACTTTTTGGAATATGTTACTAATGATGTCAAAAATGTTCATTCTCCAGCAATATGGTAGAAACTCCTATAGAGCGTGTTATTGCAGAGTTTAAACAGAATTGGAAACAAAACACAACACTTACGTCATGTTTATAAAGAATCACGAGACTAGTCCTACTCAGAGTAGACCCATGGAAATGCATTGGAAACAAGGCCATGAGAACGCGTTTCAATGTAAATCAGTATATTGAACTGTTTTGATGGGGATGGACAGATATTGCGTTTCTCTTAAAAGGACTTTTTTGTATATGCTACCAATGATGTCAAAAACGCTCAATCTTCTGCAATGTAGTAGAGACTCTTAAGGTGCGTTTTAGTGCAGTGTTTAAATAGAATTGGGAACAAAACACTACACTTACGACATGTTTATAAAGGATCACGAAACTAGTCCTACTCAGAGTAGACCCTTGGAAATGCATTGGAAACCAGGCCATGAAAACGCGTTTCAATGTAAATCAGTATATTGGCCTGTTTTGAGGGGATGGACAGATATTGCGTTGCTCTTAAAAGGACTTTTTGGGATATGTTTCAAATGATGTCAAAAACGTTTGTTTTCCTGCAATATGGTAGAAACTCCTATAGAGTGTGTTATTGCAGATTTTAAACAAAATTGGAAACAAAACACAAATCTTATGTCATGTTTATAAAAATAACGAAACTAGTCCTACTCAGAGTAGACCCATGGAAATGCATTGGAAACCAGGCCATGAGAACGCGTTTCAATGTAAATCAGTATATTGAACTGTTTTGATTGGGATGGACAGATATTGCGTTTCTCTTAAAAGGACTTTTTGGAATATGTTACTAATGATGTCAAAAATGTTCATTCTCCAGCAATATGGTAGAAACTCCTATAGAGCGTGTTATTGCAGAGTTTAAACAGAATTGGAAACAAAACACAACACTTACGTCATGTTTATAAAGAATCACGAGACTAGTCCTACTCAGAGTAGACCCATGGAAATGCATTGGAAACAAGGCCATGAGAACGCGTTTCAATGTAAATCAGTATATTGAACTGTTTTGATGGGGATGGACAGATATTGCGTTTCTCTTAAAAGGACTTTTTTGTATATGCTACCAATGATGTCAAAAACGCTCAATCTTCTGCAATGTAGTAGAGACTCTTAAGGTGCGTTTTAGTGCAGTGTTTAAATAGAATTGGGAACAAAACACTACACTTACGACATGTTTATAAAGGATCACGAAACTAGTCCTACTCAGAGTAGACCCTTGGAAATGCATTGGAAACCAGGCCATGAAAACGTGTTTCAATGTAAATCAGTATATTGGCCTGTTTTGATGGGGATGGACAGATATTGCGTTTCTCTTAAAAGGACTTTTTGGGATATGTTTCAAATGATGTCAAAAACGTTCGTTTTCCTGCAATATGGTAGAAACTCCTATAGAGTGTGTTATTGCAGATTTTAAACAGAATTGGAAACAAAACACAAATCTTACGTCATGTTTATAAAGAATCACGAAACTAGACTTACTCAGAGTAGACCCATGGAAATGCATTGGAAACCAGGCCATTATAACGCGTTTCAAAGTAAATCAGTATATTGAACTGTTTTGATGGGGATGGACATATATTGCGTTTCTCTTAAGAGGACTTTTTGGGATATGTTTCAAATGATGTCAAAAACGTTCGTTTTCCTGCAATATGGTAGAAACTCCTATAGAGCGTGTTATTGCAGAGTTTAAACAGAATTGGGAACAAAACACAAAACTTACGTCATGTTTATAAAGAATCACGAGACTAGTCCTACTCAGAGTAGACCCATGGAAATGCATTGGACACCAGGCAATGAGAACGCGTTTCAATGTAAATCAGTATATTGGCCTGTTATGATGGGGATGGACAGATATTGCGTTTTTCTAAAAAGGACTTTTGGGGATATGTTACCAATGATGTCAAAAACGTTCATTCTCCAGCAATATGTTAGAAACTCCTATAGAGCGTGTTATTGCAGAGTTTAAACAGAATTGGAAACATAACACAAATCCTACATCATGTTTATAAAGAATCACGAGACTAGTCCTACTCAGAGTAGACCCATGGAAATGCATTGGAAACCAGGCCATGAGAACGCGTTTCAATGTAAATCTGTATATTGAACTGTTTTGATGGGGATGGACAGATATTGCATTTCTCTTAAAAGGACTGTTTGGAATATGTTACCAATGATGTCAAAAACACTCAATATTCTGCAATATAGTAGAGACTCTTAAGGTTTGTTTTAGTGCAGTGATTAAATAGAATTGGGAACAAAACACTACACCTACGTCATGTTTATAATGAAACAAGTCCTACTCAGAGTAGACCTATGGAAATGCATCGGAAAACAGGCCATGAGAAGGTGTTTCAGTGTAAATCAGTATATTGGCCTGTTTTGACGGGGATGGATAGATATTGCGTTTCTCTTAAAAGGACTTTTTGGAATATGTTACCAATGATGTCAAAAACGCTCAATCTTCTGCAATGTAGTAGAGACTCTTAAGGTGCGTTTTAGTGCAGTGTTTAAATAGAATTGGGAACAAAACACTACACTTACGTCATGTTTATAAAGAATCACGAAACTAGTCCTACTCAGAGTAGACCCATGGAAATGCATTGGAAACCAGGCCATGAGAACGCGTTTCAATGTAAATCAGTATATTGAACTGTTTTGATGGGGATGGACAAATATTGCGTTTCTCTTAAAAGGACTTTTTGGGATATGTTTCAAATGATGTCAAAAACGTTCGTATTCCTGCAATATGGTAGAAACTCCTATAGAGTGTGTTATTGCAGTTTTAAACTGAATTGGAAACAAAACACAAATCTTACGTCATGTTTATAAAAAATAACGAAACTAGTCCTACTCAGAGTAGACCCATGGAAATGCATTGGTAACCAGGCCATGAGAACGCGTTTCAATGTAAATCAGTATGTTGGCCTGTTTTGATGGGGATGGACAGATATTGAGTTTCTCTTAAAAGGACTTTTTGGAATATGTTACCAATGATGTCAAAAATGCTCAATCTTCTGCAATATAGCAGAGACTCTTAAGGTGCGTTTTATCGCAGTGTTTAAATAGAATTGGGAACAAAACGCTACACTTACGTCATGTTTATAAAGAATCACAGAACTAGTCATTCTCAGAGTAGACCCATGGAAATGCATTGGTAACCAGGCCATGAGAACGCGTTTCAATGTAAATCAGTATATTGGCCTGTTTTGATGGGGATGGACAGATATTTCGTTTCTCTTAAAAGGACTTTTTGGAATATGTTAAAAATGATTTCTAAAACGCTCAATCTTCTGCAATATAGTAGAGACTCTTAAGGTTTGTTTTACTGCAGTGATTAAATAGAATTGGGAACAAAACACTACACCTACGTCATGTTTATAATGAAACTAGTCCTACTCAGAGTAGACCCATGGAAATGCATTGGAAACAAGCCATGAGAACGCGTTTCAATGTAAATCAGTATATTGGCCTGTTTTGATGAGGATGGACAGATATTGCGTTTCTCTAAAAAGGACTTTTGGGGATATGTTACCAATGATGTCAAAAACGTTCATTCTCCAGCAATATGGTAGAAACTCGTATAGAGCGTGTTATTGCAGAGTTTAAACAGAATTGGAAACAAAATACAACTCTTACGTCATGTTTATAAAGAATCACTAGCCCTACTCAGAATAGCCCCATGGAAATGCATTGGACACAAGGCCATGAGAACGCGTTTCAATGTAAATCAGTATATTGGCCTGTTTTGATGGGGAAGGACAGATATTGCGTTTCTCTTAAAAGGACTTTCTGGGATATGTTACCAATGATGTCAAAAACGTTCATTCTCCATCAATATGGTAGAAACTCCTATAGAGCGTGTTGTTACAGAGTTTAAACATAATTGGAAACAAAACACAAAACTTACGTCATGTTTATAAAGAATCACAAGACTAGTCCTACTCAGAGTAGACCTATGGAAATGCATTCGAAACCAGGCCATGAGAACGCGTTTCAATGTAAATCAGTATTTTGAACTGTTTTGATGGGGATGGACAGATATTGCGTTTCTCTTAAAAGGACTTTTTGGAATATGTTACCAATGATGTCAAAAACGCTCAATCTTCTGCAATGTAGTAGAGACTCTTAAGGTGCGTTTTCGTGCAGTGTTTAAATAGAATTGGGAACAAAACACTACACTTACGTCATGTTTATAAAAGATCACGAAACTAGTCTTACTCAGAGTAGACCCTTGGAAATGCATTGGAAACCAGGCCATGAGAACGCGTCTCAATATAAATCAGTATATTGGCCTGTTTTGATGGGGATGGACAGATATTGCGTTTCTCTTAAAAGGACTTTTTGGAATATGTTACCAATGATGTCAAAAACGATCGTTTTCCTATAATATGGTAGAAACTCCTATAGAGTGTGTTATTGCAGTTTTAAACTGAATTGGAAACAAAACACAAATCTTACGTCATGTTTATAAAGAATCACGAAACTAGTCCTACTCAGAGTAGACCCATGGAAATGCATTGGTAACCAGGCCATGAGAACGCGTTTCAATGTAAATCAGTATATTGGCCTGTTTTGAGGGGATGGACAGATATTGCGTTGCTCTTAAAAGGACTTTTTGGGATATGTTTCAAATGATGTCAAAAACGTTTGTTTTCCTGCAATATGGTAGAAACTCCTATAGAGCGTGTTATTGCAGATTTCAATCAAATTGGAAACAAAACACAAATCTTACGTCATGTTTATAAAGAATTACGAGACTAGTCCTACTCAGAGTAGACCCATGGAAATCCATTGGAAACCATGCCATGAGAACGCGTTTCAATGTAAATCAGTATATTGAACTGTTTTGATTGGGATGGACAGAGATTGCGTTTCTCTTAAAAGGATTTTTTGGAATATGTTACCAATGATGTCAAAAACGTTCATTCTCCAGCAATATGGTAGAAACTCCTATAGAGCGTGTTATTGCAGAGTTTAAACAGAATTTGAAACAAAACACAAAACTTACGTCATGTTTATAAAGAATCACGAGACTAGTACTACTCAGAGTAGACCCATGGAAATGCATTGGAAACCAGGCCATGAGAACGCGTTTCAATGTAAATCAGTATATTGGCCTGTTTTGATGGGGATGGACAGATATTTCGTTTCTCTTAAAAGGACTTTTTGGAATATGTTAAAAATGATTTCTAAAACGCTCAATCTTCTGCAATATAGTAGAGACTCTTAAGGTTTGTTTTAGTGCAGTGATTAAATTGAATTGGGAACAAAACACTACACTTACGTCATGTTTATAATGAAACTAGTCCTACTCAGAGTAGACCCATGGAAATGCATTGGAAACCAGGCCATGAGAACGCGTTTCAATGTAAATCAGTATATTAGCCTGTTTTGATGGGGATGGACAGATATTGCGTTTCTCTTAAAAGGACTTTTTCGGATATGTTACCAATGATGTCAAAAACGTTCATTCTCCAGCAATATAGTAGAGACTCTTAAGGTTTGTTTTAGTGCAGTGATTAAATAGAATTGGGAACAAAACACTACACCTACGTCATGTTTATAATGAAACTAGTCCTACTCAGAGTAGACCCATGGAAATGCATTGGAAATCTGGCCATTATAACGCATTTCAAAGTAAATCAGTATATTGAACTGTTTTGATGGGGATGGACAGATATTGCGTTTCTCTTAAAATGACTTTTTGGGATATGTTTCAAATGATGTCAAAAACGTTCGTTTTCCTGCAATATGGTAGAAACTCCTGTAGAGCGTGTTATTGCAGAGTTTAAACAGAATTGGGAACAAAACACAAAACTTACGTCATGTTTATAAAGAATCACGAGACTAGTCCTACTCAGAGTAGACCCATGGAAATGCATTGGAAACCAGGCCATGAGAACGCGTTTCAATGTAAATCAGTATATTCAACTGTTTTGATGGGGATGGACAGATATTGCGTTTCTCTTAAAAGGACTGTTTGGAATATGTTACCAATGATGTCAAAAACGCTCAATCTTCTGCAATGTAGTAGAGACTCTTAAGGTGCGTTTTAGTGCAGTGTTTAAATAGAATTGGGAACAAAACACTACACTTACGTCATGTTTATAAAGAATCACGAAACTAGTCCTACTCAGAGTAGACCCATGGAAATGCATTGGAAACCAGGCCATGAGAACGCGTTTCAATGTAAATCAGTATATTGAACTGTTTTGATGGGGATGGACAAATATTGCGTTTCTCTTAAAAGGACTTTTTGGGATATGTTTCAAATGTTGTCAAAAACGTTCGTTTTCCTGCAATATGTTAGAAACTCCTATAGAGCGTGTTATTGCAGAGTTTAAACAGAATTGGAAACATAACACAAATCCTACGTCATGTTTATAAAGAATCACGAGACTAGTCCTACTCAGAGTAGACCCATGGAAATGCATTGGTAACCAGGCCATGAGAACGCGTTTCAATGTAAATCAGTATATTGGCCTGTTTTGATGGGGATGGACAAATATTGCGTTTCTCTTAAAAGGACTTTTTGGAATATGTTACCAATGATGTCAAAAACGCTCAATCTTCTGCTATATAGTAGAGAATCTTAAGGTGCGTTTTAGTGCAGTGTTTAAATAGAATTGGGGACAAAAGCGCTACTCTTACGTCATGTTTATAATGAATCAAGAAACTAGTCCTACTTTCAGTAGACTCATGGAAATGCATTGGAAACCAGGCCATGAGAACGCGTTTCAATGTAAATCAGTATATTGGCCTGTTTTGATGGGGATGGACAGATATTGCGTTTCTCTAAAAAGGACTTTTGGGGATATGTTACCAATGATGTCAAAAACGTTCATTCTCCAGCAATATGGTAGAAACTCGTATAGATCGTGTTATTGAAGAGTTTAAACAAAATTGGAAACAAAACACAACACTTACGTCATGTTTATAAAGAATCACGAGACTAGTCCTACTCAGTGTAGACCCATGGAAATGCATTGGAAACCAGGCCAAGAGAACGCGTTTCAATGTAAATCAGTATATTGAACTGTTTTGATGGGGAAGGAAAGATATTGCGTTTCTCTTAAAAGGACTTTTTGGAATATGTTACCAATGATGTCAAAAACGCTCAATCTTCTGCAATGTAGTAGAGACTATTAAGGTGCGTTTTAGTGCAGTGTTTAAATAGAATTGGGAACAAAACGCTACACTTACGTCATGTTTATAAAGGATCACGAAACTAGTCCTACTCAGAGTAGACCCTTGGAAGTGCATTGGAAACCAGGCCATGAGAACGCGTTTCAATGTAAATCAGTATATTGGCCTGTTTTGATGGGGATGGACAGATATTGCGTTTCTCTTAAAAGGACATTTTTTGGATATGTTTCAAATGATGTCAAAAACGTTCGTTTTCCTGCAATATGGTAGAAACTCCTATAGAGTGTGTTATTGCAGATTTTAAACAGAATTGGAAACAAAATACAAATCTTACGTCATGTTTATAAAGAATCACTAGACCTACTCAGAATAGCCCCATGGAAATGCATTGGACACAAGGCCATGAGAACGCGTTTCAATGTAAATCAGTATATTGGCCTGTTTTGACGGGGATGGACAGATATTGCGTTGCTCTTAAAAGGACTTTTTGGGATATGTTACCAATGATGTCAAAAACGTTTGTTTTCCTGCAATATGGTAGAAACTCCTATAGAGTGTGTTATTGCAGATTTTAAACGAAATTGGAAACAAAACACAAATCTTACGTCATGTTTATAAAGAATCACTAGTCCTACTCAGAGTAGACCCATGGAAATGCATTGGTAACCAGGCCATGAGAACGCGTTTCAATGTAAATCAGTATATTGGCCTGTTTTGACGGGGATGGACAGATATTGCGTTGCTCTTAAAAGGACTTTTTGGGATATGTTTCAAATGATGTCAAAAACGTTTGTTTTCCTGCAATATGGTAGAAACTCCTATAGAGTGTGTTATTGCAGATTTTAAACAAAATTGGAAACAAAACACAAATCTTACGTCATGTTTATAAAGAATAACGAAACTAGTCCTACTCAGAGTAGACCCATGGAAATGCATTGGTAACCAGGCCATGAGAACGCGTTTCAATGTAAATCAGTATGTTGGCCTGTTTTGATGGGGATGGACAGATATTGAGTTTCTCTTAAAAGGACTTTTGGGGATATGTTACCAATGATGTCAAAAACGTTCATTCTCCAGCAATATGGTAGAAATTCGTATAGAGCGTGTTATTGCAGAGTTTAAACAGAATTTGAAACAAAACACAAATCTTACGTCATGTTTATAAAGAATCACGAAACTAGTCCTACTCAGAGTAGACCCATGGAAATGCATTGGTAACCAGGCCATGAGAACGCGTTTCAATGTAAATCAGTATATTGGCCTGTTTTGAGGGGATGGACAGATATTGCGTTGCTCTTAAAAGGACTTTTTGGGATATGTTTCAAATGATGTCAAAAACGTTTGTTTTCCTGCAATATGGTAGAAACTCCTATAGAGCGTGTTATTGCAGATTTCAATCAAATTGGAAACAAAACACAAATCTTACGTCATGTTTATAAAGAATTACGAGACTAGTCCTACTCAGAGTAGACCCATGGAAATCCATTGGAAACCATGCCATGAGAACGCGTTTCAATGTAAATCAGTATATTGAACTGTTTTGATTGGGATGGACAGAGATTGCGTTTCTCTTAAAAGGATTTTTTGGAATATGTTACCAATGATGTCAAAAACGTTCATTCTCCAGCAATATGGTAGAAACTCCTATAGAGCGTGTTATTGCAGAGTTTAAACAGAATTTGAAACAAAACACAAAACTTACGTCATGTTTATAAAGAATCACGAGACTAGTACTACTCAGAGTAGACCCATGGAAATGCATTGGAAACCAGGCCATGAGAACGCGTTTCAATGTAAATCAGTATATTGGCCTGTTTTGATGGGGATGGACAGATATTTCGTTTCTCTTAAAAGGACTTTTTGGAATATGTTAAAAATGATTTCTAAAACGCTCAATCTTCTGCAATATAGTAGAGACTCTTAAGGTTTGTTTTAGTGCAGTGATTAAATTGAATTGGGAACAAAACACTACACTTACGTCATGTTTATAATGAAACTAGTCCTACTCAGAGTAGACCCATGGAAATGCATTGGAAACCAGGCCATGAGAACGCGTTTCAATGTAAATCAGTATATTAGCCTGTTTTGATGGGGATGGACAGATATTGCGTTTCTCTTAAAAGGACTTTTTCGGATATGTTACCAATGATGTCAAAAACGTTCATTCTCTAGCAATATAGTAGAGACTCTTAAGGTTTGTTTTAGTGCAGTGATTAAATAGAATTGGGAACAAAACACTACACCTACGTCATGTTTATAATGAAACTAGTCCTACTCAGAGTAGACCCATGGAAATGCATTGGAAATCTGGCCATTATAACGCATTTCAAAGTAAATCAGTATATTGAACTGTTTTGATGGGGATGGACAGATATTGCGTTTCTCTTAAAATGACTTTTTGGGATATGTTTCAAATGATGTCAAAAACGTTCGTTTTCCTGCAATATGGTAGAAACTCCTGTAGAGCGTGTTATTGCAGAGTTTAAACAGAATTGGGAACAAAACACAAAACTTACGTCATGTTTATAAAGAATCACGAGACTAGTCCTACTCAGAGTAGACCCATGGAAATGCATTGGAAACCAGGCCATGAGAACGCGTTTCAATGTAAATCAGTATATTGAACTGTTTTGATGGGGATGGACAGATATTGCGTTTCTCTTAAAAGGACTGTTTGGAATATGTTACCAATGATGTCAAAAACGCTCAATCTTCTGCAATGTAGTAGAGACTCTTAAGGTGCGTTTTAGTGCAGTGTTTAAATAGAATTGGGAACAAAACACTACACTTACGTCATGTTTATAAAGAATCACGAAACTAGTCCTACTCAGAGTAGACCCATGGAAATGCATTGGAAACCAGGCCATGAGAACGCGTTTCAATGTAAATCAGTATATTGAACTGTTTTGATGGGGATGGACAAATATTGCGTTTCTCTTAAAAGGACTTTTTGGGATATGTTTCAAATGTTGTCAAAAACGTTCGTTTTCCTGCAATATGTTAGAAACTCCTATAGAGCGTGTTATTGCAGAGTTTAAACAGAATTGGAAACATAACACAAATCCTACGTCATGTTTATAAAGAATCACGAGACTAGTCCTACTCAGAGTAGACCCATGGAAATGCATTGGTAACCAGGCCATGAGAACGCGTTTCAATGTAAATCAGTATATTGGCCTGTTTTGATGGGGATGGACAAATATTGCGTTTCTCTTAAAAGGACTTTTTGGAATATGTTACCAATGATGTCAAAAACGCTCAATCTTCTGCTATATAGTAGAGAATCTTAAGGTGCGTTTTAGTGCAGTGTTTAAATAGAATTGGGGACAAAAGCGCTACTCTTACGTCATGTTTATAATGAATCAAGAAACTAGTCCTACTTTCAGTAGACTCATGGAAATGCATTGGAAACCAGGCCATGAGAACGCGTTTCAATGTAAATCAGTATATTCAACTGTTTTGATGGGGATGGACAGATATTGCGTTTCTCTTAAAAGGACTGTTTGGAATATGTTACCAATGATGTCAAAAACGTTCATTCTCCAGCAATATGGTAGAAACTCGTATAGATCGTGTTATTGCAGAGTTTAAACAAAATTGGAAACAAAACACAACACTTACGTCATGTTTATAAAGAATCACGAGACTAGTCCTACTCAGTGTAGACCCATCGAAATGCATTGGAAACCAGGCCAAGAGAACGCGTTTCAATGTAAATCAGTATATTGAACTGTTTTGATGGGGAAGGAAAGATATTGCGTTTCTCTTAAAAGGACTTTTTGGAATATGTTACCAATGATGTCAAAAACGCTCAATCTTCTGCAATGTAGTAGAGACTATTAAGGTGCGTTTTAGTGCAGTGTTTAAATAGAATTGGGAACAAAACGCTACACTTACGTCATGTTTATAAAGGATCACGAAACTAGTCCTACTCAGAGTAGACCTTTGGAAGTGCATTGGAAACCAGGCCGTGAGAACGCGTTTCAATGTAAATCAGTATATTGGCCTGTTTTGATGGGGATGGACAGATATTGCGTTTCTCTTAAAAGGACATTTTTTGGATATGTTTCAAATGATGTCAAAAACGTTCGTTTTCCTGCAATATGGTAGAAACTCCTATAGAGTGTGTTATTGCAGATTTTAAACAGAATTGGAAACAAAATACAAATCTTACGTCATGTTTATAAAGAATCACTAGACCTACTCAGAATAGCCCCATGGAAATGCATTGGACACAAGGCCATGAGAACGCGTTTCAATGTAAATCAGTATATTGGCCTGTTTTGACGGGGATGGACAGATATTGCGTTGCTCTTAAAAGGACTTTTTGGGATATGTTACCAATGATGTCAAAAACGTTTGTTTTCCTGCAATATGGTAGAAACTCCTATAGAGTGTGTTATTGCAGATTTTAAACGAAATTGGAAACAAAACACAAATCTTACGTCATGTTTATAAAGAATCACTAGTCCTACTCAGAGTAGACCCATGGAAATGCATTGGTAACCAGGCCATGAGAACGCGTTTCAATGTAAATCAGTATATTGGCCTGTTTTGACGGGGATGGACAGATATTGCGTTGCTCTTAAAAGGACTTTTTGGGATATGTTTCAAATGATGTCAAAAACGTTTGTTTTCCTGCAATATGGTAGAAACTCCTATAGAGTGTGTTATTGCAGATTTTAAACAAAATTGGAAACAAAACACAAATCTTACGTCATGTTTATAAAGAATAACGAAACTAGTCCTACTCAGAGTAGACCCATGGAAATGCATTGGTAACCAGGCCATGAGAACGCGTTTCAATGTAAATCAGTATGTTGGCCTGTTTTGATGGGGATGGACAGATATTGAGTTTCTCTTAAAAGGACTTTTGGGGATATGTTACCAATGATGTCAAAAACGTTCATTCTCCAGCAATATGGTAGAAATTCGTATAGAGCGTGTTATTGCAGAGTTTAAACAGAATTTGAAACAAAACACAAAACTTACGTCATGTTTATAAAAAATCACGAGACTAGTACTACTCAGAGTAGACCCATGGAAATGCATTGGAAACCAGGCCAAGAGAACGCGTTTCAATGTAAATCAGTATATTGAACTGATTTGATGGGGATGGACAGATATTGCGTTTCTCTTAAAAGGACTTTTTGGAATATGTTACCAATGATGTCAAAAACGCTCAATCTTCTGCAATATAGTAGAGACTCTTAAGGTTTGTTTTAGTGCAGTGATTAAATAAAATTGGGAACAAAACACTACACTTACGTCATGTTTATAAAAGATCACGAAACTAGTCTTACTCAGAGTAGACCCTTGGAAATGCATTGGAAACCAGGCCATGAGAACGCGTTTCAATGTAAATCAGTATATTGGCCTGTTTTGATGGGGATGGACAGATATTGCGTTTCTCTTAAAAGGACTTTTTGGAATATGTTAAAAATGATTTCTAAAACGCTCAATCTTCTGCAATATAGTAGAGACTCTTAAGGTTTGTTTTAGTGCAGTGATTAAATTGAACTGGGAACAAAACACTACACTTACGTCATGTTTATAATGAAACTAGTCCTACTCAGAGTAGACCCATGGAAATGTATTGGAAACCAGGCCATGAGAACGCGTTTCAATGTAAATCAGTATATTAGCCTGTTTTGATGGGGATGGACAGATATTGCGTTTCTCTTAAACGGACTTTTTCGGATATGTTACCAATGATGTCAAAAACGTTCATTCTCCAGCAATATGGAAGAAAATCCTATAGATCGTGTTATTGCAGAGTTTAAACAGAATTGGGAACAAAACACAAAACTTACGTCATGTTTATAAATAATCACGAGACTAGTCCTACTCAGAGTAGACCCATGGAAATGCATTGGAAACCAGGCCATGAGAATGCGTTTCAATGTAAATCAGTATATTGAACTGTTTTGATGGGGATGGACAGATATTGCGTTTCTCTTAAAAGGACTTTTTGGGATATGTTTCAAATGATGTCAAAAACATTCGTTTTCCTGCAATATGGTAGAAACTCCTGTAGAGCGTGTTATTGCAGAGTTTAAACAGATTTGGGAACAAAGCACAAAACTTACGTCATGTTTATAAAGAATCACGAGACTAGTCCTACTCAGAGTAGACCCATGGAAATGCATTGGAAACCAGGCCATGAGAACGTGTTTCAATGTAAATCAGTATATTGAACTGTTTTGATGGGGATGGACAGATATTGCGTTTCTCTTAAAAGGACTGTTTGGAATATGTTACCAATGATGTCAAAAACGCTCAATCTTCTGCAATGTAGTAGAGACTCTTAAGGTGCGTTTTAGTGCAGTGTTTAAATAGAATTGGGAACAAAACACTACACTTACGTCATGTTTATAAAGAATCACGAAACTAGTCCTACTTTCAGTAGACTCATGGAAATGCATTGGAAACCATGCCATGAGAACGCGTTTCAATGTAAATCAGTATTTTGAACTGTTTTGATGGGGATGGACAGATATTGCGTTTCTCTAAAAAGGACTTTTTGGAATATGTTACCAATGATGTCAAAAACGCTCAATCTTCTGCAATATAGTAGAGACTCTTAAGGTGCGTTTTAGTGCAGTGTTTAAATAGAATTGGGAACAAAACGCTACACTTACGTCATGTTTATAATGAAACTAGTCCTACTCAGAGTAGACCCATGGAAATGCATTGGAAACCAGGCCATGAGAACGCGTTTCAATGTAAATCAGTATATTGAACTGTTTTGATGGGGATGGACAGATATTGCGTTTCTCTTAAAAGGACTTTTTGGAATACGTTAAAAATGATTTCAAAAACGCTCAATCTTCTGCAATATAGTAGAGACTCTTAAGGTTTGTTTTACTGCAGTGATTAAATAGAATTGGGAACAAAACACTACACCTACGTCATGTTTATAATGAAACTAGTCCTACTCAGAGTAGACCCATGGAAATGCATTGGAAACAAGCCATGAGAACGCGTTTCAATGTAAATCAGTATATTGGCCTGTTTTGATGGGGATGGACAGATATTGCGTTTCTCTTAAAAGGACTTTTAGGGATATGTTTCAAATGATGTCAAAAACGTTCGTTTTCCTGCAATATGGTAGAAACTCCTATAGAGCGTGTTATTGCAGAGTTTAAGCAGAATTGGAGACAAAACACATAACTTACGTCATGTTTATAAAGAATCACGAGACTAGTCCTACTCAGAGTAGACCCATGGAAATGCATTGGAAACAAGCCATGAGAACGCGTTTCAATGTAAATCAGTATATTGGCCTGTTTTGATGGGGATGGACAGATATTGCGTTTCTCTAAAAAGGACTTTTGGGGATATGTTACCAATGATGTCAAAAACGTTCATTCTCCAGCAATATGGTAGAAACTCGTATAGAGCGTGTTATTGCAGAGTTTAAACAGAATTGGAAACAAAATACAACTCTTACGTCATGTTTATAAAGAATCACTAGCCCTACTCAGAATAGCCCCATGGAAATGCATTGGACACAAGGCCATGAGAACGCGTTTCAATGTAAATCAGTATATTGGCCTGTTTTGATGGGGATGGACAGATATTGCGTTTCTCTTAAAAGGACTTTCTGGGATATGTTACCAATGATGTCAAAAACGTTCATTCTCCATCAATATGGTAGAAACTCCTATAGAGCGTGTTGTTACAGAGTTTAAACATAATTGGAAACAAAACACAAAACTTACGTCATGTTTATAAAGAATCACAAGACTAGTCCTACTCAGAGTAGACCTATGGAAATGCATTCGAAACCAGGCCAAAATTTACATTTTCAATGTAAATCAGTATTTTGAACTGTTTTGATGGGGATGGACAGATATTGCGTTTCTCTTAAAAGGACTTTTTGGAATATGTTACCAATGATGTCAAAAACGCTCAATCTTCTGCAATGTAGTAGAGACTCTTAAGGTGCGTTTTAGTGCAGTGTTTAAATAGAATTGGGAACAAAACACTACACTTACGTCATGTTTATAATGAAACTAGTCCTACTCAGAGTAGACCCATGGAAATGCATTGGAAAACAGGCCATGAGAACGCGTCTCAATATAAATCAGTATATTGGCCTGTTTTGATGGGGATGGACAGATATTGCGTTTCTCTTAAAAGGACTTTTTGGAATATGTTACCAATGATGTCAAAAACGCTCAATCTTCTTCAATATATTAGAGACTCTTAAGGTGCGTTTTCGTGCAGTGTTTAAATAGAATTGGGAACAAAACACTACACTTACGTCATGTTTATAATGAAACTAGTCCTACTCAGAGTAGACCCATGGAAATGCATTGGAAACAGGCCATGAGAAGGCGTTTCAGTGTAAGTCAGTATATTGGCCTGTTTTGACGGGGATGGACAGACATTGCGTTGCTCTTAAAAGGACTTTTTGGGATATGTTACCAATGATGTCAAAAACGATCGTTTTCCTGCAATATGGTAGAAACTCCTATAGAGTGTGTTATTGCAGTTTTAAACTGAATTGGAAACAAAACACAAATCTTACGTCATGTTTATAAAGAATCACGAAACTAGTCCTACTCAGAGTAGACCCATGGAAATGCATTGGTAACCAGGCCATGAGAACGCGTTTCAATGTAAATCAGTATATTGGCCTGTTTTGAGGGGATGGACAGATATTGCGTTGCTCTTAAAAGGACTTTTTGGGATATGTTTCAAATGATGTCAAAAACGTTTGTTTTCCTGCAATATGGTAGAAACTCCTATAGAGCGTGTTATTGCAGATTTCAATCAAATTGGAAACAAAACACAAATCTTACGTCATGTTTATAAAGAATTACGAGACTAGTCCTACTCAGAGTAGACCCATGGAAATCCATTGGAAACCATGCCATGAGAACGCGTTTCAATGTAAATCAGTATATTGAACTGTTTTGATTGGGATGGACAGAGATTGCGTTTCTCTTAAAAGGATTTTTTGGAATATGTTACCAATGATGTCAAAAACGTTCATTCTCCAGCAATATGGTAGAAACTCCTATAGAGCGTGTTATTGCAGAGTTTAAACAGAATTTGAAACAAAACACAAAACTTACGTCATGTTTATAAAGAATCACGAGACTAGTACTACTCAGAGTAGACCCATGGAAATGCATTGGAAACCAGGCCATGAGAACGCGTTTCAATGTAAATCAGTATATTGGCCTGTTTTGATGGGGATGGACAGATATTTCGTTTCTCTTAAAAGGACTTTTTGGAATATGTTAAAAATGATTTCTAAAACGCTCAATCTTCTGCAATATAGTAGAGACTCTTAAGGTTTGTTTTAGTGCAGTGATTAAATTGAATTGGGAACAAAACACTACACTTACGTCATGTTTATAATGAAACTAGTCCTACTCAGAGTAGACCCATGGAAATGCATTGGAAACCAGGCCATGAGAACGCGTTTCAATGTAAATCAGTATATTAGCCTGTTTTGATGGGGATGGACAGATATTGCGTTTCTCTTAAAAGGACTTTTTCGGATATGTTACCAATGATGTCAAAAACGTTCATTCTCCAGCAATATAGTAGAGACTCTTAAGGTTTGTTTTAGTGCAGTGATTAAATAGAATTGGGAACAAAACACTACACCTACGTCATGTTTATAATGAAACTAGTCCTACTCAGAGTAGACCCATGGAAATGCATTGGAAATCTGGCCATTATAACGCATTTCAAAGTAAATCAGTATATTGAACTGTTTTGATGGGGATGGACAGATATTGCGTTTCTCTTAAAATGACTTTTTGGGATATGTTTCAAATGATGTCAAAAACGTTCGTTTTCCTGCAATATGGTAGAAACTCCTGTAGAGCGTGTTATTGCAGAGTTTAAACAGAATTGGGAACAAAACACAAAACTTACGTCATGTTTATAAAGAATCACGAGACTAGTCCTACTCAGAGTAGACCCATGGAAATGCATTGGAAACCAGGCCATGAGAACGCGTTTCAATGTAAATCAGTATATTCAACTGTTTTGATGGGGATGGACAGATATTGCGTTTCTCTTAAAAGGACTTTTTGGGATATGTTTCAAATGATGTCAAAAACATTCGTTTTCCTGCAATATGGTAGAAACTCCTGTGGAGCGTGTTATTGCAGAGTTTAAACAGATTTGGGAACAAAGCACAAAACTTACGTCATGTTTATAAAGAATCACGAGACTAGTCCTACTCAGAGTAGACCCATGGAAATGCATTGGAAACCAGGCCATGAGAACGTGTTTCAATGTAAATCAGTATATTGAACTGTTTTGATGGGGATGGACAGATATTGCGTTTCTCTTAAAAGGACTGTTTGGAATATGTTACCAATGATGTCAAAAACGCTCAATCTTCTGCAATGTAGTAGAGACTCTTAAGGTGCGTTTTAGTGCAGTGTTTAAATAGAATTGGGAACAAAACACTACACTTACGTCATGTTTATAAAGAATCACGAAACTAGTCCTACTCAGAGTAGACCCTTGGAAGTTTATTGGAAACCAGGCCATGAGAACGCGTTTCAATGTAAATCAGTTTATTGGCCTTTTTTGATGGGGATGGACAGATATTTAGTTTCTCTTAAAAGGACTTTTTGGAATATGTTAAAAATGATTTCTAAAACGCTCAATCTTCTGCAATATAGTAGAGACTCTTAAGGTTTGTTTTAGTGCAGTGATTAAATTGAATTGGGAACAAAACACTACACTTACGTCATGTTTATAATGAAACTAGTCCTACTCAGAGTAGACCCATGGAAATGCATTGGAAACCAGGCCATGAGAACGCGTTTCAATGTAAATCAGTATATTGGCCTGTTTTGATGGGGATGGACAGATATTGCGTTTCTCTTAAAAGGACTTTTTCGGATATGTTACCAATGATGTCAAAAACGTTCATTCTCCAGCAATATGGAAGAAAATCCTATAGATCGTGTTATTGCAGAGTTTAAACAGAATTGGGAACAAAACACAAAACTTACGTCATGTTTATAAAGAATCACGAGACTAGTCCTACTCAGAGTAGACCCATGGAAATGCATTGGAAACCAGGCCATGAGAACGCGTTTCAATGTAAATCAGTATATTGAACTGTTTTGATGGGGATGGACAGATATTGCGTTTCTCTTAAAAGGACTTTTTGGGATATGTTACCAATGATGTCAAAAACGCTCAATCTTCTGCAATGTAGTAGAGACTCTTAAGGTGCGTTTTAGTGCAGTGTTTAAATAGAATTGGGAACAAAACACTACACTTACGTCATGTTTATAAAGAATCACGAAACTAGTCCTACTTTCAGTAGACTCATGGAAATGCATTGGAAACCATGCCATGAGAACGCGTTTCAATGTAAATCAGTATTTTGAACTGTTTTGATGGGGATGGACAGATATTGCGTTTCTCTAAAAAGGACTTTTTGGAATATGTTACCAATGATGTCAAAAACGCTCAATCTTCTGCAATATAGTAGAGACTCTTAAGGTGCGTTTTAGTGCAGTGTTTAAATAGAATTGGGAACAAAACGCTACACTTACGTCATGTTTATAATGAAACTAGTCCTACTCAGAGTAGACCCATGGAAATGCATTGGAAACCAGGCCATGAGAACGCGTTTCAATGTAAATCAGTATATTGAACTGTTTTGATGGGGATGGACAGATATTGCGTTTCTCTTAAAAGGACTTTTTGGAATACGTTAAAAATGATTTCAAAAACGCTCAATCTTCTGCAATATAGTAGAGACTCTTAAGGTTTGTTTTACTGCAGTGATTAAATAGAATTGGGAACAAAACACTACACCTACGTCATGTTTATAATGAAACTAGTCCTACTCAGAGTAGACCCATGGAAATGCATTGGAAACAAGCCATGAGAACGCGTTTCAATGTAAATCAGTATATTGGCCTGTTTTGATGGGGATGGACAGATATTGCGTTTCTCTAAAAAGGACTTTTGGGGATATGTTACCAATGATGTCAAAAACGTTCATTCTCCAGCAATATGGTAGAAACTCGTATAGAGCGTGTTATTGCAGAGTTTAAACAGAATTGGAAACAAAATACAACTCTTACGTCATGTTTATAAAGAATCACTAGCCCTACTCAGAATAGCCCCATGGAAATGCATTGGACACAAGGCCATGAGAACGCGTTTCAATGTAAATCAGTATATTGGCCTGTTTTGATGGGGATGGACAGATATTGCGTTTCTCTTAAAAGGACTTTCTGGGATATGTTACCAATGATGTCAAAAACGTTCATTCTCCATCAATATGGTAGAAACTCCTATAGAGCGTGTTGTTACAGAGTTTAAACATAATTGGAAACAAAACACAAAACTTACGTCATGTTTATAAAGAATCACAAGACTAGTCCTACTCAGAGTAGACCTATGGAAATGCATTCGAAACCAGGCCATGAGAACGCGTTTCAATGTAAATCAGTATTTTGAACTGTTTTGATGGGGATGGACAGATATTGCGTTTCTCTTAAAAGGACTTTTTGGAATATGTTACCAATGATGTCAAAAACGCTCAATCTTCTGCAATGTAGTAGAGACTCTTAAGGTGCGTTTTAGTGCAGTGTTTAAATAGAATTGGGAACAAAACACTACACTTACGTCATGTTTATAATGAAACTAGTCCTACTCAGAGTAGACCCATGGAAATGCATTGGAAAACAGGCCATGAGAACGCGTCTCAATATAAATCAGTATATTGGCCTGTTTTGATGGGGATGGACAGATATTGCGTTTCTCTTAAAAGGACTTTTTGGAATATGTTACCAATGATGTCAAAAACGCTCAATCTTCTTCAATATATTAGAGACTCTTAAGGTGCGTTTTCGTGCAGTGTTTAAATAGAATTGGGAACAAAACACTACACTTACGTCATGTTTATAATGAAACTAGTCCTACTCAGAGTAGACCCATGGAAATGCATTGGAAACAGGCCATGAGAAGGCGTTTCAGTGTAAGTCAGTATATTGGCCTGTTTTGACGGGGATGGACAGACATTGCGTTGCTCTTAAAAGGACTTTTTGGGATATGTTACCAATGATGTCAAAAACGATCGTTTTCCTGCAATATGGTAGAAACTCCTATAGAGTGTGTTATTGCAGTTTTAAACTGAATTGGAAACAAAACACAAATCTTACGTCATGTTTATAAAGAATCACGAAACTAGTCCTACTCAGAGTAGACCCATGGAAATGCATTGGTAACCAGGCCATGAGAACGCGTTTCAATGTAAATCAGTATATTGGCCTGTTTTGAGGGGATGGACAGATATTGCGTTGCTCTTAAAAGGACTTTTTGGGATATGTTTCAAATGATGTCAAAAACGTTTGTTTTCCTGCAATATGGTAGAAACTCCTATAGAGCGTGTTATTGCAGATTTCAATCAAATTGGAAACAAAACACAAATCTTACGTCATGTTTATAAAGAATTACGAGACTAGTCCTACTCAGAGTAGACCCATGGAAATCCATTGGAAACCATGCCATGAGAACGCGTTTCAATGTAAATCAGTATATTGAACTGTTTTGATTGGGATGGACAGAGATTGCGTTTCTCTTAAAAGGATTTTTTGGAATATGTTACCAATGATGTCAAAAACGTTCATTCTCCAGCAATATGGTAGAAACTCCTATAGAGCGTGTTATTGCAGAGTTTAAACAGAATTTGAAACAAAACACAAAACTTACGTCATGTTTATAAAGAATCACGAGACTAGTACTACTCAGAGTAGACCCATGGAAATGCATTGGAAACCAGGCCATGAGAACGCGTTTCAATGTAAATCAGTATATTGGCCTGTTTTGATGGGGATGGACAGATATTTCGTTTCTCTTAAAAGGACTTTTTGGAATATGTTAAAAATGATTTCTAAAACGCTCAATCTTCTGCAATATAGTAGAGACTCTTAAGGTTTGTTTTAGTGCAGTGATTAAATTGAATTGGGAACAAAACACTACACTTACGTCATGTTTATAATGAAACTAGTCCTACTCAGAGTAGACCCATGGAAATGCATTGGAAACCAGGCCATGAGAACGCGTTTCAATGTAAATCAGTATATTAGCCTGTTTTGATGGGGATGGACAGATATTGCGTTTCTCTTAAAAGGACTTTTTCGGATATGTTACCAATGATGTCAAAAACGTTCATTCTCCAGCAATATAGTAGAGACTCTTAAGGTTTGTTTTAGTGCAGTGATTAAATAGAATTGGGAACAAAACACTACACCTACGTCATGTTTATAATGAAACTAGTCCTACTCAGAGTAGACCCATGGAAATGCATTGGAAATCTGGCCATTATAACGCATTTCAAAGTAAATCAGTATATTGAACTGTTTTGATGGGGATGGACAGATATTGCGTTTCTCTTAAAAGGACTTTTTGGGATATGTTTCAAATGATGTCAAAAACGTTCGTTTTCCTGCAATATGGTAGAAACTCCTGTAGAGCGTGTTATTGCAGAGTTTAAACAGAATTGGGAACAAAACACAAAACTTACGTCATGTTTATAAAGAATCACGAGACTAGTCCTACTCAGAGTAGACCCATGGAAATGCATTGGAAACCAGGCCATGAGAACGCGTTTCAATGTAAATCAGTATATTCAACTGTTTTGATGGGGATGGACAGATATTGCGTTTCTCTTAAAAGGACTGTTTGGAATATGTTACCAATGATGTCAAAAACGCTCAATCTTCTGCAATGTAGTAGAGACTCTTAAGGTGCGTTTTAGTGCAGTGTTTAAATAGAATTGGGAACAAAACACTACACTTACGTCATGTTTATAAAGAATCACGAAACTAGTCCTACTCAGAGTAGACCCATGGAAATGCATTGGAAACCAGGCCATGAGAACGCGTTTCAATGTAAATCAGTATATTGAACTGTTTTGATGGGGATGGACAAATATTGCGTTTCTCTTAAAAGGACTTTTTGGGATATGTTTCAAATGTTGTCAAAAACGTTCGTTTTCCTGCAATATGTTAGAAACTCCTATAGAGCGTGTTATTGCAGAGTTTAAACAGAATTGGAAACATAACACAAATCCTACGTCATGTTTATAAAGAATCACGAGACTAGTCCTACTCAGAGTAGACCCATGGAAATGCATTGGTAACCAGGCCATGAGAACGCGTTTCAATGTAAATCAGTATATTGGCCTGTTTTGATGGGGATGGACAAATATTGCGTTTCTCTTAAAAGGACTTTTTGGAATATGTTACCAATGATGTCAAAAACGCTCAATCTTCTGCTATATAGTAGAGAATCTTAAGGTGCGTTTTAGTGCAGTGTTTAAATAGAATTGGGGACAAAAGCGCTACTCTTACGTCATGTTTATAATGAATCAAGAAACTAGTCCTACTTTCAGTAGACTCATGGAAATGCATTGGAAACCAGGCCATGAGAACGCGTTTCAATGTAAATCAGTATATTGGCCTGTTTTGATGGGGATGGACAGATATTGCGTTTCTCTAAAAAGGACTTTTGGGGATATGTTACCAATGATGTCAAAAACGTTCATTCTCCAGCAATATGGTAGAAACTCGTATAGATCGTGTTATTGCAGAGTTTAAACAAAATTGGAAACAAAACACAACACTTACGTCATGTTTATAAAGAATCACGAGACTAGTCCTACTCAGTGTAGACCCATGGAAATGCATTGGAAACCAGGCCAAGAGAACGCGTTTCAATGTAAATCAGTATATTGAACTGTTTTGATGGGGAAGGAAAGATATTGCGTTTCTCTTAAAAGGACTTTTTGGAATATGTTACCAATGATGTCAAAAACGCTCAATCTTCTGCAATGTAGTAGAGACTATTAAGGTGCGTTTTAGTGCAGTGTTTAAATAGAATTGGGAACAAAACGCTACACTTACGTCATGTTTATAAAGGATCACGAAACTAGTCCTACTCAGAGTAGACCCTTGGAAGTGCATTGGAAACCAGGCCATGAGAACGCGTTTCAATGTAAATCAGTATATTGGCCTGTTTTGATGGGGATGGACAGATATTGCGTTTCTCTTAAAAGGACATTTTTTGGATATGTTTCAAATGATGTCAAAAACGTTCGTTTTCCTGCAATATGGTAGAAACTCCTATAGAGTGTGTTATTGCAGATTTTAAACAGAATTGGAAACAAAATACAAATCTTACGTCATGTTTATAAAGAATCACTAGACCTACTCAGAATAGCCCCATGGAAATGCATTGGACACAAGGCCATGAGAACGCGTTTCAATGTAAATCAGTATATTGGCCTGTTTTGACGGGGATGGACAGATATTGCGTTGCTCTTAAAAGGACTTTTTGGGATATGTTACCAATGATGTCAAAAACGTTTGTTTTCCTGCAATATGTTAGAAACTCCTATAGAGTGTGTTATTGCAGATTTTAAACGAAATTGGAAACAAAACACAAATCTTACGTCATGTTTATAAAGAATCACTAGTCCTACTCAGAGTAGACCCATGGAAATGCATTGGTAACCAGGCCATGAGAACGCGTTTCAATGTAAATCAGTATATTGGCCTGTTTTGAGGGGATGGACAGATATTGCGTTGCTCTTAAAAGGACTTTTTGGGATATGTTTCAAATGATGTCAAAAACGTTTGTTTTCCTGCAATATGGTAGAAACTCCTATAGAGTGTGTTATTGCAGATTTTAAACAAAATTGGAAACAAAACACAAATCTTACGTCATGTTTATAAAGAATAACGAAACTAGTCCTACTCAGAGTAGACCCATGGAAATGCATTGGTAACCAGGCCATGAGAACGCGTTTCAATGTAAATCAGTATGTTGGCCTGTTTTGATGGGGATGGACAGATATTGAGTTTCTCTTAAAAGGACTTTTGGGGATATGTTACCAATGATGTCAAAAACGTTCATTCTCCAGCAATATGGTAGAAATTCGTATAGAGCGTGTTATTGCAGAGTTTAAACAGAATTTGAAACAAAACACAAAACTTACGTCATGTTTATAAAAAATCACGAGACTAGTACTACTCAGAGTAGACCCATGGAAATGCATTGGAAACCAGGCCAAGAGAACGCGTTTCAATGTAAATCAGTATATTGAACTGATTTGATGGGGATGGACAGATATTGCGTTTCTCTTAAAAGGACTTTTTGGAATATGTTACCAATGATGTCAAAAACGCTCAATCTTCTGCAATATAGTAGAGACTCTTAAGGTTTGTTTTAGTGCAGTGATTAAATAAAATTGGGAACAAAACACTACACTTACGTCATGTTTATAAAAGATCACGAAACTAGTCTTACTCAGAGTAGACCCTTGGAAATGCATTGGAAACCAGGCCATGAGAACGCGTTTCAATGTAAATCAGTATATTGGCCTGTTTTGATGGGGATGGACAGATATTGCGTTTCTCTTAAAAGGACTTTTTGGAATATGTTAAAAATGATTTCTAAAACGCTCAATCTTCTGCAATATAGTAGAGACTCTTAAGGTTTGTTTTAGTGCAGTGATTAAATTGAACTGGGAACAAAACACTACACTTACGTCATGTTTATAATGAAACTAGTCCTACTCAGAGTAGACCCATGGAAATGTATTGGAAACCAGGCCATGAGAACGCGTTTCAATGTAAATCAGTATATTAGCCTGTTTTGATGGGGATGGACAGATATTGCGTTTCTCTTAAACGGACTTTTTCGGATATGTTACCAATGATGTCAAAAACGTTCATTCTCCAGCAATATGGAAGAAAATCCTATAGATCGTGTTATTGCAGAGTTTAAACAGAATTGGGAACAAAACACAAAACTTACGTCATGTTTATAAATAATCACGAGACTAGTCCTACTCAGAGTAGACCCATGGAAATGCATTGGAAACCAGGCCATGAGAACGCGTTTCAATGTAAATCAGTATATTGAACTGTTTTGATGGGGATGGACAGATATTGCGTTTCTCTTAAAAGGACTTTTTGGGATATGTTTCAAATGATGTCAAAAACATTCGTTTTCCTGCAATATGGTAGAAACTCCTGTAGAGCGTGTTATTGCAGAGTTTAAACAGATTTGGGAACAAAGCACAAAACTTACGTCATGTTTATAAAGAATCACGAGACTAGTCCTACTCAGAGTAGACCCATGGAAATGCATTGGAAACCAGGCCATGAGAACGTGTTTCAATGTAAATCAGTATATTGAACTGTTTTGATGGGGATGGACAGATATTGCGTTTCTCTTAAAAGGACTGTTTGGAATATGTTACCAATGATGTCAAAAACGCTCAATCTTCTGCAATGTAGTAGAGACTCTTAAGGTGCGTTTTAGTGCAGTGTTTAAATAGAATTGGGAACAAAACACTACACTTACGTCATGTTTATAAAGAATCACGAAACTAGTCCTACTCAGAGTAGACCCTTGGAAGTTTATTGGAAACCAGGCCATGAGAACGCGTTTCAATGTAAATCAGTTTATTGGCCTTTTTTGATGGGGATGGACAGATATTTAGTTTCTCTTAAAAGGACTTTTTGGAATATGTTAAAAATGATTTCTAAAACGCTCAATCTTCTGCAATATAGTAGAGACTCTTAAGGTTTGTTTTAGTGCAGTGATTAAATTGAATTGGGAACAAAACACTACACTTACGTCATGTTTATAATGAAACTAGTCCTACTCAGAGTAGACCCATGGAAATGCATTGGAAACCAGGCCATGAGAACGCGTTTCAATGTAAATCAGTATATTAGCCTGTTTTGATGGGGATGGACAGATATTGCGTTTCTCTTAAAAGGACTTTTTCGGATATGTTACCAATGAGGTCAAAAACGTTCATTCTCCAGCAATATGGAAGAAAATCCTATAGATCGTGTTATTGCAGAGTTTAAACAGAATTGGGAACAAAACACAAAACTTACGTCATGTTTATAAAGAATCACGAGACTAGTCCTACTCAGAGTAGACCCATGGAAATGCATTGGAAACCAGGCCATGAGAACGCGTTTCAATGTAAATCAGTATATTGAACTGTTTTGATGGGGATGGACAGATATTGCGTTTCTCTTAAAAGGACTTTTTGGGATATGTTACCAATGATGTCAAAAACGCTCAATCTTCTGCAATGTAGTAGAGACTCTTAAGGTGCGTTTTAGTGCAGTGTTTAAATAGAATTGGGAACAAAACACTACACTTACGTCATGTTTATAAAGAATCACGAAACTAGTCCTACTTTCAGTAGACTCATGGAAATGCATTGGAAACCATGCCATGAGAACGCGTTTCAATGTAAATCAGTATTTTGAACTGTTTTGATGGGGATGGACAGATATTGCGTTTCTCTAAAAAGGACTTTTTGGAATATGTTACCAATGATGTCAAAAACGCTCAATCTTCTGCAATATAGTAGAGACTCTTAAGGTGCGTTTTAGTGCAGTGTTTAAATAGAATTGGGAACAAAACGCTACACTTACGTCATGTTTATAATGAAACTAGTCCTACTCAGAGTAGACCCATGGAAATGCATTGGAAACCAGGCCATGAGAACGCGTTTCAATGTAAATCAGTATATTGAACTGTTTTGATGGGGATGGACAGATATTGCGTTTCTCTTAAAAGGACTTTTTGGAATACGTTAAAAATGATTTCAAAAACGCTCAATCTTCTGCAATATAGTAGAGACTCTTAAGGTTTGTTTTACTGCAGTGATTAAATAGAATTGGGAACAAAACACTACACCTACGTCATGTTTATAATGAAACTAGTCCTACTCAGAGTAGACCCATGGAAATGCATTGGAAACAAGCCATGAGAACGCGTTTCAATGTAAATCAGTATATTGGCCTGTTTTGATGGGGATGGACAGATATTGCGTTTCTCTTAAAAGGACTTTTAGGGATATGTTTCAAATGATGTCAAAAACGTTCGTTTTCCTGCAATATGGTAGAAACTCCTATAGAGCGTGTTATTGCAGAGTTTAAGCAGAATTGGAGACAAAACACATAACTTACGTCATGTTTATAAAGAATCACGAGACTAGTCCTACTCAGAGTAGACCCATGGAAATGCATTGGAAACCAGGCCATGAGAACGCGTTTCAATGTAAATCAGTATATTGGCCTGTTTTGATGGGGATGGACAGATATTGCGTTTCTCTAAAAAGGACTTTTGGGGATATGTTACCAATGATGTCAAAAACGTTCATTCTCCAGCAATATGGTAGAAACTCGTATAGAGCGTGTTATTGCAGAGTTTAAACAGAATTGGAAACAAAATACAACTCTTACGTCATGTTTATAAAGAATCACTAGCCCTACTCAGAATAGCCCCATGGAAATGCATTGGACACAAGGCCATGAGAACGCGTTTCAATGTAAATCAGTATATTGGCCTGTTTTGATGGGGATGGACAGATATTGCGTTTCTCTTAAAAGGACTTTCTGGGATATGTTACCAATGATGTCAAAAACGTTCATTCTCCATCAATATGGTAGAAACTCCTATAGAGCGTGTTGTTACAGAGTTTAAACATAATTGGAAACAAAACACAAAACTTACGTCATGTTTATAAAGAATCACAAGACTAGTCCTACTCAGAGTAGACCTATGGAAATGCATTCGAAACCAGGCCATGAGAACGCGTTTCAATGTAAATCAGTATTTTGAACTGTTTTGATGGGGATGGACAGATATTGCTTTTCTCTTAAAAGGACTTTTTGGAATATGTTACCAATGATGTCAAAAACGCTCAATCTTCTGCAATGTAGTAGAGACTCTTAAGGTGCGTTTTAGTGCAGTGTTTAAATAGAATTGGGAACAAAACACTACACTTACGTCATGTTTATAATGAAACTAGTCCTACTCAGAGTAGACCCATGGAAATGCATTGGAAAACAGGCCATGAGAACGCGTCTCAATATAAATCAGTATATTGGCCTGTTTTGATGGGGATGGACAGATATTGCGTTTCTCTTAAAAGGACTTTTTGGAATATGTTACCAATGATGTCAAAAACGCTCAATCTTCTTCAATATATTAGAGACTCTTAAGGTGCGTTTTCGTGCAGTGTTTAAATAGAATTGGGAACAAAACACTACACTTACGTCATGTTTATAATGAAACTAGTCCTACTCAGAGTAGACCCATGGAAATGCATTGGAAACAGGCCATGAGAAGGCGTTTCAGTGTAAGTCAGTATATTGGCCTGTTTTGACGGGGATGGACAGACATTGCGTTGCTCTTAAAAGGACTTTTTGGGATATGTTACCAATGATGTCAAAAACGATCGTTTTCCTGCAATATGGTAGAAACTCCTATAGAGTGTGTTATTGCAGTTTTAAACTGAATTGGAAACAAAACACAAATCTTACGTCATGTTTATAAAGAATCACGAAACTAGTCCTACTCAGAGTAGACCCATGGAAATGCATTGGTAACCAGGCCATGAGAACGCGTTTCAATGTAAATCAGTATATTGGCCTGTTTTGAGGGGATGGACAGATATTGCGTTGCTCTTAAAAGGACTTTTTGGGATATGTTTCAAATGATGTCAAAAACGTTTGTTTTCCTGCAATATGGTAGAAACTCCTATAGAGCGTGTTATTGCAGATTTCAATCAAATTGGAAACAAAACACAAATCTTACGTCATGTTTATAAAGAATTACGAGACTAGTCCTACTCAGAGTAGACCCATGGAAATCCATTGGAAACCATGCCATGAGAACGCGTTTCAATGTAAATCAGTATATTGAACTGTTTTGATTGGGATGGACAGAGATTGCGTTTCTCTTAAAAGGATTTTTTGGAATATGTTACCAATGATGTCAAAAACGTTCATTCTCCAGCAATATGGTAGAAACTCCTATAGAGCGTGTTATTGCAGAGTTTAAACAGAATTTGAAACAAAACACAAAACTTACGTCATGTTTATAAAGAATCACGAGACTAGTACTACTCAGAGTAGACCCATGGAAATGCATTGGAAACCAGGCCATGAGAACGCGTTTCAATGTAAATCAGTATATTGGCCTGTTTTGATGGGGATGGACAGATATTTCGTTTCTCTTAAAAGGACTTTTTGGAATATGTTAAAAATGATTTCTAAAACGCTCAATCTTCTGCAATATAGTAGAGACTCTTAAGGTTTGTTTTAGTGCAGTGATTAAATTGAATTGGGAACAAAACACTACACTTACGTCATGTTTATAATGAAACTAGTCCTACTCAGAGTAGACCCATGGAAATGCATTGGAAACCAGGCCATGAGAACGCGTTTCAATGTAAATCAGTATATTAGCCTGTTTTGATGGGGATGGACAGATATTGCGTTTCTCTTAAAAGGACTTTTTCGGATATGTTACCAATGATGTCAAAAACGTTCATTCTCCAGCAATATAGTAGAGACTCTTAAGGTTTGTTTTAGTGCAGTGATTAAATAGAATTGGGAACAAAACACTACACCTACGTCATGTTTATAATGAAACTAGTCCTACTCAGAGTAGACCCATGGAAATGCATTGGAAATCTGGCCATTATAACGCATTTCAAAGTAAATCAGTATATTGAACTGTTTTGATGGGGATGGACAGATATTGCGTTTCTCTTAAAATGACTTTTTGGGATATGTTTCAAATGATGTCAAAAACGTTCGTTTTCCTGCAATATGGTAGAAACTCCTGTAGAGCGTGTTATTGCAGAGTTTAAACAGAATTGGGAACAAAACACAAAACTTACGTCATGTTTATAAAGAATCACGAGACTAGTCCTACTCAGAGTAGACCCATGGAAATGCATTGGAAACCAGGCCATGAGAACGCGTTTCAATGTAAATCAGTATATTCAACTGTTTTTGATGGGGATGGACAGATATTGCGTTTCTCTTAAAAGGACTGTTTGGAATATGTTACCAATGATGTCAAAAACGTTCAATCTTCTGCAATGTAGTAGAGACTCTTAAGGTGCGTTTTAGTGCAGTGTTTAAATAGAATTGGGAACAAAACACTACACTTACGTCATGTTTATAAAGAATCACGAAACTAGTCCTACTCAGAGTAGACCCATGGAAATGCATTGGAAACCAGGCCATGAGAACGCGTTTCAATGTAAATCAGTATATTGAACTGTTTTGATGGGGATGGACAAATATTGCGTTTCTCTTAAAAGGACTTTTTGGGATATGTTTCAAATGTTGTCAAAAACGTTCGTTTTCCTGCAATATGTTAGAAACTCCTATAGAGCGTGTTATTGCAGAGTTTAAACAGAATTGGAAACATAACACAAATCCTACGTCATGTTTATAAAGAATCACGAGACTAGTCCTACTCAGAGTAGACCCATGGAAATGCATTGGTAACCAGGCCATGAGAACGCGTTTCAATGTAAATCAGTATATTGGCCTGTTTTGATGGGGATGGACAAATATTGCGTTTCTCTTAAAAGGACTTTTTGGAATATGTTACCAATGATGTCAAAAACGCTCCATCTTCTGCTATATAGTAGAGAATCTTAAGGTGCGTTTTAGTGCAGTGTTTAAATAGAATTGGGGACAAAAGCGCTACTCTTACGTCATGTTTATAATGAATCAAGAAACTAGTCCTACTTTCAGTAGACTCATGGAAATGCATTGGAAACCAGGCCATGAGAACGCGTTTCAATGTAAATCAGTATATTGGCCTGTTTTGATGGGGATGGACAGATATTGCGTTTCTCTAAAAAGGACTTTTGGGGATATGTTACCAATGATGTCAAAAACGTTCATTCTCCAGCAATATGGTAGAAACTCGTATAGATCGTGTTATTGCAGAGTTTAAACAAAATTGGAAACAAAACACAACACTTACGTCATGTTTATAAAGAATCACGAGACTAGTCCTACTCAGTGTAGACCCATGGAAATGCATTGGAAACCAGGCCAAGAGAACGCGTTTCAATGTAAATCAGTATATTGAACTGTTTTGATGGGGAAGGAAAGATATTGCGTTTCTCTTAAAAGGACTTTTTGGAATATGTTACCATGATGTCAAAAACGCTCAATCTTCTGCAATGTAGTAGAGACTATTAAGGTGCGTTTTAGTGCAGTGTTTAAATAGAATTGGGAACAAAACGCTACACTTACGTCATGTTTATAAAGGATCA